>NC_086129.1:23873598-24212497 GCF_963921235.1 Mobula hypostoma | reverse complement strand
AGTATACATACATTGATACGAAATGTACTTTGAACTTTGAGCTTTAAGGTTAATTATCTTACGGGCCTTTCATCAATGATAAAGTTAGAAATGAGATTCTCATCTAACATGCAATTTTAAACATGTCCCTCTCTCCGCCCACTCCTCTGTCATAACAACGCATTTTGTGCCTCTCTCAATTCAGATAATGAAGAAATCGCTTTTTGTCAGGCCTTGACATCTTCACTGTCTGATACCGAAGAAGACTATGAAAACTTCTGATAACTCACATCCACATATCTTGGCATTTACAAACAGCAGAGGATAGATTGGAGGTAGGATCTGCACATGATATCACTACATAGCTGATTCTGAGATTGTTGATACGCACCTTAAGGGGCTCAGTCTATGTTGCCATTATATTTGCATGAATTAACGTAGGTTGCAATTACTTGAGTGTGTGATAGGCCTGGAAAATGAACAGTCGTGCTGCAGATGACTCCGATGACATATAGGTTGATGTGTATGCATGTGAAGGCAGTGACTGAAATAAAAATAACAATTCTGAAAATATTTAGCAACCAGCATTTTGGAGAGACAAAGAATTAAGGGTTATGGGGAAAAGGCAGGTAGATGGAGCTGAGTTTACGGTCAGATCAGCCACGATCTTATTGAATGGCGGAGCAGGCTCGATGGGCCAGATGGCCTACTCCTGCTCCTATTTCTTATGTTCTTATGTTCTTATTCACGGATATTTTACAGAACTAAGAATAGATAGAAATCAAATATATTTGTAGTTGCAGACAAGAGGGAGAGATAGAGTAAAGAGAATGTCTGTGATATGATGGTCACAAAGAGCCATTGAATGAGACAAGTGTTATTGATGCCACTGAGAGAAGAAAGTGAAGCCTTGGTGACTGTAGGACATGTGAATACAAGGAGATGAATGTTTGCAGAAGACAGAATAGAAAGCTGAAATGAAAGTGGATGCTGAAAATACCCAGGTAGTGTCTGCGAAAAGAGACCTTTCATCAGAACTAGGTAATATTGGTACACTTTGGAAAGGCTGGCTATCTGAACTTCCATCTCTGAACTATCTATACTTCCAGTTTAAGATGGTGCTACCGAAGGCATGTGACACCTTACTGGTAGTTTGAAAACAAAGAAATTTGATTAAAGCAGTATTAATAACACTTTTTTTTGAAGTAAGTTGTGGTAAACTATCACTACAAACAAAGAGGCAAGCAAAGGCGAAGTGAATTCGAGAGATGTGCCCTTCTGGTGCACTGCAAAGTCGACGTACTTGGAATTGGAGCTGTGTTGGTTGGAGTGAACAACTCAGAGGGGAGAAGCTGAGGCAGAGGAATTCCAATGCCCGTCCAACTAACCTGGGTGCAAGGGTGGATCGCTCTAAGTGCTGAGCTGATTTGTCTAGGTCAAGAATGGCTTCTTCGGCAGCGGAATCTAAGCCTGAAGCAAATCACTGGGCAGCATGTTCTAGGCCTGGAGCAATTTGCTGCGGCAGAGCCCAGATCCTAATGTGAGGCACAATCTGCTGCTCGGACAATTTAAACATGGGCCTGGGGGCTCCTCTTTCCACTGAGGCTGTGAGACTGCCCGCCAGCTGCTGTGCTTTGCATCTGCGAACCTTGTGACGATTTGCTCCACTAATATGATGAACTGAATACTGAGACTTTGAGCTGACTCTGGGCTGCTCTGAGGATTTGGATCTAAGGACTCAATTTGGTGCGGAATGCTTGCTTCTATTGTTTGCATGATTTCTGGGTTTTTTTCTCTTTCTCCGCACATTAGAGGTTGGTCTTTGTTTTTAAATTGGGTTGTTTTGGGTTTCTTGCTTTGTGACTGCTTGTAAGCAGACAAATCTCAAGGTTGTGTAATTTATATATTCTTTGATAATAAATGTACTTTGAATCTTGAAATTCTTGAATTTAATACTGAATTCATTATCTAGTCAGATGATGTGTGCTGAGTTTATGTTGGGCTTCTTTGAAGTAGGCACCTCCCCCAACCCAGAAAGGCCATAGCCTTTGTCAAAGCTAGAAGCCAACCACAGTCTCAACCCAGATCACTGGCAGGCTTACTCATCATAATATCTGACTGGAATCTGAAAGCTGATCCTGGCAAGCAATTAAAGTTCTTTGACTTCATCACATCATCATCCCTGAGACGTGGCATGGTCATTCTGTTAGAAACCTCAAAGCAGCTGGTCGTGGTAGAACTGACAGTGCCTTGGGAGACCCGATTGAGGAGGTGTTGGAATATAAGAAAGCCAAATACCAGGAGCTGGTAGAGCAGTGCCGGAGAGGGGTGAAGGGCACAATGTGAGCCTATAGAGGTGGGTGTAGAGTTTTTGCTGGCTGCTTGCTCTGAAGAACTTACTCCCTCCTTGGAATTACGTGGGCTGCAAAGAAAAGAGCCATCAGGACTGTCACAGAAGCTGCTGAGTGACCCTCCGGATGGCAATGGATCAAGAGGTGTGACCCGTGGACCAATGCTGCTGGGATGCAAGCCAGGGCCTGATCCACCCTGGCTGGGTCGCCTGGGCAAAAGTGTCTGATGTTGATGTGTGTAGTTGATATATCAATAATATTTGAGTAATGTTGTATATATGCTGTTTGATTAAGCGCTCTTGTTTGTTTAAATAATTCATTACGGGTTATATGTAAAAATATGCCAATTGCATACGTCATCACGTTACCAAGTGATACATGCGCCCCCCGCTTAAAGTAAAGATGAAGTTACTATTGTATTTTCAGACTCCCGTGTTTCCTTTGAATTAATGTAATGTTTAAAAGTTACACAACATAACAGTTGAAAGACCCGAAGCACCCGATGACCCCAGGTTACGTCACTGCTCATTGTCCTATCCATCGTGTGACTGTTTATTGGTCTGTCATGTGACATCACGGGATTGGTCGATTTCGCGGGCTTGTCCATCTATCAATTAACATTTGACCTACATATTCTGTGTCTGTGAACATGTTCATTTTTGTCGATGTGACTACCAGACAAGCAGACCTATTCAGCTGCACTGGACACAATAAATGTTTCTTTAATTGTAACAGTGGCAACAAGGATTAAATCTGTGACACTTGCTCTTTTGGAATAAATGTTCACATTTGAACCATGAGCATAATTGGAAAAGTTGAGGAATACTGTGATTCACTGTATCCCTAGAGTGTTTATGTCAAACATTTGGACTGTTTTTTTGTGACAGGCGACATCACTGAGCCCAATAAAAAAGCCAGCAACTTGCTCGGTGTATGCGGTCCGAAAGCATATGACAAGTTTGGTGAGTCCCAATTTGCACTCTTCAAAATCTTATGAGGAATTTGTGAGATTAAGTAGGTCTCATTACAATCCTAAACCATCAGTTATTGTGCAATGCTTTAGATTCAACACGCGTATTCAGTTAGAAAATGAATCAGTAGCAACATTTGTTGCTGAATTAAGAAAACTGACTGAATCTTGTGATTTTGGAGCTATTCGAGAAAATATGATATGAGATCACTTGGTTGTCGGCATGTGTAATGTTCGTATTCAATGTTGCCCATTGGCAGAATCAGAGCTCACACTTAAGAGCACAAACAACAGGAATTCTGCAGATGCTGGAAATTCAAGCAACACACATCAAAGTTGCTGGTGTGTGTTCCTTTTTGTTTCTTAGCTAGGACACTTTGTTAAGGTCAGTATAGTCTGCTGCAGTTGTAGGTGATGGGGATGTTGTCTCTCCTTGTACTTTGCACTGTTGCAACAAAATTACATTCTTATCTGCCACTTCCATGCCATTTGCAAAAACAAAGAGCAATTTAAGTGTGAGCAACACACATCAAAGTTGCTGGTGAACGCAGTAGGCCAGGCAGCATCTCTAGGAAGAGTTACAGTCAACGTTTCAGGTCGAGACCCTTCGTCAGGACTGGAGAAAACAAGATGAGGAGTAGATTTAAAAGGTGGGGGAGGTGAGAGAGAAACACAAGGTGATGGGTGAAACCAGGAGGGGGAGGGGTGAAGTAAAGAGCTGGGAAGTTGATTGGTGAAAGAGATACAGGGCTGGAGAAGGAGGAATCTGATAGGAGAGGACAGAAGGCCATGGAAGAAAGAAAAAGGGGGAGCAGCACCAGAGGGAGGCAATGGGCAGGCAAGGAGATAAGGTGAGAGAGGGAAAAGGGGATGAGGAATGTTGAAGGGGGAAGGGGCATTACCGGAAGTTCGAGTGGCCACCCATTTTAATTCCACTTCCTATTCCCATTCCAATATGTCAATCCATGGCCTCCTCTACTGTCACGATGTGGCCACACCCAGGTTGGAAGAACAACACCTCGTATTCTGTCTGGGTAGGCCTGATGGCATGAACTTTCTCGAACTTCCAGTAATGCCCCCCGCTCAGCATTCTGCATCCCCTTGAACTAGAAAAACAGTCTAACAGCCTCACTAGTATTGCAACACACAAAGGCTTGTTCCAGTATATGAGGCTCATGTTCGGCATAAATTCACCTCCAGCAATAATCCAACGTACCATTGCATCCTGCATTGAAGACCTGCCCAATACAGTAGCTTACTTAGATGATATTCTGATTACCGGGTCGACCCTAGAAGAGCACCTGAATAATCTTGATAAAACCTTCCCCTGACTGATGGAACTCGGTCTACAAGTAAAGCACAAGAAATGCATCCTTCTGGCAGATCATGCAGAGTACCTGGGTTTTTGCTTGGATTCCAAAGGTACACATCCTATTAGAGAAAAGCTTCTCCCCATTCTTGAAGCCCCAGCACCAAGCACCAAGGAATATCCATGACTTTGCTTCTTTTTGGACATGTGCAATCATTATTCCAGATTTTTTGCCTCACACAGCCATGTGTCTTGCTCTGCTTAATGCTCTATTGAAGGAAGGTACGAGGTTGCGTTGGGAACGAGGGATTCACTTGGCTGTCTCCTGATGTGGTCTAGATGTTGGCAGCATACACTACCATCCTTAAGTGCTAAAGTAACTTGTTGGCTCTCTTTCACCACAACTTTACGTATGAAGATGCTAGCCCAGAGTTACGTTTGGTGGCTGAAAATTGATGTGGACATTGAGCACATTGTTCATGCATGCAACCCATGCCAGCAGTCTTGACCTTTAAATGCTCCCGTACCTATGGTTCCATGACATTGGACAACCAAACCCTGGAGACGTTTACACGTAGATTACACAGGTCCATTGGACAGTCACATACTGTTGGTAGTCGTTGATACGTATTCTAAATGGATCAAGGCCAAAGAGGTGAAGACTTTGACCAGCCAGGCAAGGATAAACATTTTATGCACACTATTTTGTACACATGGAATCCCCAATACTGTGGTCTGTGATAATGGTCCCATGTTTATATGTAAGGAATTCAAAATATTTTTACAAGACAGTGGAGTTCGATTGCAACATACATCCCCTTATCACCCATCGTCAAACAGTATGGCTGAAAGAGCTGTTCAGACTGTCAAGTAAGGGATACAAAAATTGAATGGTGACATACACCAGGATCAACCAGTTTTTGTTTGAGTAAAGAATAATCCTACAAATTACCGCAGGTTTCTCTCCATCTGAGCTATTGGTGGGCTACAGGTTGTGTTCCACATCGGATTTATTGCACCCAGAGCAGGAAGACTGAGTATGAGATAGACAGCAAACAATGACAGTGCGGTACGACTCAAAAATGGAACATCGGAACTTTGAGGAGGGAGATCCGGTTTATGTTCGCCCAAACCCTGAATGAAAGGAGAAGTTATGGTGAAAGAGAGCCAACAAGTTACTTCAACACTTGAGGATGGTAGTGTATGCTGCCAACATCTAGACCACATCAGAAGATCACCAAGTGAATTTCTCATCCTAGAATGAGCTAGCGAACAAGACAGGTTAGCCCCGCAACCTATCGAAGTGGAATCCCCAGTTGAAAGCATTGAATCTGGACCAACACTCGATCCTGGGTTTTCTGGATTGCGCCGATCAGAACGGACTAGAAAACCAGTGGAATATTATCAATCTGGTTTTGCCTAAAGTCCTATGGTGGAGAGATGTTCTGTCCACCGGGTCGCTGTTTATTGGTCTATCATGTGACATCATGGGATTGGTCAATTTCACGGGCTTGTGCATCTATCAGTTAATGTTTGACCTACTAATTGTGTGCATGTGAACATTTTCATTTTTTTCTGGGTGACTATGAGTCAAGCAGACCTATTCGGCTGCACTGAACACGATAAACATTCTTAAATATGTCCCAGCACATCCTGTGGTATATCTCAGCAACAAACATTGCAAAAAGCCAGACAAACAAGTGGAAGTCTTTTGGAGAATTAAGAGGCAACTGGAAAATCAAGATCACTCTTTCAGATTGAATGATCTGTTCTGATAAAAACAAGTCATCCATTCTGGGTTTACTTTCACCAGTGTGGATCAACTTTGGTGCACTTCATGGGTGTGTGCATAGCCCACTGCTCCACTCTGTATACAGTATACAGTATACACATGACTGTGTGGCTAGGCATAGCTCAAATACCATCTATAAATTTGCTGTTGATACAACCATTGTTGGTAGAATCTCAGATGGAGATGAGAGGGCGTACAGGAGCGAGATATGACAACTAGTGGAGTGGTGTCACAGCAACAACCTGGCACTCAACATGTAACACGCTGTAAGGTTTCACTGCTAATGTAATGGCTTCTCTGTAATGTTCCACTGCTGAGGTAATGGTTTCTCTGTAGCAGCAATGTTTGGGTTACGACTAGAGATAACGGGGCATGTTAGCCAATGAGTGGGATGTTGCTCTTTCTTGTGTGTTTGGGAGAGGGATTTTGCTGTCTTTTGCCGGGGAGAGATGAGGAGGGAGGACGCGAATGGAGAGAGTTGGTAGACCGCCAGACGGAGTGGACTGAGGAGTGAGGGTCCGAAGGTCAGCGACGATTAGAGGAGATCGATGGTGGGCGAGCGGCCTTATCAGTGAGCTCCAATGTTTGCGCATTAGACTGTTTCATGAGAATGGGCCCTTTTCTTTTTTTTTTGTTTCTTTACTAATCATATGGTTAAATTAAGAATTATAAAGCTCAATTGTTTAATCACATATTGTGCACTGTTTGTTATTTCATGGTACTGATTTGTAACAGGGGACACATCACTCAGCATCTACCCAAACGAGATTTCTTAAGTTTGGTCGGGCTGAGGACTATCATCTCCTAGATTAAGCCGCTAGCTGAAGCAAGAGTTACAAACATCATTAAGACGAAAGAGTTGATTGTGGACTTCAGGAAGGGTAAAACGAAGGAACACATACCAATCCTCATAGAGGGATCAGAAGTGGAGAGAGTGAGCAGTTTCAAGTTCTTAGGTGTCAAGATCTCTGAGGACCAAACCTGGTCCCAACATATCGATGTAGTTATAAAGAAGGCAAGACAGTGACTGTACTTCATTAGGAGTTTGAAGAGATTTGGTATGTCAGCAAAAAGACTCAAAAACTTCTATAGATGTACCATGGAAATCATTCTGACAGGCTGCGTCACTGCCTGGTAGCTGCTGCACAGGACCAAAAGAAGCTGCAGAGGGTCGTAAATCTAGTCAGCTCCATCTTGGGTACTAGTCTACAAAGTACCCAGGACATCTTCAAGGAGCGGTGTCTCAGAAAGGCAGTATCCATTATTAAGGACCCCCAGCACCCAGGGCATGCCCTTTTCTCATTGTTACCATCAGGGAGGAGGTACAGAAGCCTGAAGACACACACTCAGTGATTTAGGAACAGCTTCTTCCCCTCTGCCATCCGATTCCTCAATGGACATTGAACCCGTGAACACTACCTCACTTTTTAAATATATATTACAGCTGTTTTTGCAGGATTTTTAATCTATTCAATATACATATACTGTAATTTATTTATTTCTTCTATATTATGTATTGTATTGAACTGCTGCTGCTAAGTTAACAAATTTCGTGACACATGCCGGTGATAATAAACCTGATTCTGATTCTGAAGTGGTTACATTGTGAGCTCTGAATTAGAGGAAGCACAAGTGAATCATTACTTCACGTAGGTGTAGATTCCTAGATAGTGAGAGGGGAAAAGATAAAAGGACAGGTGTTGCATAGAAAATGTCAACAAAAGGAGAGTGGGTGTTGATGGAGATGGAAGTCTCCACAATGAATGACGTGACATTGAGGAAAGTTCCCCCCGCCCCCGAGGAACAGGCAATCTGTCTGGCCGCAGCCGAGGTGAGGAAGATACTAGCTAGCATAAACCCACACAAAGCTGTGGAGCTGGACAACGTATCTGGTCATGTGCTGAGGGGTTGTGTGGCCCAGTTAATAGGGGTCTTAACAGACATCTTTAATATCTCTTTGAAATAGTCCGCTGTCCCTGCAGGCTTCTAGGCAACCACCATCATTCTGGTGCCGAAGAGAGCAACAGTAACTGGCCTAAGTGATTACTGCCCAGTGGCACTGCCCTTAAAAATCATGAAATGCTTTGAGCAGCTGGTAACGGATTGTATAAAAACCCTTTTCCAGTTGACCTGCCGCTCAAACCGATCCACTGATGATGCCAGAACCTCAGTCCTCCACTCTGTCCCGTCCTGTCCCACCAAGAAAATGGTGCTTCATATGCCAGAATGTTGTTCATTGCCCAGCTCGGAGTTTAACACGGTCATCCCTCAGAGACTGGTGGGTAAACTGTCCTCATTAGGACTCAACATCCCTCTCTATAACTGCATCTTGGACATCTTGATGGAAAGGACCCAGTTGGTCCAAGTTGGCAGCAACATCTCAAACTTCATCATATGTTCATGCTGCTGACTCACGACTGCACTGCCAGATTCAGCTCAAACCACACCATCAAGTTCGCTGATGATACAACAGTGGTTGGTCTCATCAAGAACAACGATGAGTTGGCATACAGAGAGGAGTTAGAAAGACTTATCAAATGGTGTGAGAACAACAACCTGAGTCTCAACATGGACACAATAAAAAAGATGATTGTGGACTTCAGGAAGGCACAGGTTGACCACTATCCATTGCACATCAATGGCTCTGTTGAGAGAGTGAAGAGTTCCTTGGTATGCACATAACAGATGATCTAACCTGGATCACAACAGCTCCTCACCAGTCAAGAACGCACAGCAGCGTCTACACTTTCTGAGCAGATTGAAACATGCAAGGCTCCCATGCTCCCACTCTAAAAAAGTTCTACAGGAGCACCATTGAGAGTGTTCTGTCTGGCTGCATTATTGTGTGGTACAGAATCTTCAAGGTATCAGACCGCATGATCCTACAGAGGATAGTACAAAATGCCAAGTGAATCATGGGATCTCCCTCCCCACTATTTGTAACATTTACTGGGAGCATTGTAGATGAAGGGTGCGAAGGTTGGTTAAAGATCCCTACCACCCATCTCACAATCTCTTTGACCCGCTACCCTCAGCAAGGAGTTACAGGAGCATCAGGACTTGGACTGCCAGACTGGGTAACAAATTCTTCCCTCAGGCTGCGAGGCTAATGAATACTCTACTACGACTAAGGTCTTGTTACTAGCACAGCGAACTGTTTACTGTACTGTTTACATGTGCAGTACACTACATATGCATTTTGAATCATATTTATTAACATACAGTACTATGTAAAATTCTTAGGCACATATATGTAGCTAAGGTGCCCTAGACCTTTGCACAGTACTGCATTTGTCGATATGGATCAGAGAGCAAGTTTGTAAATCTGGCGGCAGTAAAAGATGTTGGAAATGGCGAGGATGGAGCATTGGAGGAGGGGTGTGGGACAGGTGGCAGAGAAGGAGTGCTGGGGTGGGGGCTGGTGCACATGCAGACATACCCAGCCCTGACACACCAGACGAGGTCATTTGATTCCAAACAATTGGTTTATTGATCATTACAGAATGTCTCTCTGGTGCTTCCTGCTCCCTCCCCTCTCCCTTCCCCTTTTCTCACTCTCGATCCACAATAGAGACCCATATCGGAATCAGGTTTATCATCACTCACATATGTCATGAAATATTTTTTTGCTGCAGCAGCAGTACAGTGCAATACATAAAATTACTACAATACTGCACAAAAGTCTTAGGCACCCTAGCTATACACATGTGCCTAAAAGTCTTAGGCTTTTACACAGTATTGTATTTATGGTAACAATTTTGTTTTATGTGCTGTTTGTGATATATGTTTTATGGGTGCACTGTTGTCTGGAGGAACGTTGTTGTATATATGCACAGTTAGATGACAATAAACTTGAAGTTGAAAATGGTGATACAGGTAGAGAGTTTTTCTTGAAGTATCCTAGTAATTTTCGGATATAATGATGGTTTCTGACTCCATCATCCTTTCAGACAATGGATTCCAGACCCCTACCACTCTTTTGAAGAAAATATTTTTATTTTATTTCATCTCTAATTAGTTTTAATCTATGAAAAAGGATCTCATACTTCCTAGCATATATGATGAATAAACTCTTCTCGGGCTCCCAGCTGGGTACAGGTATCGATTTTAACTGATGTTTCGATGACAAGCTCTGCTATCTTCATCAGGGATGATGCCTGGGCATGTCTAGTCTGATGGTATTTATACCCAGGTTGCCTGCCCCTCCTGATTGGTTAGTCCTCATCCAATCAGGTTTCCGCTCTCCCATATTGTTTACAATCAAATTCCAGTTCTTACTTCTAGCGAGACCTTTGTCTTTGTTAAAATTTGGAGTAGAGCAAGCAATCCAAAAACTACCATTGGATACTGCAGAGGAGATAAGGAGGTCTGCATGGCCCTCAAAAGGGCTGTTTTGTCAAAACCGAACATTACAAAAGGAGAGTGACTGGCCCTCTAGGCACTACGGCGAAACCCAGCCATCTGCAGAATTCCTGTTGTTTGCATCATGATTTTACCAGCTGACAAAGGAAACGCGATGGTCCTGATGTCCTCGAAGGAATACCACAGGAAAGTCCAACAGATGCTGGGCGATCCCAGATCTACAGGGTTCTGCAGTGGGATCCCATGGATTCAACTGTGAGGATGATCTCAGCTCTTCTGAAGAAATCTGGACAGTCAGCAGACATATGCAAGACACTTCTGTCTCAGGTGCCGGTACCACCAAGACTTTATGGACTCCCTAACGTACACAAGGAGGTCCCCGAGGCCTATAGATTCTCCAACTTACTACCTCGCTAAGCATTTAGCAACCATGCTGTCTCCCTTTGTTGGGGGCTGTGAGCATCACATCACGAATTTGACTGACTTCGTAACAATGTTAACCAACATCCAGCTGACCTCGGAGGACATAGTGGTAACTTTCAACATGGTGTCCCCGTTTATGAGGGTTCCCATTAAGGACAGCTTGGTCCTCCTGCAGTCAATGTTTGATAAGGGTGCCATTGTCCTTTTTGAACATACCCTTACATCAACATACTTCCTCTATAAGGGGAACTACTATGAACAAACGGACTGGGTGGCCATGGGATCACCCTTGTTGCCGGCTATTACTAATTTCTACATGGAGGACTTTGAGAAGAGGGCACTGAGCTCATCTCCCTTATGTCCCAAATGTTTCTTCAGATATGTCGATGGCACCTTCATAGTGTGGCCTCATGGACTCCAGGCACTCCAACAGTTCCACAAACATCCTAACAGCATACATCCAAACATTCAATTTACTATGGTGATGGAGAAAAATGGTTGCTTCCCATTCCTGGACATTCTAATACGACGGAAACCGGATGGTAGCCTCGGACATGGCGTCTATCGGAGACCCACTCACACAGACTTGTACCTCATCAATAACAGCCAAAATCATACCTCCCAATGTAGAGTGGTTCTTTCTACTTCGATTAACCGTGCAAAAGCTATTTCGGACCTAGAGGGTCTCTACAAGGAAATAAGACAATTATCCATGACGTTCCTACAGAATGGCTGCAAGGTGAAGGAAATCAATCGGACCCTTAAATGGGTCAACAGAAAAAAACAGGAAACCTAACAACGAGGAGGAACCCGTCACTACCTCCTGTTTTCCCTATATTTCCACAGTTTCTGGAAGGATTGCCAGGATCCTGAAGAAATACCGGATTAATACCGTCCACAAACCTGTGAGGAAACTCAAATCACAGCTTATGTGGGTCAAAGATGACCTGGGGTTAAGGACAACTGGCGTTTACAGGATTCCCTGTGAATGTGGAGTAGCGTATATTGGCCAGATGGAACGCACAGTGGAAAGCCGAATCAAGGATCACAGGAGGTGTATCCGTTTGGGTTACCCAGACAAATCGGCGATAGCAGAACATTGCATTTGTAATGACCATAGAATTGACTTCAGTGGCACAGAACTACTGTGCTGTGCCAATGGCTTTTGGGACTGCCTGGTGAAGGAAGCCATTGAAATAAAACTAGAGGAAAAGAGTTTTAACAAAAACAAAGATCCCGCTCTAAGTAAGAACAGGAATTTGATTAACATGGTGAGACAGCAGAACCCTGATTAGATGAGGACTAACCAATCAGGAAGGACAGACGACCGGGGTATAAATACTACCAGACTAGACATGCCTGATGAAGATGGCAGAGTTTGTCATCGAAACATCGGTTGAAATTGATGCCTGTACCTAGCTGAAATCCCAAGAAGAGTTTAATTTTAATATCTATCTACTGTTTTTTACCCCTTTTAATCTTTTAATCTTGACCTCTGATAATTTTATATATTTCCTTTATATATTAAGATTAAGAATCATGGGATTGATGGTGAATTGGCTGTTTGGATTCAGAACTGGTTTGCCCATAGAAGATAGAAAGTAGTGGTTGAAGGGACTTATTCTAGCTGAAGGTCTACGGTTAGTGGTGTTCCATAGGGCTCTGTACGGAGACCTCTGCTGTTTGTGATGTATAAAAATGACTTTGAGAGAATGTAGATAAATGGAAGCTGCAGATGATACAAAGATTGGTGCTGTTATGGACCATGTAAAAAACTGGCAGATAATACAGTGGGATATAGATCAGTTGCACATATGGGCAGAGAAATAGCTGGTGTAGTTTAATCCCAGCCAAATGTGAAATGTTGCACCATGGTAGATCAAATGTAAAGAGACAGTACACTGTTAAAGGCAAGACCCTTAATAGTGATAATGAGCAGAGGGATCTTGGGGTTCAAGTTCATAGCTCCCTGAAAGTGGCTGCTTTCAGGGTGGATAAGGAGGCATATGGCATGCTTGCCTTTATTAGTTGAAGCATTGAGTTCAAAAGTCAGGAAGATATGTTGCAGCTTTCTAAAGCTCTACATCTGGAGAACGGCATACGGTTCTGGTCACCCCATTATAGAAAGGATGTCGAGGCTTTGGAGAGGTTGCAGAAGAGGTTTACCAGGATGTTGCCTGGATTAGAGTGTATGTGCTATAACGGGAGGCTGGGCAAGCTTGGGTTGTTTTCTCAGGAGTGGTGGAGGCTGAGGGATCTGACAGAGGTTTATAAGATTAAGAGAAGCATAGCTAGAGTAGACAGTCAATATCTTCTAGAGTAGACAGTCAATATCTTTTTCCAAGGGTTGAAATGTTTAATACTGGTGGTCATGCATTTAAAGTGAGGGGGATGATTTCAAAGGAGATGCGAGGGGCAGGTTTTTTTACACGGAGAGTGGAGGATGCCTGGAATGCGCTGCCTGGTGTAGTGGTGGAGGCAGACACATTAGAGGCTTTTAAGAGGCGTTTAAATAGGCACACGAATGTTAAGAAAATGGAAGGATATGGACATCGTGTAGGCAGAATTATGCTCGAAGGGCCTGTTCTATGTTCTATGCCTTCTTTCAGCCCTCGCCGCAGAGTCTCACACCCCCGCTACTCCACTGGCGGAGGCCGGTGCTGGGATTCCTCAAAGATCTCATTGATTCCTGTCCACGGCATCCTGCCTCCCAGTACCAGTTCCTGTCGACATACAGATGGCACGGTTTATGTATTGGTCCGTGTATACTGAATATGCAATGTACTTAGGTTGAACACAGTCTGTGTACCAGTGCGCATACACTATGCATAGTCTGTATACATTGGATATGGTCTGTGTAATCCAGATGGCTCCGTATTTGGCAGTCCCATACCATTTCTGTTTGAGAATGTAATCCTTGACAGGAAGTGACAGCTAAGCTGATGTAGGAGACCACAACAAACTGTTCTTTTTATGCTAAGAAGAAAAGATGTGAAAGGAGCCGATTTCAAAGCCCATTTTCAAGCTTCCATTGAGGAGTGCAGTTATATGGGTGATAGTTTAGAGGCAGCTCCTTGATATTAGTCCTCTAACTCTCCTTGGTTGTGGTTTATTACTGTACAGTAATTATGTTTTGCATATTTATAAATATTTGCAAGTAAAGCAATATAATCATTTTGACGAAGAGTTAAAATGCTAATTTCTTCCTTGCCGAAGAAATTTACGCTCTATTCATTCTTCCCCCCTCTTCAAATCATTGGCCCCTCATTCAAATGAACAGACTTTATAACTCTTCTCTATCACTATGGGAACTCTATGTCGTTTCTTTATTTGTGCTCAGCTCCACATCACAACATTAATATATGCTTTCGCCTCACAGTCTCACAGTTGTGTTGAAATCATGGTGAGGTGGTCAGAAAATTGATTTACTAAGTTTATTTCTAAAATATAGATGGAAGCATATGCCTTGAATAAAAATGTATTTTATATTGAATATTAACATTTAAATTAAGATCTAAAACAATAAATAAGTCCTGCACTTTGGCAGGTAGTGTTTTGGAGCCCTTAGTCTCGACCTCAATAAGTTCCTGTACCGCTCCTTTTGTATTCTGTGCCAATCAGCATTGCATAACAGACAACACAGTGAAACCTTGTTACTACAAGTCTGTTGTAGGATCAAGTGTTGACCCTGATTCTGTTATGCTCAAGTAAACTTATTCAAAAGAACTCATTCCTGGCAACAGTAAAGCTACAAAATTCACAACTGTTGGTTACCATGCATTTATTATCAAAATGGCTGGGATATAGGCAAAGTTGTTGCCATTTATTTTTTGCAACACAAATTTGAAAAATCAAGTGATAGAGGAGTAAATTGTACTTTCTTTCTGATTGCTCAGCGTTGACTCCTAAATCTTTTCATACTTTGGTTAGTAATTGGAGATAGATTGCTGGATGAAAGGCTCATTAATCTCTTAATATCAAACAACTTCAATTACGTTGACTTTCTTTTGGTTGAATCCATAGTAGTAATTGCATACATCTTGGAAAAAAGCATTTGAATGACTAATAAAGTTGATAATAAGCTGGGGCACATCCTCAAGAAATGCTTTAACAATTTAAATGCATTGAGCATCTACAACATTAAAAAAAATCAAAGTTGCTTCAAAGAAATACTACTGGATAATAATGCATAAAAAGAAGTATTTAGAGAATTGCCAAGTTTCACGAAATTCAAAGTAAATTTGTTATCAAAGTACATATATATCACCAGATACTACCCTGAGATTTCTGCAATGTATTGAAGAATAAGGATGAGTCCACTGCTAATTTGTTTGGAGTTCCAGCAAAAGCCAGCAATAACATTCTGTATAAACAGAAATGGTTTTCTAGGAAATATATGATAGTACTATATACTACATTTTGAAACCAACAATGGAACCAGCCAAAGCCAATTCAGAGGCAAATAACAAAATTAGGATTAGTTAATATCCAAAAATAATAAGCAATTTGGCAAACAGTGACTATGATAATGACTAGATGTGTAAAGGAAGATTTTAAATTTGAGTAAAGCAAGCTTTAATAACTTAGGATGAAAATTACTAAACTGGCTAAACTGCTAATGAGTGAGCCCAAATTTTAAAGTTAGAAATATTTAAAAAATAATTTGTTCCAATACAAGTCCAACATCTTCCCCTAAAATGCTGAGACATAACGTGTACATGGATTGGTGTCACAGAAAGGCACCATCCATCATCAGGAATCCCCACCACCCAGGTCATGCTCTCTTCTCACTGCTGCCACCAGGAAGAAGGTACAGGAGCCTCAGGACTCACACCACCAGCTTCAGGAACAGTTATTACCTCTCAACCATCAGGCTCTTGAACCAGAGGGATAACTTAACTCAACTTCACTTGCCCCATCGTTGAACTGTTCCCACAACCTATCGACTCACTTTCAAGAACTCTTCATCTCACGTTCTCGATATTTATTGCTTATTTATTTATTATTATTAGTTCTTTCTTTTTATATTTGCACATTTTGTGGTCTTTTGCACACTGGTTATCTGCCCTGTTGGTGAGGTTTTTCATTGATTCTATTATGGTACTGGATTTATTGAGTATGCCTGCAGGAAAATGAATCTCAGGGTTGTACATGGTTACATATATGTACCTTGACCTTTGAAGCAATTATTGCCAATCAATGAGATATAATGTTGAAAAGGTTTACACAAATGCAAGTATAAGTAGATAGGCTAGGAGAGCTACAGGAAGCAACAAAAAGGTCCAAAGAAAACATGAAAAAACAAAATCAAAAATTATTCAAAAGGGTATCCAAAACTTTCAGCTAAAGCCTCATTGGTATTTAACTAGCAGTGAGGGTTGGAGGGAAGTTAGTAGAGAAATAGTTGATGAAATAATTGTGATGAGGTGCTGGGCAGATGATAATAATTGGCAGAACAGATGGAACAGAAAAAAGGGATGCATGGCCGCAGGTATTGCACTCTTACAAATTTAATTTTTTTGCCCCAAAATATACTGCAACCTAACCATTTTTAATTATTCAAACAATTTTACAAGGTTGATCAAGAAAGACTTATATTTTGGGATCATTTCCAACAACCACACATTTCTTCATCAAATTAATAATCTCAGTACAGAGATGTTAGTAATTTGTCAATGCCTAAAATATGAAAAAACTGGCTCATAATTTTTGGAGCATTTGCAAAGGTGAGTGGAAAATGTACCCTGAAGGTATTTTTGGAATCTGTTCAAAATTGTTTTCTCAATCAATACTGAACAAAAAAACAAACTACTTGACTTTTATCTCGGGGTAATGAAACAGAGAAGTAGGAGACCTAAAAGTAGTAAATTTGCAAATAGATATGCAGTCTTCCGCGAATTTATTGTTCAGTCATATACTGATGTAAAGAAGGTATGTTTCAACACTTGTGAATTAATGGCTAGATACAGCCAGATAAGTATTCTTATGATTGATAACTGAATAGATATCAATCTGATTTGAGACTATCACCATTATCACAAGGAATGACAATCACATCAAAACTGATTGCTCATCATTCTCAGGAATTGTACTACTGCCTCAGAGAAGTTTCAAACATACATCTCACGAAGATTCGTCAGCCCTTTATTTTAAGATTTAATTGCATAAATCCCTTTATGTGAGCATTGGGATTTCTGCTAACAGGTTAAGTTTATATGGACTAACTCCATTTCTATGTGTTAGTACTGAGCTAAATCAAGCTGGATTTGGTCCACTGCCCAAACTTACCTACCCGACATTTGGCTGGACCAGATACAAAGAATGCAATAAGCTAACATTTTGCCTCAGGGATGCTGAGTTGTAGAAAATTTTCAGTAGGAACTACAGTAAATCCACATATTACTGCTAGAACACCTTGATAGGGCAAAACCACACCTGTGAGAATTTCTAATTGTTTTTAAAAGTACGTGACATTCAAATAGATTTTTAAATTATTGCTATCACTTTAATAATTAAAAATATAATTTATTTTTATTAAAATATGTTAAATGTCAAATAGGCAATCAAATCTTTACTCCTAATTTTCTGGTTGAGAAGCCCCATTAAAATGTGTTTAAAAGTAAATGGCTGAATATCAGCATTTCCTTTCAGAACCATCAGCAAGTCTACATGATTCAGCCTACACTCTTGTATCTTGCCTTACCATTTGCTTTGACACATTAAAAAAATCTAAACATTAAAAGGTTGACAGAGCACACAGTGAAAAGTTTGAGGGAAAGTCAAAATGAGATAACCATAATTTTATTTATGCATCTTGTTTTAGACCCCTTCATTTCAGGAAATAGTTTATCTTGATTTATTTATGTTGAATCTTGCTAGCTTCTTCATTCTGTTTACAGAAGCATTGAAAACAGAATGACAAGAAGGCATTCATCCCCTTGAGCTGCTCCTCCAAGTAATACATTTGTGGCTGTTCCTCTGTCTTAATATCACATTCCCACCTTATCAACATATCCCTTAATGATCTTTGTATCTAGAAATCCTTCTTCTTAAATATATTTAGCAACTTGGCCTCTGCCATCATCCGTTGCACAGGTTCACCATCCTGTGAGAAGAAGAAATTACTGTTTAGAATGACTCAACAACTGGGTCTCCACACCTCACTTGGATAGAAAATTCGAAAGATTCATTACCCTCTGAGTGAAGAACTTTCTCGTCATCTTGTTCCTAAACAGCCATCCTTCATTTTCAGGTTGTGAACCTTCCTTCTAGATTCCAAAGTCAGGGGAAAAGTCCTCCCATATCCAGTTTGTTTAGGCCTGTCAAAATTTTGTACATTTCAATGAGTCCTCTGTCATATCTCATTCTTATCAGCTGTAGCAAATATAGGCTTTTGTCCCAATCTCTCTTTATCTGACAGTCTTCCCTTACAACAATCAGTCCAGTGAACTTTCTCTGCATATTCTTTATGCAAGTACATTCCTTCTGAAGTAAGAGGCTAAAATTGTACACAATTCTTCAAGTGCTGTCTCACCATACTCTTTATGGTGTAGCATGGTAGTGTAGCTGCTAGAGTAATGTTTAACAGCGCCAGCAACCCAGGTTCAATTCTTACCGCTATCTGTATGGAGTTTGTATGTTCTCCCCGTTACTGCATGGGTTTCCTCCAAGTCTCCCAAAGAAGTACGAGGTAATTGGTCACATGGGTGTAATTGGGTGGCGCAGGCTCATAGGGCCAGAAGGGCCTGTTAACGCACTGAATCTCTAAATAAAAAACAATAAGATAATCGCAGCAAGACATTTCTTGCTCCAATACTCAAAACCTCTTGTAGTGAAATTCATCTTCTTTGCTGTTCATTGCACCAGGATGTTTACTTTTAGCATCTGGAATACCAGGACGCCCAGCTTCCATTCTACAGCAACATTTCCCAGACTATCATGATTGAGAAGCCCATCACCTCTCGTTACTACCACCAGGGAGGAGATACAGGAGCCTGAAGCCACTCACTCAACATTTTAGGATCGACTTCTTCCCCCTTGCTATCAGATTTCTGAAAGGTCTATGAACCCATGAACACTACCTCACTATTTCGCTCTCTTCTTGCACCTGGACTGTACACACTGGCTGTGTGGCAAAAAAAAGCACAGCAGCATCTCTTCCACCTGAGGCGACTGAAGAAGTTCAGCATGAGCCCCCAAATCCTCAAGACCTTCTACAGGGGCAGCACTGAGAGCATACTGACTGGCTGTATCACCACCTGCTATGGACACTGCACCAACCTTGATTGCTGGACACTACAGAGAGTGGTTCGGTCAGCCCAACACATCCATGGGTGTGAACCTCCCTCCATTGAGAATATTTATAGCAGCAGGTGCAGAAAGAAGAAAATTTAATTTATTGATTTGAGAACTCTGGAACGTGAATGGTTAATATTCATGTAAAAGCATTCAATAACTGACATCAGCAGTGCCTAGAGAAGGCTTTGAGTTCAAATATCAGTTCCCATGTTATCTCAAGAGGTTCCTTTTTTATAAAGGGTAACGACAAGATCTCCATCTTTATGTTTCCTCATCCTTGATGAAGTTGGCAGGGATTCTCTGTGCTGAAAGCATGGTAATAAATTAGAGAACACTATCCTTCTATTCAGGAGCTTGGCAGAGCTGAGGTCTGTCGAAAACTCCTAGTGGTACTGAGGACGTGCCCTGTTTGTACAAATAATGCAAATCATCATCAGGCAGGACCCAGAGCTAGTCCGAAAATGAAGGCTGAAAGGGAAGTATTCTCAAGAGGTTTCACCACTCTGCACTTATTCAACGCTTTCTTTTTTCTCCTAGCACTGTCAGGTAGGAGGTGTATTTTATACTATCTTTATAAATATATCAATTTAACATATTGCTTCTGTGCGCCTGCTGCAGTTTACTTGGTATGCTTGTTGATCTCTTGTTAAAGTCATTGCAACGGCATTGGAGCGGATCTAGCAAAAGAAAACTTTTAACAAGTCACGGGACACTTTTTAAAAATGATGTTTCTTGTTTCTGTTTGTTAAATGCAGTAGTCTCTAAGGCATCCCATGAAATAACATCCTTTGTTTTGCATCTCTTAGACAGAAACCGTGTCAATTGCCCACTCTGAATAGCATGTCTTTCACAATGACATATTTCTTGTATCATTTCCAGAGTGAGAGTTATAGAAAGTCTGTATTGTACATTGATGGTGTAAATTCTTGTGCTAGACCAGAGGTCATGTTGATCCAGTCAGTCATATTCTGATAAAGTAATCAGTTTGCAGAGGTAGGAGGTCATGCAGATCTGTGTGGGCATTTATTGTGCATTTGTTTGGTGTTTAACTCTTTCAACAATGACATTCGTTCTGGATAATAGGCTTATAATTAACAAAAAAAACATTTCATCACACTTTAGCTACCTTCTATCATTTTGGGTTGTATTTTTCATCAATATTTTGCAGGGGGTTGTATTTTGGATTGTTTAAGGTGGATCTGTCTGATCATCAAACATTCCTGATCCTCTGGACTTGACAGAGACCAGCAAATCAATTTTTGGTGGTGGACAATTGAAATAACATTTTTCTTAGCATTTACCTTTTAATTTTATGTTTTCTCCTCATGCTTCATAATAAAATTCCAAATGCAAGTCTGAGTGTTTACTGTCCTCTTTGGTGCCCTGCTAAAAGATAATTCGGTAAAAACAGTAAGAGCTTTTATTCAATTATTTGGTTGAGGGTGCAGCCAAATAATTTTTCTCATAGCAGCCAGCTATAAGTTTAGTGCACTATTTTAATAAGGATAGGTGGACAGAAAGTAAGATCAAAAATTGTGATTGAGTTTTCCCTCTCATTACCGGGGGCGGGGAGAGGGTGGAGGTGTATCTGAGTCCATTTATAGCACACCTACAACTGAGATCAGCTAACCGAAAATATCAAACGTGGTATCCTCTCGTTCTCTGCAAGTGTAACGTGCTAGGAAATTGGAGCAATTTGAATGAAAGCAAATATGAATTGTACCTTCAATTGGAATTATAAGATCAGAGACATCATACCAGATTTTTTTTTTGGTTCTATACTCAGCTTCAGTTGTGATAGTCCTAAAAGTTACAGTTCGGTTTATTATTTGGATGCTTATGTCAATTATAATCAATTACATTTCTGTGTTTAAGTTTGTACAAGATGTGGTTTATGACTATAACAAAATAATTGGTGCATTTTAAAAATCTTGTTTTACATGGGTGTCCTTCAGAATCAACACATTTGCATTCAACTAATTTCAAAGCACCTATTGAAATCAGCAGACAGTTGGTGATGGTTGGGTGTTGAAGGCATTTCTGGAATGTACATTCCAAAGGTGGCCATGCCATTATTTGACATTTCACAAAAGAATAAATATAACTTATTTACTGGGTTAAGAAGAGGAGTTAGAATAAAGAATGAGGGATTACAGTAAGCATTACTGCTTACTACTGTCCCTTAATGCTATCCCTCATGCATTACATTGCCACTTAAAATTTGAAATTAAGTATTTGTACCAAGGTCAGTAGCTTTATGGTAATGTTGTACTATCCAAGGAATAGAGGTTGTTGGGATTCGATCATAGCTAAGTAGTCTTAACTGTGAAGAAGATTCACAGAAGTATTAGTGTGAGTGAAACTCTGTATTTCAGAAGCACTTGGATGAGTTAGGATATTATGTCTAATGCTCTGATGCATGCCCTTGAACCAAAGTGTTGACAATTTCTTTCCCGCACTGATCCCACAGATGCTGCCCGACTTGTTGTATTCCAACAGCAGTTTATTTTTTGTTCCAGATTCCAACATCTACAGGTTAAAGCAACACTCACAACACGCTGGAGGAACTCAGCAGGTAGGGCAGCATCCGTGGAAACCATCAGTCAACGTTTCGGGCCAGAACCCTTCGTCAGGACCACGGATGCTGCCCGACCCGCTGAGTTCCTCCAGCGTGTTGTGAGTATTGCTTTGACCCCAGCATCTGCGGAATATTTTGTGTTTAGCATCTACAGGTTCTTGTGTCTCCAGGAAATCATAGATCATGTAAAAACAAGTGACAAAGAAAAAGAGTACTAGAAATTTTAAACACAGATGATTCTGCAGATGCTGGAAATCCAGAGCAACACCTGCAAAATGCTGGAGGGACTCACTAGGTCAGGCAGTATCTACAGAGATAGGAATAAACAATTGACGTTTCAGGCCAAGGCCCTTCAAAAGAACGTCATTAGTAGAAATCTTAACCTCTTATTAGTATTTTAAACACAGGACTATAGAAACATCTCTGTGTTTTGCTCTGATGCCAATTCCATTAACTTCCATGTACTCTGCATACATTTTTACCCTCACCTTTGCGAATGTGATGCAGCTCTAAACATTATAAACCAGTTTGTCTTATTTCAGTCAATGACAAACTACTAAACTCTTTGTACTGAGCCAATTAAAATAATGAACAAATATATGATAAGGAGTGACATTTAGAAATGTTTCTGAAACGTAAGTCCTGCTTTTCTTGTTAAACCTTGTAAAATTCTTTGAATAATTAAAAAATATTTAGAGAGATATATTAGGTTTTGGGACAAAATGGACAGAGGGCTGAAGGGCCTGTTTCCATACTAGATCTCTTGGTGACTCTATGATATATTTCTGCTAATAACTATAAGAGTAAACAGCAAAACAGGTAAGGGCTTCAAAAGACATGCAGAGTACTTGCTTTTGTGTAGGAGGCAAAGAATATTTAAAACATAGAGGTTATGCTGACCTTGTAAAGAGCTTGTTTCACTTTTAGCTGAATTATTGATTATAGTTTGTTTAAAAACCAGGTGCAGTGTGCAACAGAATTTTATGTTAAACCTGATCATAACTCAATTTATGCTTATATCACGAGCTCTTCTGGAGAAGATATAGGAAGGCTGGTGGAATGGGCAGATATATGGTACAGTTCCAAAATGGGTACAAGAACAGAGAGAAATGGAGGTATCTGTACATGTTTGTTTAGTGACAGTGCTGGCTAAGAAAATGGTGAATAAAACCATAAGGGATTCCAGAATTTAAATAGATAGTACAAGAGCAAAGAAGTTATGTTGAATCTTTACTTGTGTCCATTTTAGGGCAGCACACTTTAGGAAACATCTGAAGGCGTTGGAGAGAATGTAGGACACATTTATCAAAATTACTCAAGGAATGAAGTACTTTTAAATGGAGAAACTGGAGTATTCTCTTTGAAAGACCGGAGGTGTGAGGCTATCTAATAGATGTAGTTAAAATCATGAAGTGTACAGAGTAGATAGAGAATCCATTATCTTTGTAAAGGGGACATAGAGTAAAAGTACTTGACAAAGGAACAAATTGTGACATGAAGAGAAATTATTGTACACTGTGAATGGTTAGGCTCTGGAGTGCACTGCCAAAGTAGTAGTGGAAGCAAATCTAGCATTGAAAAGGGAGCAAGTATTTGAAAGGGAAAAAAATGTTGCCAGGTCAAGAGGAGAGGATAAGGAGAGTGTGTTGAGCTGGATATTTCCTGCAGATGGCTGGTAGGGACTCAATGGACTGAATGACCTCTTCCCATTCTATTTCTGAGATTCAGACCACAAATGAATATACAAGCAGGAATAGACCACTCATCCCCATTTTCCACTATTCAATGAGATTATGTCTGGTCTGACTCTAACCTCAATGCTGCATTCCCACCCTCCTCCAGTAACCTTTCATTCCTTGCTTATCAACAATCTATTTACCTCTGTCTTAAAAATAATCATGACACTGTTTCCATTGTTCTTTAAGGAAGGGAGTTCCAAACACTCATGCCCCTGTGAGAAAGAATTGCACCTTATCTCTGTCTTACACGGGCAACTTCTTATTTTTGAGTAGAAGCCTCTTGTTCAAGATTCTCACACAAGAGGAAACATCCTCTTCACATCCACCCTGTTAAGGATCTTGTATGTTTCCATCAAGTTGCTTTTCACTCTTTTAATCTCTAGCAGATGCAAAATTGGCCTGTCCATAAGACAACTCACCCTGCCACATATCAGTCTAGTAATCTCTGAACTGCATTTTATTCGATTCAAATCCTTAAGGAAGCAGATCAATAATGTGCACAGTGCTCATGATATAATTCACCATTACTATATACATGGAAGCATAACTTCCCTACTTTTGTGTTCATCTCCCTTGAAGTAAATAGTATTCTGTTAGCTTTTGCAGTTTCTTGCTATATCTGCATATTAGCCTTCTACAAATCATTGACATCCAGATCCCTTTGCTCCTCAGAGCTTTGCAATCTCTTAACATTTAGATAATATGCTTTTCTGATCTTTTCTGACCAAAATGTAGATCACATACACTCCATTTACCAGATCGTTGCCCATTTATTTATCTGAATGCCTGAAGATGAAACATTCAGTATCAAGTCAAGAAAGGTGCAGTGTGACCAGATGAAAGTTGCAGTGCAATATATTAAACTTATGTTGAGCCTAGTTACAACGATGCAGCGGGCCACTTACTTTCTCCAGATCAAAGAGAGAGGTACTTTGCATGGACCTGGGCTATACTTATCTTTTTATAGGATTCATTGAACCATATTTGTTTTAGTTCTTTTCAGGCCTTTACCCTCAACTTTTTTTCTCTGGTAAAGGCTTAGGAAGGACTGAAACAAAGAGTGCTTCACTTCTCCCAATCTAGCGTGCTGAATTTGGTGTTCACAATGGGGCCTCTCCTACACTGAAGAAACTAAATGTAGATTAGGTGACTACATTCAATTTGCTAAGGTGATCCTGACCTTCCTGTTGCTTGCTATATTAATTCTCTGTCCCATTTACACTTTGACATAATGTTCATAGCTTTCTGCACCTTACAATGATATCTACTGAAAGCTTTAGAATCAGCACTTCATCTTCTGTCTTGGTACATTTTAGCCTTATTGACACAATATTGAATTTTACAACTTAAGTTAACTCACTTTCTCTGCATCATAACTGGCCAGTCCTTCTGTGAAATTCAACTGTTCTATTAACCCATCAACTGGATGGCCTTGTTTAATCCTAAATTTACCTTACCAGAGACATTTTATTCTAGCTATCCCTCCACCTCTCTCACTGTAAATTGAAACCAACTTGTTTACTCCCTTTCTTAGTTCTTTGGCCTGAAATATTAACTCTGTTTCTTTGCTTGAAAAACAATTTTTTTTTGTTTTAATTTCAGGATTCTAGTATCTGCAGTTTTTTTAGTTTTCTGTAGCTTTCTTTATTTTGCAGTATTAACATCCAATACTCACTTTCTATAGGACCAGTGTTTGATCTCTCCATCTCCATCTCTGAAAACAGACTGTCAACTGATATCTTTTATAAACCTACTAACTTTCAGAGATACTGTATCTTGACTATACCTCACCTCACCCTGTCACCCATAAAAATGCCATTCCTTTTTCTCAGTTTCTCTGTCTCCACTGCATCTGTTATCAGGATGGGGCTTTCCTTTCCAGAACACCTGAAATGTTCCTCTTCAAAGAACGGGGTTTCCCTTCCTCTACCACTGAGTCTGCCCCCACCCGCATCTCCTCCATTTCCCAGATATTCACCCTCACATTATCTTCTCACCGCCTTAACAGGAAAAGAGTTCCTCTTGTCCTTACCTACTATCCCATGAGCCTCTGCATGTAGCTCATCATTGTCCACAATTTTCACCATCTTCAATGAGATCCTACCAGCAAGCACATCTTTACCTGGCCGACCCTCCCCCCCCCCCGCCCCCACACTCTGCTTTCTGCAGGGATTGCTCTCCTCATGAATCCCTTATCCATTCGTCCCTCCTCACTGATCTCCCTCCCGGCATTTATCCCTGCAAGCCGCACAAGTGCCACACCTGTCCATTCACCTCCTCCTTCACCACCATTCAGGGCCCCAAACAGTCCTTCCAGGTGAGGCAACACTTCACCTACAAGTTTGTCGAGGTCATTTACTGCATCCAGTGTTACCAGTGTGGCCTTCTCTTCATCGGAGAGACCCAGTGTAGATTGGAGGGCCACTTAGCAAGCAAGTTCTCTCTGTCTGCAACAGGAAGGATTTCCCGGTGGCCAACCATTTTAATTCAACTCCCCATTCCCATTCTGACACGCCAGTCTATGGCCTCATCTATTGCCACAATGAGGTCAGTCTCAGGTTGAGGAGCAACACCTCATATTCTGTGTGGGTAGCCTCCAACCTGATGGCATGAACTTCAATTTCTCCAGCTTCTGGTAATTTCTCCCTCTCCCCTTCTCTCCTTTTATGGATACTATAGAAAAAGGGTGCAGAGGAGATTTACAAGGATGTTGCCTGGATTGGGGAGCCATGCCTTATGTGAATAGGTTGAGTGAACTTGGCCTTTTCTCCTCGGAGCAATGGAGGATGAGAGGCGACTTGATAGAGGTGTATAAGATGATGAGAGGCATTGATCATGTGGATAGGCAGAGGCTTTTTCCCAGGGCTGAAGTGACTAACACGAGGGGGCATGGTTTTAAGGTGCTTGGAAGTAGGCACAAGGGGGATGTCAGAGGTAAGTTTTTCACGCAGAGAGTGGTGGGTGTGTGGAATGCACTGCCAGCTAAGGTGGTAGAGGTGAATACAATAGGGTCTTTTAAGAGACTCTTAGATAGGTACAGTATATGGAGCTTAGAAAAATAGGGGGCTATGCGGTAGGGAAATTCTAGGCAGTTTCTAGAGTAGGTTACACGGTCGGCACAACATTGTGGGCTGAAGGGCCTATAATGTGCTGTAGATTTCTATGTTTCTATGTTTTCCATACCCATTTTGACTCCCCTCTAATCCCTCCTCTTCTCCTCACCTGCCTATCACCTTTCTCTCTGGTGACTCTCACCTTCCCTTCCTTCCATGGTCCACTCTCGTCTCCTTTAAGATGCCTTTTTCTTCAGCCCTTTTCTACCTATCACCTCCCAGTTTCTCACTTCATCCGCCCTCCCCCACCCATCTACTTACCTCCTCACTTGGCTTCACCTACCTCCTTCCAGCTTGTACTCTTTTGGCTCCCTCCACCTCCTTATTCTAGCTTCTTCCCTCTTCCTTTCCAGTCCTGATGAAGGATCTCAGCCAGACACGTTGACTCGCTATTCCCCTTCATAGATGCTGCCTGACCTGCTGAGTTCCTCCAGCATTTTGTGTGTTACACACTTTATTAAATCATTTTTCTTCAATAAAAATATCTTGTTAACTGTTTTCATGTTTTTAGCTAGTTTTGCCTTGAATGTTTTCCTTCACGATTAATCATTTACTCATTTTTAGCTGCTTTTTATATTCTGACCTGCCACCCATCTTTGAACAATTATATGCTTTAAGTTTGAAATAGTCTTTAACCTTTCTGGTTAATCACAGATGGTGAGACCACCCCTTGGAATTTTTCTTTTTCTTTAGTATCTGTTTAGTGAATTCTCAAAGATTCTTTCAAATGTCTGTACTCCATCTTGAGTAATCAATCCTTAACCTAATTTTCCAGTTTATGTTTTTAGACCCATTGTACTCTTCCTCAATTCAAATGTAAAGTTCCATTAGATTATTATTAGCTTCACTATAAATCATTACTTAATAATGAGGTCCTCAATAAGATCATTAATTAATCCAATCTTTCATTGTAAAATATCAGGTCTAGTACAGCCTGCTTGATAGTTGGCTCCAGAATGCTCTGTTCGAAGAAACTATGCTGAAAACACTGCAAACCCCTCAACTTGGCTTTCTTTGCTCATCTGGTTTTTTTATTCTTTATGTGAATTCCAATTCCCTGTGACCTTATTGCTGTACTTTCTAACAAACTCCCATTATTTCTTCTTTTATACTGTTACAGGTGACTTCTGGCCCTGATTATTTCTCACCATTCAAACCATTTCTATGTCTTAGTTTCCTGAACTTGAGTCATCATTTTCTTTTGCACTAAGACTCATTAAAGACTGAATCAGTCCTCTATTTTTCCCTAACTTCCTGTCCTTCTGAAATGTAACGTATCATTCAATATTCAGGTCACAATATGTTATCCTGCAGCCATGTCTTTGTAATGGCTCTCAGATGATAGCTGCACCTTCTCCTAGTTTAGTTTCAATTTATATTGACTGTATGTTCAGCTACAGCCTTTAGTCCTATTATTATTTTTACTGATATAAAGTTGATCTTTTCCTGATCAACATTTTGATGTGATGAACTTCAGATACCGGTGTTATGTGCGTGATTTTAAAGCACAATACAGGCCACTTAACTTAGCTGATTTGTGCCAGTATTTATGCTGCGCCCGCTTCTGCCCACCCTGTTTAATTTCACTCTTTTCTCTCATTGTGAACTGGATTCAAATCTAATCCTGAATAATGATCCTTGAGTGTTTGTCAGTAATGTTTGAAAACTAGGAAGGTGAAATTAGGTCTCAAACACTCATCCTGAAAGGGTGCACTCTGCTCATGGCATTAGAATCTAGTGCAAGTCTAAAGGTGAGTCCAATATTAGTCAATTTCCAGCACCTGAATAATGCTAGCAGCAAAGACAATTTTCTTCTCAAATTTTAATTTCATTCTCACAATTCCTAATGATCTTGCCAATTCTCAAAATGCCTAAAATTCTTAAGAGACTCAAGCAAGTAGATGGAATTTACCATAAACTTAAAAAAATGATCTCTGTATCCCTTAGGATTCTACCAGGTTTATATTTGTCCCTCCTCTCTTCATTTCACAAAAGTTGTAAACCAGAGTTATTTCTTTTGCCCTACAACTTACAAATACAAAGTACTGTATTTTAACTTAGACATATAAAGTGTATCTGAAAAGCAACTTGTAAAACTATGTTCATATGTTTACTAAATTGCTCAGATGTTAATCTGCAGAAACTAGCAGATTTTCATGTTCTAATTAAGAACATACATTCTATTGAGACATTTTATGTTCAGCTCTTCCCCTCAGAATTGAAACAAGGCAACTCAGTGGAACTGTAAATGCAAATCGAATGCAGATAGTCAGGATGCACAACTGCTCCTCCCTCCCCATCATCCTGTCCCCCAGGGCTGTGTGCTGAGCCCGTTGCTGTACACTCTACTCACACATGACTGCATGACCACACACCCAAGTAATCATATTGTCAAGTTCGCCGATGACACGACAGTGATGAGGCTCATCACCAACAATGATGAGATGGCCTACAAAGAGGAGGTGGGAGAGCTTGAGGCCTGGTGCCAGGCAAATAACCTGTCAACAAGGCAAAGGAGATGGTTATCACCTTCAGGAGAACTCGCACCCTTCTTTACATCGGCAGCACAGCAGTGGAAACAGTGAGCAATTTCAAACTCCTGGGAGTGCACATCTCACACAACCTCTCATGGTCTGAGAACACATCCTACACAGTCAGGAAAGCTCACCAACACCTCTACTTTCTAAGGAGGCTGAAGAGAGCTGGATTACGCACATCCATACTCACATCATTCTACAGATGTGCTGTAGAGAACATCCTAACAGGCTGTATTACTGTATGGTATGGAAGCTGCACTTCAGTGGACAGGAAGGCTTTACAACAGGTAGTCAAAACTGCTCAACGCATTACTGGCAGCAGCCTATCCATCATCAAGGACATATGTACAGAAAGGTGTCAGAAAAGGGACAATAAAATCATGAGAGATCCCACCCACCTTGCTCATGGACTGTTTGTCCCAGTCCCATCAGGGAGAAGGCTACATAGCACCCACGCCAGGACCACTAGAATCGATCGCAGTTACTTCAGAATCAGAATCAGAATCAGGTTTATTATCACCGGCATGTGACATGAAATTTGCGAACTTAGCAACAGCAGTTCAATGCAATACATAATCTAGCAGAGAGAAAAAAATAAATAAATAAAATAAAAATAATAATAATAAATAAACAAGTAAATCAATTATGTATATGGGAAAGATTTTTTTTAAACGTGCAAAAACAGAAATACGGTATATTAAAAAAAAGTGACGTAGTGTCGAGAGATTCAATGTCCAATTTGGAATCAGATGGCAGAGGGAAAGAAGCTGTTCCTGAATCGCTGAGTGTGTGTCTTCAGGCTTCTGTATCTCCTACCTGATGGTAACAGTGCATGTCCTGGGTGCTGGAGGTCCTTAATAATGGACGCTGCCTTTCTAAGATAATGCTCCCTAAATATGTCCTGGGTACTTTGTAGGCTAGTACCCAAGATGGAGCTGACTAGATTTACAACCTTCTGCAGCTTCTTTCGGTCCTGTGCAGTAGCCCCTCCATACCAGACAGTGATGCAGCCTGTCAGAATGCAGAATGCTCTCCATGGTACAACTATAGAAGTTTTTGAGTGTACTTGCTGACATGCCAAGTCTCTTCAAACTCTTAATAAAGTATAGCTGCTGTCTTGCCTTCTTTATAACTACATCACTATGTTGGGACCAGGTTAGATCCTCAGAGATCTTGACACCCAGGAACTTGAAGCTGCTCACTCTCTCCACTTCTGATCCCTCTATGAGGATTGGTATGAGTTCCTTCGTCTTACCCTTCCTGAAGTCCACAATCAGCTCTTTCGTCTTACTGACATTGAGTGCCAGGTTGTTGCTGTGGCACCACTCCACTAGTTAATATACCTCACTCCTGTACACCCTCTCGTCACCACCTGAGATTCTACCAACAATGGTTGTATCATCAGCAAATTTATAGATGGTATTTGAGCTATGCCTAGCCACACAGTCATGTGTATATAGAGAGTAGAGCAGTGGGCTAAGCACACACCCCTGAGATGTGCCAGTGTTGATTGTCAGCGAGGAGGAGATGTTATCACCAATCCGCACAGACTGTGGTCTTCCGGTTAGGAAGTTGAGGATCCAATTGCAGAGGGAGGTACAGAGCCCCAGGTTCTGCAACTTCTCAATCAGGATTGTGAGAATGATGGCATTACATGCTTAGCTATAGTCGATGAACAGCATCCTGACAAAGGTGTTTGTGTTGTCTAGGTGGCCTAAAGCCGCGTGGAGAGCCATTGAGATTGCATCTGCCGTTGACCTATTGTGGTGATAGGCAAATTGCAATGGGTCCAGGTCCTTGCTGAGGCAGGAGTTCAGTCTAGTCATGACCAACCTCTCAAAGCATTTCATCACTGTCGATATGAGTGCTACCAGGCGATAGTCATTAAGGCAGCCCACATTATTCTTCTTAGGCACTGGTATGATTGTTGGCTTTTTGAAGCAAGTGGGAACTTCCATCCATAACAGTGAGAGGTTGAAAATGTCCTTGAATACTCCCGCTAGTTGGTTGACTCAAGTTTTCAGAACCTTACCAGGTACTCTTCGGGACCTTCTGCCTTGCGAGGGTTCACTCTCTTTAAAGACAGCCTAACATCGGCCTCTGAGATGGAGATCACAGGGTCATCAGGTGCAGCAGGGATCTTCACAGCTGTAGTTGTGTTCTCCCTTTCAAAGCGTGCATAGAAGGCATTGAGTTCATCTGGTAGTGAAGCATCACTGCCATTCATGCTATTGGGTTTCACTTTGTAGGAAGTAAAATCTTGCAGACTCTGCCAGAGTTGCCGTGCATCCGATGTCACCTCCAACCTCATTCGAAATTGTCTCTTTACCCTTGAAATAGCCCTCCGCAAATCATACCTGGTTTTCTGGTACAGGCCTGGGTCGCCAGACTTGAATGCCACAGATCTAGCCTTCAGCAGACGATATACCTCCTGGTTCATCCACGGCTTTTGTTTTGGGAATGTACAGTAAATATTTGTGGGCACACACTCATCCACACAGGTTTTAATGAAGTCAGTAACAACTGCAGCATACTTATACTTTCCCCAAGCAGTAAGGCTGATTAACACCTCCACCCACAAATCCACCTGTCTACGCCCCCAGCTACCATTACTTTATCATATCCTGTCAGTCATCTTATATACAGACACTCCTGTGCCCAGCATCACTTTATGTACATACAATCAATCTGTGTATACAAGCCATCTTATACATTTATATTCATTGTGCTTTTTTAATTACTGTGTTCTGTATCTTATTGTGGTCTTTTTTGTGCTGCACCAGATCTGGAGTAACAATAATTTCATTCTTTTCACTTATGTTCTGGAAATTACATTAAACAATCTTGAATCTCGAATCTTGAGTTGAGTTGACAGTTTTGTAGCCTGCATCATCTGGGCTTTCAAGCCAAATATAAGGCTTGGCAGTTGTTTGCACAATCCATCTGTGATGAGGAGTAGATGTGCACAACTGCTGAGCCCCTCTGTCCATGAAACTTGTTTTGGAAATTAGGGATTCCATTAATGCCACTCCAAGTACCCCAACAAGACAAAAAAATGAACTTTGCATGTCTAGAAACATAACAATTAATGGCCCAGCACTCAATGCGAGGTTTTTAATGCACTTCTTGCCATGCCTGATATACTTCACATTTCTGGATTGTACATCCAACCATAAGCTTCATCATCAGAATCCAGGGTTTCAATCCAAAAATGTTGATAATTCTTTTCCCATTGAGTCCCTCCAGCATTGAGTTTATCGCTCCAGATTCCAGCATCTGCAGTCTCTTGTGCTTCCGAGCGCCCCCTGACCCTAACGTCTATGAGAGAAAAGCAGTCAAAGACCTGTGACTAGTAGGGTGCCCCAGGGGTCAGTGCTGGGACATATTTTATTTCATTATTTATGTAAATTATTTCAAAATGTATATACATGGCACAATTAATTGGTTTGCTGATACTAATTTAGGATGTCTTGTTGATGAATTGCAAAGAGATATTGATCAGTCAGGGAGATTTGCTGAGGAATGGCAAATAGATTTCAACTTGAATAAAGGTGAGGTGGTGCATTGTTAACAGTCAAAACAGGGTAGGACTTATACAGAGAATGGCTGGGCACTGATGAATATTGTGGAACAAAGGAACCTGGGAGTACAAGTGCACATTTCACTGAAAGCGGCCGTATAAGTAGACAGGGCAGTGAAGAACTTGTTTAGCATGCTAGCCTTCACCAGTCAGGGCATCAAGTTTAGGAGTAGAAACATTATGTTGCAGTTGCTGTGACCACACTTAAGAGTATCGAGTACAGTTTTGGTCACCCTGTTATTGGAAAGACTTAATCAAGCTGGAGAGGGTGCAGAAGAGATTTACAAGGATGCTGCCTGGACTAGAGGATCTGAGTTTTAAGGAGAGGTTGGGCACGTTGGACCTTTATTCCCTGGAATGCAGGAGAATGAGGGCTGACCTCATAAAATTTAATCATATCATGAAGGGACTTGATTTGGTGGACAGCCATAATCTCTTCCCCAGGGTTGGGGAATCCAAAAGTTCATGTTCAAGTTTATTGTCATGCAGCCGTACACAAGTATACAGCTAAATGAACCAATGTTCCTCAGAGACTAAGGTGCAAAACACAGTCCACGTATCACATATAGCGCATAAAATTAATACATTAATATTAATAGATAAAGAACGTATTCTGCATTTGGTATTCTGTAGAGGTACAGCACACAGATACAAGACAAGGTTTTAAAGAGACCTGAGAGGTATCTTCTTTACACAGAGAGTAGCAAGTATCTGGAATGAGCTGCTAGAGGAAGTGGCCGACGCGGGTACAATTGTAACATTTAAGAGACATTTGGGTAAGTACATGAAGCGGAAGGGCTTGGAGGTTTATGGACTGAACACAGGCAACTGGTACTAACAGGGAGGATGCAGTGATCAGCGAGGTCCAGCTGCACCAAAGGGCCTGTTTCCATGCTACACTACTTTATTACTCCACATATGAGGGGTGATTGAGAAGTTCGTGGCCTAAGGTAGAAGGAGTCAACTTTAGAAAACCTAGCACATTATCTTTCCTACATTTACACGTTTGATCCCGTGGTCGTAGAGCATACGGATCCCTTCTTTGTAGAAGTCGGCATCTTGGACCTCCAGAAAGTGGTCCACAGCAGGGGTGATTGATAACTTTGTGGCCTAAGGTAGAAGGAGATGAGGAGAAACTTCAAACTTTCTGTATTTTCACTCAAAGAGTTGAACTGCACGTGCATGTAATGAGAGCTGTATAACTCATCTCCTTCTCCCTTAGGCCACAAATTTATCAATCACCTCTGCTGTGAACCACCTGGAGGTCCAAGATGCTCTTGTTACATGCACGTGCAGTTCAACTCTTAAGTGATAATGCAGAAAGTTTGAAGTTAATAACTCATCTCCTTCTACCTTAGGCCACAAACTTATCAATCACCCCTGCAGTGGGCCACTTCTACAAAGAAGGGATCCGTATGCTCCACGACCGCTGGACTAAGTGTGTAAATGTAGGAGGGGTTTTATGTTGAAAAATAAATGTACTAGGTTTTCTAAAATTAACTCCTTCTACCTTAGGCCACGAACCTGTCAATCACCCCTCATAGGTTGTATTTAGATTCTAGAAGCTTACAGATCTCAGTAATGGCACAGAATTCAGCCTGGGTGACTGGCCCTTTAGATAGCAAAGTTTCAAAGGATATAGGGTTAGTAAAACTTGGTTGTTCCACTTAGAACTGCCAGCTGCAAGCAGCATAATTCAGCCTAGTATTTTAGTCATTGATTTGAAATAAAATTGTTTTCAACAAATTGTGGAACAATATCTGTAAACCTTCTATTTGATCTTGATTTAGAAGTCTCCCATATTATCAATGTAAAACTTCTAGCTGCTTGCTATACTGAACAATGTGAAATAAATTTTGATCTGTCTGAATTATCTTTCTGTCAATATGAGTTTATAATTGAAAGATCTTCCAACAGAAATTTGCAATTTTATTGAGAGAGCTTAAGGATGAATGTGAAGGCAGTCATGTTTTTGCTGTTGGATATGTGTAAAAGAGAAAGAATCAGTAGCCAAGAGCCTTGAATGAGAATAGATGATTGTTGTTATGCAAGCGAGATCTCTTCATTTTAATTAGTTGTCACAGGAGAGTGGAATCTGTATAAGATGAGTCAGTGCCAGGTCTGTTAGTTCTATCCGTTTTATATGTAGAATAGATAAGGGAGATTTTCAGACCTTGAAATGAGAAAAGCATTAAATGCAAGCTATCTGGTAAGAAGTTCCAGTGGACGAAACTACTTCACATTAATATGCTAAGATCCAAACATGACACCTAAACAGAGTGTGGATTTGTGAGTAAAAAGATCCGTTTTAGCTTGAACTCAGTTTGCCATTTCACTCAGAGAAGTTGATTTTTGAACCAAAAATTCAAGAGAATCAGCAAAATTCAAAATCAGAGCTAGATTAATCAAGGTTCAAGATTCTTAGTGACTCAGGTCTATGGTATGCAGGAATTCTCTTTCCAAAGTTTGACCTTAGTCAAGTTGACCAACAAACTCAATCAAATGGATAACTAAAGCAAAGCAATTGTAAAATTAAAAATTTTCCGATACAGAGAGCCATGTCATCTCTTTCTTTCTTTCTTTTTAAATCTTTTTATTGAGTAAGTATACAAAAAAGGTAAGCCATATAAACATTAATACAATGTTAAAGTATAATAAAATTCCAAAAGATAACAATACCAAAAAGAAAATACTACAAACAATGTAATTTAAGCATAAGAAACCAAGATAACATAATAGTATACTAGATTTTATATATATCAATGGGAAAAAAAAGAAAAAAAAAACCCCCCAAAAAAAAAACCCACCGTGCAACTAACTAAAAGCAAAGCAAAGCAATGGGCTAACTTGAAACCAAACAGAGTTAAACTTAAAATCACGTCCTCAATCCCGACCTCCATTAAAACAGTGAAAAAAAAACAAGAAGGGTAAATATTACATTAAATGAAAATATCGAATAAAAGGTCCCCAAATCTGTTCAAATTTAAATGAAGAATCATAAAGGTTACTTCTAATTTTCTCCAGATTCAAACATAAAATCGTCTGAGAAAACCAAAAAAAGGTAGTTGGAGCATTAAGCTCTTTCCAATGTTGTAAAATACATCTTTTCGCCATTAAAGTAAGAAATGCAATCATTCTACGGGCTGAAGGGGAAAGATTACTAGAAATTTTAGGTAGTCCAAAGATAGCAGTAATAGGGTGAGGAGAGATATCTATATTTAATACCTTAGAAATAATATTGAAAATATCTCTCCAAAAAGTTTCCAAAGTAGGGCAAGACCAAAACATATGAGTTAAAGAGGCTATCTGCCCCGAACATCTATCACAGAAAGGATTAATATGCGAGTAAAACATGTCATCTCAAAATTTCACATGCTTAATTATTTTTGGCAATCGTTTTGCATGCAGTTATTTTACATAATTAACCAGAAGAATAATGAGCGACTTGGTTTCTTCTTTTAATTGTGTCGGTGTATAAAGCTACTACCTAGATATGAGTAAATCATGACTGTCTATGACTACATTCTCTGACAGAAATCCCATTCTTCGAATACAGTTAAACAGCTAGTTTGAATACTTTTTAAAAAAAGATCAGCATAATCGTCATTAATGTAGTGATTTAGCTAAATATAGCTTCAGTGGGGAATACCTGTTAGGTGTCTGTTGCAAAACTCTACCAGCAAGCAAATAACACAAAGCTTGTGGTTGGATGCACAGTACAGCTCTTTGCATGTAAATCCTAGAACATAAACTCAGTCTGAAAAAGTCATTTGTGTTGGACTTGTTGAAACCCATGTTGACTAGTTTCCTAGTTACTTTTTCACCCTGATTTAATTCTAACTGATTGTTAAACTACTACTGATTTCACTGTAATTCTTGAACAAATCCAGGTTTGATTCTACAAGGATGAGAATTTTTGGCAAACTATCTGTGCATAATTTGGATTTATAGTCATAGTCATACTTTATTGCTCCTGGGGGAAATTGGTTTTCGTTACAGTTGCACCATAAATAACTAAATAGTAATAAAACCATAAATAGTTAAATAGTGATATGTAAATTATGCCAGGAAATAAGTCCAGGACCAGCCTATTGGCTCAGGGTGTCTGACCCTCCAAGGGAGGAGTTGTAAAGTTTGATGGCCACAGGCAGGAATGACTTCCTATGACGCTCTGTGTTGCATCTCGGTGGAATGAGTCTCTGGCTGAGTGTACTCCTGTGCCCAACCAGTACATTATGTAGTGGATGGGAGACATTGACCAAGATGGCATGCAACTTAGACAGCATCCTCTTTTCAGACACCACTGTCAGAGAGTCCAGTTCCATCCCCACAACATCACTGGCCTTATGAATGAGTTTGTTGATTCTGTTGATGTCTGCTACCCTCAGCCTGCTGCCCCAGCACACAACAGCAAACATGATAGCACTGGCCACCACAGACTCGTAGAACATCCTCAGCATCGTCCAGCAGATGTTAAAGGACCTCAGTCTCCTCAGGAAATAGAGACGGCTCTGACCCTTCTTGTAGACAGCCTCAGTGTTCTTTGACCAGTCCAGTTTATTGTCAATTCGTATCCCCAGGTATTTGTAATCCTCCACCATGTCCACACTGACCCCCTGGATGGAAACAGGGGTCACCGGTACCTTAGCTCCCCTCAGGTCTACCACCAACTCCTTAGTCTTTTTCACATTAAGCTGCAGATAATTCTGCTCACACCATGTGACAAAATTTCCTAGCTTAGCCTTGTACTCAGCCTCATCTCCCTTGCTGATGTATCCAACTATGGCATAGTCATCAGAAAATGACAATAAACTGAAGATGACAAGACTCTGTGCAGTAGTTGAAGTCCGAGGTGTAAATAGTGAAGAGAAAGGGAGACAAGACAGTCCCCTGTGGAGCCCCAGTGCTGCTGATCACTCTGTTGGACACACAGTGTTGCAAGCACACGTACTGTGGTCTGCCAGTCAGGTAATCAGGAATCCATGACACCAGGAAAGCATCCACCTGCATCGCTGTCAGCTTCTCCCCCATATTCACCATATAGTCACCATATTTTACAGTGGGTGACAAAGGAGCAACATCTGAAATTCATTACAATTATTTTTTGTCCACAGACTTGCAATGGGTATTTACATTTGTACACTACTTTATAAAACCATTTCAGTACAATATTTCTTGGTGTATCTTTGACCTGCATGAAAAGTAATAACAACTATATATCCCCTCCAACAATCATTAATCAATCAGACTGGGTTTCAACCGAGAAATTGGATCAGTAAATTGGAATATTTCATTTAATGGTGAAGCATATCAGGAGGGAAATCAGATAGGATTACCAGAGAGAATTTGAAAGGAAAATTTATGGTTGAAAGATGGTTAAGTTAAATTTAATATACTCTACATATGTTTTTGATATTAACTAAAGTCACACAATTAAAGATTTCCACTGAAATAGGCAACTTATATCTTTTGTAGTATGTTTAATGTATGTTTTTGCAAACCTACCGTACTTTCACAACATTATTTTTATTTCAATGGTGTCTCTTAGTGAGGGAGCGGTATAGCCAGCTTTCTGAAAAGAAGTGGACTGCAAGTTCCCATTTTCAATGTTTAACTTCATGTATGGCCACTCGAGCCTGCTGCTTGATTTTCACTTCATATCCATGATACTAATAACTTTACCATTACTTTATTGTCAGTTCAAAGTCTATTTGCTGAGATAGTTTGATGCCAGTATAGTTAGCTTTCTTAATCCTAGTGATACTGAATACCTTTTAACCATGCATATGAAATATCTGTAACCCAGATGCTTCCTTGGGCTCTTTTTTCTAATCCAAAGATAAAATCACAGTTACAACTTCCATCCAGTCATCCTACTCCAATTCTCAATTGTGTTCTGCATGTCCTTATTAATATAATTCTTGCTTGATAATTTTCAGCAGTCATGCTTCAAAACTCCATTGCAGCATCAGAGTTTTTCTTTGTGATAGACTTCTTGAGAAATGGGATTTTCCAACTTTGTGATGAGTAGGACAGGCCTTGCAAAGAAACCAGAGCACTCCCCTTCCAAGGTTTTTGTAACTCCCAAGTAATGTTTGCTTTATGAATCTCTTTCCCAACCCACATTCCAGTATGCTTCCTACACTATTCTAATGCTTGGTCGTGGCCTCAGTTCATTCAATTTACTGTTTCTATATGCAGATCTCCATTTCTGCTATATTGAAATACAAATCAAACATTGACTATGCCATTTACACTGTTGAAACCCTCTAGACCTGATGATTACAAGACTCACCTGGCTCACCTTTCTTGTTCTGCCTTCTGTAAACTGGAAGTCATTTATAACTTTCATGCCTATGGCTATCTGCCATCAAATTCCATTCATTCATCACAATGCTTGTTGACCTACATTAAATCCTAATTAAGCAATACCTATATTTTAAAATTTTCATCTAGTTTCAATTTAATTTAATGCATTTGTTCCTCTCTGTCTCAGTAATCACAAGCTTTACAATCTCTGAGATGCAAGGACTTTTCCAATTTTGGCTTCTAGATCATCCCTGAATTGGTCACCAGTGCTGGTCTTTCAGATTAAGGCCCTGTCAGAAATTTGACTCTTAAAACTTTCCTGGCATCCTTCCTTTCTGTTACCCTATCCCTCTTTTCTCTTTAACACTCCTTAAAGTTCACCCCACTGGCCACTGTCCTAATATCTCCCTATATGTCTGCGTCACAGAATCATTGAGCACTGCAGCATAGAAGCAGGTCCTTTGGCCCATTTAGTCCGTTCTATTCTGCTGAGCGCGAATGACCTGCACCTGAACCATCGCCCTCCATGCCCCTCCCATCCGTGTACTTACCCAAACTTCTCTTAAATGGTACAATTGAACCCATATCCACCACTTAGCCGGCATCTCGTTTCACACTCGCACCACCCTCTGAGTGAAGATGTCTCCCCCCCCCCCACCTCAGGCTTCCCTTAAGTATTTAACCTTTTACCCTTAGCATATGACCCCTAGTGCTAGTCTCACCCAACCCCAGTGGAAAAAGCTTGCTTGCATATACTCTATCTACATCCTCATAATTTTATATACCCTCATTCTCCTACACTCCAGGGAATAACATTTCCTGGCAACATCTTTGTAAATTATCTCTGTACTCTTTCAATCTTATTGATAATTTTCCTTTAGTTAAGTAACCAGAGTTGCGCACAAAATTCCAAATTTGGCCTCACCAACATCTTATGCAACTTCAGCATAACAGCCCAACTCCTACACTCAATACTCTGATTATAAAAGCCAATGTGCCAAAAGCTCTCTTTATCTACCTGTGAGGGCACCTTTAAGGAATTATGGATCTATATCCCCAGATCCCTCTGTTCTGTTGCACTCCTCAGTGTGTTCAGTGTGCAAGTCCTACCCTTTTTTGTCCTCCCAAAGTGCAATGCCTCACACTTAACTACATTAAATTCCATCTGCTATTTTTCAGCCCATTTTTTCCAGCTGGTCCAGATCCTGCTGCAAACTTTGATAGCTTTCCTTGCCGTCCACTGTGCCCCCAATCTTGGTGCCATCTACAAATTTGCTGATCTAGTTAACCATATTATCGTCCAGATCATTGATATAGATGACAAACAACAATGGACCCAGCACCAAGCTCTGTGGCACTCAACTAGTCACAGGCCTCCAGTCAGAGAGGCAACCGCCTACTATCACTCTCTGGCTTCTCCCACTAAGCCAGTGATGAATCTAATTTACTACTTCATCCTGAATGCCAAGCGACTGAATTTTCTGGACCAACCTCCCATGCTGGACCTTGTCAAAGACCTTGCTAAAGTCCAACTAGACAACATCCACTGCCTTGCCTTCATCAACATTCCTGATAACATCCTCAAAAACTATTTAAGATTGGTTAGACATGAGCTTCCTTTCACCATCCCTAATCAGGTCCTCTCTATCCAAATATTTATATGTCTTGTCTCATGGAATAATGTACAAAAATTTACCCACTCCTGGTGTCAGGCTCATCGGCCTGTCACTTCCTGGCTTATTCTTAGAGCCTTTCTTAAACAACACAATCTTATCTATCTACCAGTTCTCCAGCACCTCACCTACAATTAAGGATGTTTTAAATATCCTTGCTATCTCTACAATTTGTTCCTCTAAATCACCCTGTCTATTGGATGGTCTATAATATAATCCCATTGACATGGTCATCCATTTTTTATTCCTCAGTTCCACCCTACAGCCTCAGTAGACGAGCCCTTCAATCTCTCCTGACTGAGCACTGCTGTGACATTTTCCCTGACTAGTAATACCACCTTCCCTCCTTTAATCCCTCTCTCCCATCGTGTCTAAAACAATGTGACTCCAGAACACTGAGCTGCCAATCCTGCTCCTCCTGCAACCAGTGGTGCAACTCTTCTTACTCATGGTGGTAATATTATAACACCATGTGCTGATCCATGCTGTAAGATCTTCTGCCTTAGCTGTGTACAATATTCTTTGTATTTAAGTAGATGCAACTCAGAAAATTGGTCACACCATACTCAGCCTTTCAATTTCTGTCTTTGTATATAGGCTTAACACCTACTTCCCCCACAACCACTTCACCAGCTGATCTGGCACACTGGTTCCCATCCCCCTGCAGCTCTAGCAAACCTTCCCACTAGGATATAGGTCCCATGCAGTTGAGATATAAGTCGTCCTGTTTGTACAGATCCAACATTCCCCGGAAGTGAGCCCAGTGATCCAAAAATCCAAACCTCTCCCTCCTGCACCATCTCTTTAGCCATGTGTTAAACTGCAATATCTTCCTATTTCTAACCTCACTATCACGTTGCACAGGGGCCCTTAACCCCCCCCCCACACCCCCTGAAATAATGTCAGTCTATTTTCCCTGTCAATTGACTCTAAATGAACACAATTTTCAGGTGAAAGAAACATCTTTTAAGTTATTCACCTTGCTTAGAATTTATGAACTTTAAAGTTGTGGCTTTTGCTCATTATGTGCATTCAGCATCGTCCATATCCTTCATATTTTAAAGATGTGAAGCTTTAATCTTATAATTTTTTATGTAAACCCATATAACCTGGATTTGGATTAGCCACTCTTACTCAATTTCTTGTTAATGTATTGAATATTATTTTTTCAGATTTAACGGCCAATGCTACTCCATACTCACTTTTAATCTGCACAGTCAATGCAATGTGGTTCAATTTATAATCTAATGACTTCAGGATTTGTACTTTGTTTACCATGTCGATAACTTTCACCGTAACCAGATCATTTCTGAGTATCGCCAAACACCACTGCCAAATCATTTTCTATTTTTTTTGAACTGGGCTCCTTTTGATACTGTATCATGAAAACCTTTGAAGTTACTTCTTTCTGTACTTTCAATGCTATGTGCATGCATCCATATTAAATTTAATATTCCACATTTCAGCTCATCTTTACAAAGAGTTCAAATCTATTTTAAAGTAATTTGCCTCTTCTCAGTTGTCATCATGAAGACAGAAATTCTGTTATGACTATACATTGTTCATAGATATTGTGAACAGCAAGGGTCCATGGCTTTTATTTTCCTCTGAGATCATTTTCTAATAATCATCACTAGTGGTTAAGACAATAGACTAAACAGTTTGTTGTCAATCCATGAGTCAAGCTTTCACATAAATATCATGCCAAATGACTTCTAAAAATTTGATGTATAAATGACTTCTACTGAATTAGTGGTAGCCACATCACCGAAAAACTAGTAATATGTTTGTAAACATGACTTGTGATGTATGAAATTTTATGAAATCTGATCTTTGGTGTCAGAAATGGATGCTGCTTTCCTGTGACAGCGCTCCATGTAGATGTACTCAATGGTGGGGAGGGCTTTAACCCTGATGGACTGGGCTGTATCCACTACCTTTTGTAGGATTTTTGTTCAAAGACATTGGTGTTTCCATATCAGGCCATGATGCAGCCAGTCACTTGGATCAACTTTGCTGATTTGCAAACTGAAAAAATTAATAGTGTGTATAATCTTTATCATTAAATATAGACTGGGAAACAGACAATGAGACTTTCTTTGCAGAATTAAAATGAATATATCAGTCCGCTCTTGGAGCAGATTAAAATGAGTTAATTAAACAATTAACTCAAACAATTTTCTTGGCAATCCTCATACAATTGATAAGATAATGTAAATGGAGCTTAATTATGTAGTGTTTTCATAGTTTTCTGTCAGATGTCCAAAGTACAAAATATCAACTTCATTTTTGTGTTAAGGAAGTGCTGTACTCCCAAATATTTGCTGTCTTTTAAAAGTGATGTTATACAAAGATCTCTTCTACCTACGTGGAATACTCTGCGGTAGTCTTTTGGAGAAGTGCAGTGTATTCTGCTGGTTTGCAGGCCAATGCCTATCACCGACCAGAATTACTAAAATGAAAGATTGTATTGTGATGATCACATTTTTGTCCGTGGGTTGGGCTATGTGCAAATTGTAATACGTACATTCCACCAGCGACTTCCATTCAAGAGCAATGAATTTATTTTAAGCTACTTTATGGCATCCCAAGAAAAATACTGATTAAATTCAAGCCTTTCTGTATATTGTGTGACCTAAAGCTCTTGATAAGTCAAAATAAGGTTTCTTGCTCCCAACATTCCTGCCACAGGAATTGTTTTTCACCTGGTTGTCAACTATCCTGAATCTGAAACATGATGTAATTATTAAACCTAAAGAGATGATTAAACCTAAGCTATTCCATCTTACTCTGGATGCTTTTTTGATCTATAGGCGTTTCATCAGCTATACAATAGGTGCAATCAGCTTACGTAGGTGAGATCTATCCCTCAAGACTCTCGCGGACAGGAAGCTCAATGAGAGTTTTTTTAAAATTCATTTTGAATCATGTCCCAACTGTGTTTGTCAAAGAGCAATGTACACAAATATAGGATCACAGAAAATCCGTCTTGATTCTTGACTATATTTACACAAGGACTCTTACATTAGAGGTTGGCACAGATAGGGTATAAGGAAGAGGCAACCACATAACAACTACCAGTAGGATTTGAACTATTCTAGGCAAACTAATTAGAATTAAAACTAGACAAATGACCAAAACAGAGAGTATAAAGGCAGCTCAGTGGACTGCTAAGTGATGGGTTGAGAGCTTAGCTAACAAATTATGCATTTGACAAAAGTATTATTAAGGGAGTCAGGATATGAAAATACAAAGGATTGTTATATGGAGATATAGAAAGTATTATGTGTTCAGGATGGGACCCCATAGGTTGAATGCACTGAATTTGGAGAAATGAACAGTTCTCCTTGGTATCTCGGCTGATATATATTGCTCACCTAGTATCACTACCAACAGATTGATCCTGTCTCAATGCTGTTTGAAGGATCATGCAGTATGCAGTTAGACTGCTGAATTGCTTAACTATAGCAAATCACAATTAGCCTGAGGGTTTTGGCAGACGCTGAGAGCAGAGATTTAGGGTGCTAGCTGCACTATGTGACTTGAGTTACTTTTACGTGATGGAAGGGATGTAAAACAGATCTCAGTTATTCAGCCTCTTTTGGACCAAAGTTGGATTAAGTCTTTCTGAGTTGTTTTGTTGATACTAAAGTTTTAGGTGCACTGATTAGACAATTGAGGATTAATTTTACTTTAGAGATGTAACATTTTCAATACCTATAGCTAAGCTAGGCAGAGGCTAGACAGTTTGAATCAGCACTCCTTGTCATATAGAAAAATGAGGAGTGACCTTGGTCAAATGCCTAAGATTCAAAGGTGGGGTGAGGGTTGGGGCTTGAAAGGGTGGATGTTGAGATAGTCTCACTGTGGGAGAGGCACAAACATGGGGATATAATTACAAGACAAGGGTCAATCATTTAAAATTGAGGTGCATAGAAATTTCTTTTCTCACAGGGTAATGAACCTCAAGGGTGCTGGAGGCCAGATCATTACACATATTTAAGATGGAGATAGATAGCTATTTTCCAGATAGAGGAATTGAGGAATTGAGGGTTACGGGGAACTGGTACAGAACAGGAGTTGAGGCCAGCTTCAAGCAGCCATAATCATATTGAACAGTGGGGCACATCTGAGAGGTCTGGTGGCCAATATTCATGTATTTCTTGGGTTACCATATTATAGCAAATAGCAGATGAAGCCAAGCAGGCATTTCTTTTCCCTCAAAGTTACTTTGCCACTTTGGAACCCAGAGCATTCATTATTCATTATCAAAGTCTTTAACAAGGGCAAGCAAGTGACTTGATGAAAAATTTGATTGGAGTCTTGTTGCTAAACATAACCTTCTATCTGAATCATCAGTCATCGCACAATGGGAAGTTGAGCTGTGGAGAGGGTCGGCACAAGCCTGCTGAGTGGCTTTGATGCTGAGGAGTTTGGCTCCACTAATTACAATTTATTGGCACTTCAATGCTCTGCTTCTGGGAGCATTTATTATTTTTGTTTTCCATCTGAAGTTAACACAAAACTAATACAACCTCCAGTGTGTAGCTACAGAAGGATGTCTTCTGATTCATAAAACCCTCTCATGTCTGGATTTTGAGTTAAAAAATAAATTTGATTCTGTTATCCTTGGCAGCACTTCTATTTCTGAGCCAGAAATTGCAGTTGCAAGTGCCATCCAAAGAGCTGACACATTTTTTATATACTTTCTCTTCAGTGCACTACTGAAGTCTGATGCTGCCTTTTGAATGAGATGTTCAACCAAGTTTTTGTCTGCTCTCTCAGATGAATATAAAATGTCTCAGGACATGTTATGAAGAAGAGCACCAGAGTGCTATCATGACCAATATTTATCCTATAACTAGCATTACAAAATAAAACCTAGTCATTTGCTTATTGTTGTATGCAGTACTTTACTGTGTATCTGTTGGTTCTTGTGTGTCTTAAGACAGTGAAACTTCAAAAATATCTAGTTAGCTGTTAAGTCTTGGTTGGCAGTATATGAATTCATATCCTCTTTTTCTGTTTGGATTTGTGTGTAATTTTTGATATTTTATTTCATATCAGTTGCCTTATTATAATGAAATTAATAGATATTGTATTCTCAGGGAGAGCTGTTATCATCTTTGGGCTGACCATTGTTTAGTAAAATAGCTTACTTCTTTGTTAGAGTACATACAGTTGACATTGGGATAGCAATTATATTGTAACATGTAAACATATGTTTCTCTGCAAATTAGGAGGAGTTATTGGTAACATATTTCAAACCCACTAGAAGACGTATCCAAAGGTTAAATTGCAATTAAATGCTTGCAAAACCGTTAGTGAGGCTAGTGGCTATTTATAAATCCCAAAATAAGAAAAGTGCAACAGAAAAGATGCATTTTAAAAGTATTTTGATTAAACTTCTACATATGATGAAATGTGCTTTTTGAAGCAAAGTAGATTTGGGCTTGCTTTATTTCTAAGGATTCCTTTCACAGAAAGCAGGAGTATGTTGAAGTTGGCTGGGAGGAAAGGAGAGGGAGATGTGATTCTTCACATACCAGCCTCCATTTTCTTGCATAAAAGCTATTCAACGGTAGAAAATCAGTTGAGGAGAAAGGATATGGAGGTCATGGCAGTAGAGAAGGAGAGTAGAGAAGTAGGAGTAGAGAAGATGCAACTTAGTAGTCCCAATTACCATCCCCATGCTTGTTTTGTGCTACTTTTAGCAAGACATCCTGAGATTTTGACAGACAGGACTAATTAAGCTTGCAAATCAAGCATCATGTTTTGTTTATCAAATTCATTTACAATTTTAATATACAAAGTAGTAGAATATGTTCTGTGCTGCCCATATCTACCACGTGTCTTAGACAATACCACTACAAGCCAACAAGCCTGCGGTATACAGTTTGTAAACTAACTGACAAGTTCTGATGAAAGGTCATCAGTCTGTGATGTTAATGTCACTTCGTTTTCTCCATAGGTGCTGCCTGACCCTACAGGTACCTTCAGTATTTTTATTTTATTTCAGGTTTACAGCAACTGCGGTGTTTTATATCTTCTATTGTCTATTTCCTTATTTTTTATGTTCTTATTCATTTCCTTTTCTGTACACCTCCTCAAGATGCATCTGCAGCAGGCAGCGAGAAGTCTCTGCAGATGGTACCACCACCATTTGTGTTCATCAGTTCATCATGGTCACTATCTTATCACAAATTGTTCTCTCCACCCTCAAACTATTCTGTAATTTAATATATATTTGAATTCCAGCATTTCCTATAACTGAAAAGCCATGGATCTGAAACATTTTTACTTCATATTTACAGCAGTTGCCAATTTTTTATCTTCTTAAACAAATTGCTGGTGATTTCTGTAGTGCCACGAGGAGATATATTTCTTCTAATTCCACATAATCATTCAAGTTTTCTTTCCTTGTACGTGGTCGATCTTAACCTCCAGGGTGAGCCCTCTGGAGAAAACCTGGATGGGACTACTACTCAGCTCATAAAAAAGCTGAGACACATGAGTCTGTAGTTGCTGTAATCTGGAGCAAAATACAAACTGCAAGGTATAATGGAGCACCCATACTTTTTTGCTTATAGCTCACCTGTTCAAATAGTTTGCCCTTCTATTCAGACTAGCTTTAGTAGTGTTACACTTAGTCTTCAGCAACACCAAGCCCATTTGCTTGCTTGATGAATTTATTATTGTGAGGCATCTGCCTGTTATCTGGAAACAATTGATGTAGAGAGAAATAATGTACAAGTTCGACTAAATTAAATGAATATATTGAAGGCTTTAGTATCATGGCAGTGCTTTGGTTAAACAATGTTGAGATTTGTGGTATTTATCTTCAATGCGAGAACGTTTCACAAATTGTTCCCTTATTATTAATTAAGCTATACATATTATGCGTTGAGGTTGTGCCACAGGATACAGAGAGTGATCAACAACAAATTGCAAACATTAAGGAGAGCTATCTACAATTATGTACTGTAAAATATTTGACATGTTTACAATTTTGGTAGTGGCTGGACTAGCAGATTTTTAGATGTTATTTCTATTAATATCCCAACCCACTTTACACACACGAAATGCTGGAGGAACTCAGCAGGTCAGGCAGCATCGATGGAAATGAATAAGCAGTCAATGTTTCGGGCTGAGACCCTTCTTCATGACTGGAAAGGAAGGGGGAAGATGCCAAAATAAAAAAGGTGGAGCAGAGGACGGAGGATAGCTAGAAGCCAGTTGGGTAGGAAAAGTAAAGGGCTGGAGAGGAAGGAATCTGATAGGAGAGGAGAGTGGAACATAGGAGAGGGGAAGGTGGAGGAGACCCAGGAGGAGGTGATAGGCAGGTGATAAGAGGTAAGGGGCCAGTGTAGGAATACAAGAAGAGTGGAGGGGGAGGAAAATTATTTTTTACCGGTAGGAGAAATCACTATTCATGCCGTCAGGTTGGAGGCTATCCAGCCATTAGGGTGTTGCTCCTTCACCCTGAGGGTGGCCTTATTGTCACACAAGAGGAGGTAATGGACTGATGTGTTGGGACAGAGATGGAGATTGGAATTAAAATGTTTGGCCACCGGGCGGTTACGCTTTTGGCATACAGAGCAGAGGAGCTCAATGAAGCAGACCCCAATTTACGACGGGTCTCACCAATGTATAGGAGGCCACATTGGGAGCACCGGGCACAATCGACAACACCAGCAGATTCACAAGTGAAGTGCTGCCTCACCTGGAAATTCACTTTTTAAGATATTACGCAGTAATATGAATTTTCTGGTGAACTGGTAAGTTTATAGGGAGTACAGGATTTGGAGCTACACTGAATGGAAAGTGAATGTATGGGACAGGGCCTCAGAGAGTGTAAAGGCAACACAGGAACTGGAACCTCATTGAGTTAAAGGAGACCTCAGGAAAAGGCCATGCCTGCTGCACTTTCTTTTCACTTACCATGGCCACAGAAAGCTGAATGGATGCACGGCAAGCATCACCTTACTGAACCAGTAGGATTTCAGAACAGTTGGATAGTGGATTGTTGAATTTTACCATAATAAATTGCTAATAGGTTTTCACTGCACAATATCATTGCTAAGTTCTTGTCAACCTTGCAATGTGCAATTTTCATAGAGTTAATGAGGCAGAATTGTAAAGGACTGTAGTTAGTTTGTGGAACATTTCAACCCTGGGAGATGTTGTCTTGGCTGATATTAGCATATTCACTGAACTGCTTCCAGCATTTTGCACTCCACAAAAACACTGTTTTCACAGAGCTACTCTTTAATTAGAGCCAAGGATAGGAAATGAGCCCAATGAAAGGGAACAAGGAAACAAGTTCTTTGTCCACAGTTACTTGGCAATCAGAAGTTCACAAACTGCTGCGTTCAATAGGATGGAACATACATTTTTACTCCCTAATTCTTTATTAAATATTGCTTGGGACTCATTCAATGAAATCCTCTATATTGATCTACTCAGTCCAAGCCAGGTTATTGTTTGGTAATAAATAAAGGCACCATGATTGTCAGCAAACTGTATAAAATGGATATATTTAAAACTCCACATTACAGCTCTCCTCCTCTATATTTTTCTCTCTGTAGAGCACAGAACAATATAGCACAGAAACAGGCCCTTCAGCCAAGCTAAGTAAATTAGTAATCAAATGCTCAACAAAACTAATTCCGTCTGCCTATATAATGTCCATATTGTTTGATTACCTGCAGATTTATGGACCTACTTAAGAGACTCTTGAATGCCTCTATGGTATCTGTCTCCACCATCAACTGTGGTAGCACATTCCAGGCACCCACTCTCTATGTAAAGAAAACTTTCCCTGCACGTCTCCTTTGAACTTACCTCCTCTCACATTAAATGCATGCCTTCTGGTATTAGACCTTTCAACCCGAAGATAAAAGGTACCTGCTGTCTACTCCGTATTTGTCTCTCATAATCTTATAAAACTCTTTGATCTCCCCTCAGCCTCCGCTGCTCCAGGGAAAACAACACAAGTTTGTCCAACTTCTCTTTTTAGCACATGCCCTCTAATCTAGGGAACAACCCAGTAAACCTCTTCTGCACCCTCTTCAAAGTCTCAGTATCCTTCTTTAATGGGGCAGCCAGAACTGAATGCAATACTCAAGATGCAACCTAACTGGTTTTATAGAACTGCAACTTAAGCTCCTGACTCTTGAACTAATTTCTTCAATGAATAAAAGCAAGCATGCCATATACCTTCATTACCGATCTATCTATCAACTTGTGTAGCCACTTGCAAGGAGATATGGACCCCAAGATCCCTCTGTTCATCAACATTTTAAGAGTCTTGCCATTAACACTGTATTGTCCCTTTACATTTGATCTACCAAAGTGCGATACTTCTCATTTGGCAGAGTTAATCTATATCCGCTGTTTCTCTGCCCATTTCTGCAATTGATCAATATCTTGCTATATCCTTAGCCAGCCTTCTACGTTATGCACAACACCACCAATCTTCATATCATCTACAAACTTACTAACTCACCCATCTGTGTTTGCATCCAGGTCATTTATACATATGACAAACAGCAGAGGTCCCAATATGGATCCCTGTGGATCATCACTAGTCACAGATCTCCAGCCAAAATAAGGCCTATCAACCACTACCCTCTATTTTCTATGGGCAAACTAATTCTGTATAAAATAGCCTGTTCACCATGAATCCCATGCGTCTTAACCTTCTGGATGAGCTTTCAATGAATGACCTTATCAAATGCCTTACTAAAATCCATGTAAACAACATCCACGGTTCTACATTCATCGATTATCCTCAGCACCTCCTCAAAAAGCTCAAATTGGTAAGACATGACATGCCCAACACAAAGCCACACTGACTGTCCCTAACTACAGTAGGCTGTGGTTTTTGAAATGTTCATATCTTTTATCTTTTAAAAAATTGTCTATACACTCTTCTCTCTCGTGCTGCAGTGTCCCTATTCCTGCTTGTAAACCACCTTAGGAAACTGTTGATGATAACATTGTTAGACAAAAGCAGTTATTATTTTCAGGCAATCATGCTTGAATATGCAATAAAACTGCAAGTGCTGAGAATGCTTTTTTGAAAGGCCAGTGACCTGAAGTGATAACTGAATTTGCCCCTCCACTGATACTGCCAGATCTGCTGAGACAGTTAGGGTTTTTGCTGTTTGATTTAGATGTCTAGCATTGTAGTAATTTGCATTTAATGTTTTAGAACAAGGTTACCCGCTACTGTCCTACTTTAATCACAACAAATAAGAGTGCATTAGATATTAGCCAGTATCCACAAAATAGCATAACTCAGCAGCCTGGACATTTCTAGGTCTTATAACAATGTTGTTGATCACCCTAATGTTATTCATTAAAATTACATAAAGGGCAAGAAGTTCAGTTGCAAGGTGTACAGACAATAATGTCGGATTTTGCTGTGTACCACTGCACTGAAAGTGACATTGTTGTTTCCTATGCAAACACGAGGAATTCTGCAGACGCTGGAATTTCAAGCAACACACATAAAAGTTGCTGGTGAACGCAGCAGGCCAGGCATCATCTCTAGGAAGAGGTACAGTCGACGTTTAGGGCCGAGAAGGGTCTTGGCCTGAAACCTTGACTGTACCTCTTCCTAGAGATGCTGCCTGGCCTGCTGTTGTTTCCTATGATGTGTTGCAGATTCTCATAGTTATCAGCATGTTGCCCAGATACTACTGCAAAGATTGCACTAACTTAAAAGGACATAACACAGTAGAAACAGCACTCTTCTAGTAACAACAGTGTTACTGGATGCTGCATTGATGTGAACGAGTGAGAAAGTGCTCCCAAAGGGTCAGGGAGACCTGGACAGATTGTTCAGGAATAATGTCTGCAAGATGCATGGTCTTTGACACTAAAGGCACCTTTGTGGCTGCACCAAGGTGCTCCTGGCAGAAAGTTGCCAGAGAGATCTCAACAAAGGTGACCACAATCAATAGGAAGCCTGCAATACATGTAAATGCCCGTACCTGTTCCCATCAGCTGAAGGAAAAGTAGATGAATTCTTCACTTGGTTATGGAATTTGGGAGACTTCCTGACAACAATGGTGAGCACCAGACTGGGATTTTGCAGAGAATAACAGTGGCAGCATGGAGTGACCATGAGGCATGAAAAGTGAGAGTGATCGTAATGCTGAGTTCCATGGGCAAAACAATCCATGTATATGTGTGAAGCTGTATTGAGGTTATAGGAACTCACAAACCTCAGTGAAGATATAGAATGCAACTGGAATCCTGGCCCTTGAAGTTGTGCAGTTTCAAGCTAGTAAACACTCAAAGTAAATAAAGACTTATTTAATTGAAATTTGCCTGTTGAAGCCATTGGGAGGAGTTTTATGCCATGAAAAGTGTTGGGGTAATGAATATCCTGCTAACAAATGGGAAGATAAATTACCCAGTGAGCACTAAGACACCCAGAAATGTAAACCATGCTCTGTACTCAGGGTTAACCTAACCTTCAATAGTACAACACTTTTGTTTATGGAGTTAGTGTGACTGAATTTCTAACCATGATGCATTTTGTAGCCATTTCATGACTGGGCTATTGATTAAATCTGCAGATATTGATACTACTGCCTTAAAGGTTAATTTTTATTTTATTGTATTCTTGCAGCAACCTTGCTGAGAGAGATTGTTGTCAGATTGGGGAATGGGTTAAAATTGAGTTTATTTGTGCAAAGCTTTCCATTGCAAAATCTCAAATTATACTTTCATCTGAGAGAACAACGGAACATTCAAGGTGACCTGAACTTCCAAGACAAAAGGATTATTGTTCCAAAGCTGCAAAGGGGCAACATGATCAAACTCATGCACTCCTTGTATTTGGAAATGCATCATTGCCTCTGTAAAGCAAGAGAAATTTCTGTAAACCAAAAAAAAGATGCAGATACTGGAAATTTGTAATAAAAAAAAGAAAACACCGGAAACTCTCAGCAGATCAGTATCATATGTGGAAAGAGAAATGGAGTTTATATTTCAGTTCAAAGACCCATCATTATTGCTGGGAGAGAGAACAAGTATATTGTTCGGAAGAGAATTTCTGTGAGGCAGGGGTTCCCAACCTTTTTTTATGCCATGGACCCCTACCATTAACCAGGGGTCCATGACATAAAGAAGGTTAGGAACCCCTGTCTTGGAGAGGGGCAGAACAGAGAGAGAGTGAATAAAAGAACACAGAAGTTGTAAAATGAGGGCAGTCAATTCTGCTCTCATCCCCTTCTTCCTGGACAGAACAAAAATAATCGTCTCTTGGTCTTCAGCTTCAACACAACAAATTACATTCAATGCATCATCTTAATTAATGGCTTCTACCTGGGAGTCTTCACAGGAGACAGGCTGGGAGTAAGTATGGTGTAAGTAGTTGTGAGAGTGTGTAGGGATGTTTTTCATTAGCCTATTCTCTTAGAGGTGGACAGAGAGATCCAGAAAAGGGAAGGGAAGGAAATGGAAAAGTCAGAGATTGGACCATGCTGTGGCTTTAAATGCCTTTTGTCTGTTTTGCCTCTTTGAACTAGCCAGTTAAAATTTAGGCTGCAGAGTCTTGTTGAAAGTCCTCACATGATTTATCACCTCGTGGTGGCTCGGAGCTTTCTGGAGCTCATCCACATCCCTGACAAAACTTCTAAATTGATAGAGTCAAGTTTATATTAAGGCATTTACATATTGCCTTACATGTGCTCAGGATGTCCTGAGATACTTCACAGGCAATTGACTTCTCTTTTGAAGCATAATTACTGTTGTAATGAAAGAAGCATACATCATACTCCTATGAGCAATGACAAATTGATCCGTTTTGGAGATATTACCCAGGTCACACAGGAGATGACATTAATAAATCAGTAAAATTTAATTTATATTAGTGTATGGAATAAAATGGCTACATACACCTAAAAATTAACTCTGAAAATGAAGCTTATATCATAGTGTTAGGCTGCAACCATGCTAGAGGTAAGTCCCTTTACTGCCTTTAATCCTTCTGTGTACTCTTCCCATCAGAGCATAGACACCAATTTCTTTCCAGAACTGATCTCTTGAGTCCATCCCCTACCACCTTTCATCAGATTTCTTTCATCAACCTAGGCCCCAAAACAACCACCTATGAATTAGTCCTACCACAAACTCACCAATCTTCGTCCAAATGCACAAAGCATTGACAATTCACCAATCTCCCCACCTCATCCTCCTATGCTCTCCACCCCACAATGCAAACTCCTAGCCAATTGATTCCCAACCTGATCTCAGGCTTGGACTTTGATGGCCTTCATCCCCACTAAATCCTTCTGTTTCCCACCTCCACTTAATCACTTAGCGAATTGCCAAGTCAGCATCTTTCTTCCTCATCTTGTAAAATCAAAGTACAATGTACTGCTGCTGCAAAAAATAAATTTCATGACGTATGTGAGTGATGATAGACCTGATTCAGATATGGGCCTCCATTGTGGACTGAGAGTGAGAAGGGGGCAGGGAGAGGGGAATCATGTTTGGGAAAGGTGAAGGAGTGGGAAGCAGCAGAGAGTCATTCTGTAATGATCAGTAAACCAATTGTTTGGAGTCAAATTACTTTGCCTGGTGTCTCAGGGCTGGCTGTGTCTGGACCTGTGCCATTCCTGCTCCTGGCTCTGTTTCTTTGTCACCTATCTCACACCCCTTCAGCAGCGCTCCACCCTCACTATTCCCAACATTCTTTGCTCCTGCCAGATATACAAACTCACTCTCCGCTCCTTGTTGATAAATATGGTACAGTGCAAAAGTCTAGGCACCCTAGCTATATATATGTCCCTAAGACTTTTGCACAGTACTGTAAGTGAGAAGTGGGTGTGGTGGACTGTGGGAGAAAGGATGGAATGAAGTTAAGAAGAAATAATTCAGTGAGTCAGAAGCGCTGAGTAAGTGCAAATGAATAGAGCAAGGCTGAACGATTATAAGGCCGGAAGCAGTGGACGGATGATCACCCAAGGAAATGAGGTCTTTGACTGTCTGGAATATAATGGCCTGTTGTTTGGTGATACAGCAGTGGTCTAGATGGAGGTATGAGGAAGTGTCTCGGAGCTGACATCTGGGCTCTACAACATAGAGGCCAGTTCACTAGATCACAACAGCACCACTCTTGTCAGTGGTTTTCATGATGATATTAGCTCTTAGTAAACAGAGTGCTGCAAGATCAGAAAGGGGTAAATTAGAGTGAGGGGAATGGAAATGTGAAGGCAGCTAATGACATATCAGTACTAGCAATGAATAGTTTTAAAGAGGGTTGGAGACCAGACCGCTTCCTTTGTTTATTAAAGTGCTTTGTAATTTAACTTGCTGGCGCTCCTCCAGTACTTTGGAGGGAGAGGGACACGAAGGGAGACATTCTGATATAATGCGAATAATGGATGTTGTTGCCTGGTTTTCTTAACCATGGCAAGCCTCGCTAATATATAACCCAGACCATTATTAAAGAAGCCTTGACCAGGAGGATCTTATGGCCTTAGTGTGGGCTGACCTTAGACAAAGCCACACTGAGATTCTTCTCTTGATTTCTGTAATCTTAAATATAAAAGCCCATGAGATTAACATGAACGTACAGCAAGCAATTAGAAAGGTAACTGGCAAGTTAACATTTATTGGTAGGGGGTTGCAAAATAAAAATAACGAAGTCTTCTTGAAAGTACATAGAGATTGAAGAGATCAGACCCTGAGTACTATACCCACTTTTGGTTTCATTATCTAAGGAAAAATCTACTTAACTTAGAAGGATTGTAGTGTCGTCCATGACTGTGTGGATATAGTCCAGCTCCAATTCCATCTATAAATTTGCTGATGACGCAACTATTGTTGGCAAAATCTCAGATGGTGATGAGGAAGCTTACAGGAGTAAGATAGATCAGCTGGGTGAATGGTGTCACAACAAAAACTTTGCACTCAGCATCAGTAAGACCAAAGAATTGTTTGTACACTTCAGGAAGGGAAAGTTGAAGGAACACACACCAGTCCTCTTCGAGGGATCAGCTGTGAAGAGTGTGAATGGTTTCAAGTTCCCGAGTGTCAACAGCTCTGGAGACCTATCCTGGACTCAACGTATCAATGCAATTACAAAGAAGGCATGACAGTGGCTATATTTTGAGGAGATTTAGGGTGTCACCAAAGACTCTAGCAAATTTCTACAGATGTACCACGGAGAGCTTTCTAACTGGTTCCATCACTGCCTGGTATGGAGGGAACACTGCACCGGATTGGAAAAAGCTGCAGAACATTGCAAATTCAGCCAGCTCCATCATGGGCAGTAGCCTCCCATCATCAAGGTCATCTTCAAACAGCGATACCTCAAAAAGGTGGCATCTATCACTAAGGACCACCCAGGACATGCCCTCTTCTCATTGCTACCATCAGGGAGGTGGTATAGGAGCCTGGAGACAAACACTCAACATTTTAGGAACAGCTTCTTCCACTTCGCCATCAGATTTCTGAATGGACAATGAACCAACCTATGAACTCTAATGTAGTGTATTTAATATTTCAGTAATATTTGAGTAATATTGTAAATATATGTTTTTGATTAAGCAAACTTTGTTTATATAATTCATTATGGGTTATATGTAAGAGGTATGTGGATGGTATATGTCATTACGCCACAAAGTCATATGTGAGCTTCTCACTAAGAAAAAAGGGGGAAGAAAGCTAAGCAGGCAGGTATCCTGGCTCCTGTGTTTTTCTTTCGATTGTTTTCTGGAGTTACGAAATATAACAACTATCTCACTATATTTTTTCCACTATATATTTCATATTGTAATTCATATTTTTCTTGAATTCCACTGTACTGTTGCCACTAAACAATAAATTTCACAACATGTGTCAGTGATATTAAACCTGATTCTGATTCTGAAAGTTCACCAGACAGATATTCTGGATGGGTATTGTAATTTAAGGAGAGATTGAACAGCTGAAGCCTTTATTCCTAAATGTGAAAAAAATGAGTAGTTGGCACAGAGATTAAGATAAATTCTTTCACTTCACTGGTTGTGAATGTTTGTAATGCTCTGCTCCAGAGAGCTGTGATTGCTCAGAAGTAGTGTACGTTCATGACTGGTGGATTCTTGGATGTTATAAGCGAGCCAACCATGATCTTACTGAATGGAAGAATGGTCTCAAAAAGCCTATTCTGTCATTTTGGTTTCTATGTGCTTAAAGACACCATTGTCACAATTCTTGCATTTGTCCTTAGCTGGTTATCCTGCAAGTGCAAGATTTAATGTCGTAGTTTGCCAGCATTCAAAATAGGCCCAGGCATGAGAACAAAGTGGTTGGATCAAATATAGAATTTCCTGTATCTCATCGTGAATTAGTATCACAATGATGAAATTTGGGGAGAAAATTAATTATTATTTCATAAACAAGTTCATAATCGATGATGATAACTCCCACACTGTAGAGTGATCCACTGGTCAAAGTGCTGTACTTTTAAACTTCAAAATCCACTTTTCTACTCAGGTGGACACAGAAGAATCACACATTAATAGAATAGAACAGTGGAGTTCTTGGTGTTCTGCCCTAATATTTGTCTCATAAGATCTGTTTGTGGGGCCTTTCTCTCCTTTTTACATTTCCAAATCTAAAGCAGAGACTGCATCTCAGATGCTCCACTGGCTTTCTGGTAAGAAGGTGGCGCACTCAATTGTGGTGGCCTCTCTGGTGCAATTGTCTGTCCTTTATGTGTTTTTTACAATTGCAAGACACTACTGGATACTAAGAACACCAAGTACTGGAGATTTACCTGTCGTAACTGTGAACGAAGTCACCAGAGAAACGCAGCTGGTAGATATAAAAGTCTTTATTTGGGACACACACAAGCTGACAGTCATCGGAGTCATTCAAGGGAGACAGACTCCTTAATCCAAAATTACAGTGCATTTTTATATGTTAAAGGACAAAGGTAACAGGACAATTTCTATAGTTACAATGCCCTCATAATGCTTCTTTTGAGTTACATGTAATTTTCTAAATTCATAGGTCTTCCCACCAACACACCCAAATTGAGTGTTAATTACTGTGGTCCCTGAGTCGTACTCATGCAATAGGGTGTCGATTGCATTCATGCCTATGCAGACATCTCAGTCAATTGGATGTTTCCTGGTCGGCAATTCACTCTAAAATGCAGCTTCAGGAAGACCATTGATCTGAGCTACATTTTAAATTCAATCTACATTCCATATTCAGATCTGAAGGTTGGTTGCTGTTGAAATTAATATTTGCTATTTACCCTAACTACAGAATATACCCTAACACCACCTCAGCAGTGAGATGCTGGATAGCAGCGCTGGAAGTGGACTTGTTGCATATTGTGTCGCTGCATACTACAGGCACCCAGGGAAGAAGGCATCAGAGGTGGTGCACAGAGATGGTGTGCAGTCCAACAAAAGGTGTAAATAATTGTCTTGGACATTGGTAATGTAGAATACTGCAAATCTGGTTCATTGGTTCATTGGCGAGACTGAAGGCGGAGGAGTTGCGTGGCCTTGGTTGTTGCGCAGACCAGGCCCTTTTCCCGCGGCATTGCCCGCCCAAAGGAGGAGACGCTGGTGGCTGTGTGAAAGAGAGCAAAGGCATGGCAGGCTCACTGGAGTCCATGCTGGGTTGGGGGCTGGCCCTCTCATCAGTGCTGCCCTCTAGTGTTCACTCGCTGGATTTTTGTTGATAATGCTCCTTTCTTATTATTTACATTATTTCTTATTATTGTTTTCAGTGGGAGCAGAGGGCGTGAATATAACAACACAAGCTTACACCACCCATGGTGTTGTGGGAGGCTCGGTCTTACTTTCTATACAGTACACAGCCAGCAGTTCTGAGATTCCTGTTATTCAGTGGCAGTTGAAGAGAGACAAGCCTATCCCTTTGGTCCAGTCCTATGGTACCCGTATCCTGGGCAAGTTACGGCCAGAGTACAAGGATCGTATTGTGGTCTTCCGCAATGGGTCTCTGTTGATCCACAACCTGCAGCCAACCGACGAGGGAATGTATGAAGTTGAGATTGCAATCACGGATGATGCCTCCACCGCAGTGCAAACACTCAATTTAACTGTCGATAGTAAGTAGCCGGCAGACCATTGAAGCAATTATATTCTGATATATATTTAAGTAACGCATACACGAGGAATTCTGCAGATGCTGGAAATTCAAGCAACACACATCAAAGTTGCTGGTGAACGCAGCAGGCCAGGCAGCATCTCTAGGAAGAGGTACAGTCGACGTTTCGGGCCAAGACCCTTCGTCAGGACTAACTGAAAGAAGAGTTAGTAAGAGATTTGAAAGTGGGAGGGGGAGGGGGAGATCCAAAATGATAGGAGAAGACAGGAGGGAGAGGGATGGAGCCAAGAGCTGGACAGGTGATTGGCAAAAGGGATATGAGAGGATCATGGGACAGGAGGCCCGGGGAGAAAGAAAAGGGGAAGGGGGGGAAAACCCAGAGGATGGGCAAGGGGTATAGTGAGAGGGACAGAGGCAGAAAAAGGAGAGAGAGAGAAAGAATGTATAACATCTCAAAGCTCTCTGCTTCTTTTTGGATTCCAGACCTAACCAGTTCTACTGTGCTCCGTCTAGCAGAATTAGTCCTTACTCTTAATAATTTCTCCTTTGGCTCCTCCCACTTCCTTCAAACTAAAGGTGTAGCTATGGGCACCCGTGTGGGCCCTAGCTATCCCTGCCTTTTTGTTGGCTTTGTGGAACAATCTATGTTCCGTGCCTATTCTGATATCTGTCCCCCACTTTCCCTTCACTACATCGACGACTGCATTGGCGCTGCTTCCTGCACGCATGCAGAACTCGTTGACTTTATTAACTTTGCCTCCAACTTTCACCCTGCCCTCAAGTTTACCTGGTCCATTTCTGACACCTCCTTCCCCTTTCTAGATCTTTCTTTCTCTATCTCTGGAGACAGCTTATCTACTGATGTCTACTATAAGCCTACTGACTCTCACAGCTATCTGGACTATTCCTCTTCTCACCCTGTCTCTTGCAAAAATGCCATCCCCTTCTCGCAATTCCTCCGTCTCTGCCGCATCTGCTCTCAGGATGAGGCTTTTCATTCTAGGACGAGGGAGATGTCCTCCTTTTTTAAAGAAAGGGGCTTCCCTTCCTCCACCATCAACTCTGCTCTCAAACGCATCTCCCCCATTTCATGCACATCTGCTCTCACTCCATCCTCCTGCCACCCCACTAGGAATAGGGTTCCCCTTGTCCTCACCTACCACCCCACCAGCCTCCGGGTCCAACATATTATTCTCCGTAACTTCCGCCACCTCCAACGGGATCCCACCACTAAGCACATCTTTCCCTCCCCCCCTCTCTGCTTTCTGCAGGGATCGCTCCCTACGCGACTCCCTTGTCCATTCGTACCCCCCATCCCTCCCCACTGATCTCCCTCCTGGCACTTATGCTTGTAAGCGGAACAAGTGCTACACATGCCCTTACACTTCCTCCCTTAACATCATTCAGGGCCCCAGACAGTCCTTCCAGGTGAGGCGACACTTCACCTGTGAGTCGACTGGGGTGATATACTGCGTCCGGTGCTCCCCATGTGGCCTTCTATATATTGGCAAGATCTGACGCAGACTGGGAGATCATTTCGCTGAACACCAACGCTCTGTCTGCCAGAGAAAGCAGGATCTCGCAGTGGCCACACATTGTAATTCCATGTCCCATTCCCATTCTGATATGTCTATCCACAGCCTCCTCTACTGTAAAGATGAAGCCACGCTCAGGTTGGAGGAACAACACCTTATATTCCGTCTGGGTAGCCTCCAACCTGATGGCATGAACATTGACTTCTCTAACTTCCGTTAATGCCCCACCTCCCCCTCGTACCCCATCCATTATTTATTTATTTATTATTATTCGTGTTTTTTCCCCTCTCTCTCTCCTTTTTCTCCCTCTGTCCCTCTCACTATACCCCTTCCCCATTCTCTGGGTTTCCCCCTCCCCCTTTTCTTTCTACCTGTGCGTCCTGTCCCATGATCCTCTCATATCCCCTTTTGCCAATCACCTGTCCAGCTCTTGGCTCCATCCCTCCCCCTCCTGTCTTCTCCTATCATTTTGGATCTCCCCCTCCCCCTCCCAGTTTCAAATCTCTTACTAGCTCTTCCTTCAGTTAGTCCTGACGAAGGGTCTCGGCCTGAAATGTCGACTGTACCTCTTCCTGTAGATGCTGCCCGGCCTGCTGCGTTCACCAGCAACTTTGATGTGTGTTGCAGGGGTATTTAAGTAAACCTAATTTATTTCCCACAAAAATATAATTTTGCATTCTCCTCCACTTTAATTCTTCTGCTCTTACAAAAGCAGCAAATTGTATTTATCACAGTTTCATGGTCACCAGCAACTTCTGCTAAATATCCATTCTCAATGTATGAGTGTAGGGGACAGTGAGCTTCAGCGAGTATCCAACTTTAGGGAGAGAAAGATCCCTGCCAATGCTGTCCTTATCCAGCTTTTGTTGATCACATGGAAGGGATAGGAAAAATTACTTTCATTTACATGGGGATGGAGATTAGGTCTAAGGTGTTGAAGCCCAAATCCAAGGGCATCCTAGCTAAATGTAATACACCCTAACTCCTTTTTGATTGAATTCTGAAAACTCAGCTGAGTGGAAGCAAAACCTATCATTCTCCTGATCAGAACGGCTCAGACCAGAGCCAGGCAACACTGTGTCACCGAGCCACATAGTTCATTTGTACTCTGTATTCCTGGATGTGTGAGGGAAGGTGTATCACTTCTTGCTTCTAATGGAGTTGTCATTCTCCCTGCTCTAAAATACTGATGTACAGGTATCAGGTAAAAATGAAGTTAGGCTTCTGCAAGAATTGGAGTCCTAATATGCCAAAAGATTTTTGTGTAATGTAACAGCAAAGAGAGCAAGTTGTATCCAGACTCATACTTACCAGCAGTAGTACCTCAACAAATAAACTATGCTCCTGAATTTTAAATACAATATGCCAGCTGTATTGATTTCTGACTCTTTTGACGTTGTAGCTCCCCGATACAAATGAATCAATTAGGGGAAAGTTTGACATCTGCTATGTTCCCAATTTATATTCTGATGTCTTGTTAAATATAATAAAATAACTGTCCTGCCGTAGATTTACTAATCAAGAACCTATCGACCTTTGCTTTAAATATACCCAATGACTTGGCCTCCACAGCTGTCTGTGGCAATGAATTCTACAGATTCACCACCCTCGGGCTGAAGAAATTCCTCCTCAACTGTTCTAAAGAGACATCTGTGTGTTCTGAGGCTGTGCCCTCTGGTCCTGGACTCTCCCACAAAAGGAAGCATCCTCTCCATGTTTATTCTGCCTAGGCCTTTCAGTATTTGGTAGGTTTAAATGAGATCGCCCCTCATTCTTCTAAACTCCAGGGAGTACCAGCCCAGAGCCATCAAATGATCCTCATACACTGACCCTTTCATTCCCAAGATTATTCCTGTAAACCTCCTCTAAACCCTCTCCAATGCCGACACATCCTTTTTCCTGGCCAGTTTTTTAGCTGCCACCCACTGAGTTATTGGACTCATTTAAAATTCTGCTGCCAGAATCCACTAAGCCCCATTCACTCATCACGCAAGTGCAACTACACCACCAGTTTCCCCACCCAGTACCAATTAGTTTCTAACTTTGCCTCTGACTAATTATGCTCCCCAAAAGATTGTATAATTGCAAGCTGTTATTGTTGTTGTTGTATGGGACACTCTGTGTTTTACAGCCTTGTGCCCATTGTCTGTTTTCTACCTTGGATTATCCAGTCCCTGTGACGAAGCCCGTGGTGGTCTTATCATCCTCCACAGTTTTGGAACTGAGTGAATACGTAACATTAAACTGTTCACATGAAAATGGAACAAAACCAATATATACATGGCTGAAAGGAGGAAAACCCCTAGAAAGTGATGAAAGGTTCTCCTTGTCCAGCGATCAGAAAATACTGACCATCTCACAGATCCACGTAACTGATGATGACATTTACAGCTGCGCCGTGGAGAATCCAATCAGCAGCTCTCGAAGCACGCCGGTCAAACTGACTGTGTACAGTAAGTACAAAAGCAATATTTAGAGGAACACTCAGGATCGACAGGACACAATCTGAGAAACTGGGAGGATATATAGATGGATAGTATGGATAACAAAATGAAAATATGCTGACATTTATAAAAGCATGTCAAATATCATAGCTTTTCAGTATTGCCAAAAGACAATTAGCTCAGAAGCATTTAAGGGTAGATAATAGTCATGGACTATACAGCATGGGCACAAGCTGTTCAGTTCACCACATCCACATCAGCCAGGGACAGCCACTCGTATTAATCTCACCTTCTAGTGCTGAATCCTGAACTGATTCTTAAGAGCAACTATATAAGGCCTTGGCCAGATCAAACCTGAATTCCTTGTACATTCAACAACATTGTGGGTATGCCCACACCTCCAGGACTAGCTCACCATCGCATTCCCAAGGGCAAATAGGGATGGGGCAATTAAGTGCTGGCTCAGCCTGAAAAGCCCACATCCCTTGAATAGATAAAAAAGGTCATAAGAAAGATGAAGTTAGAAGAATTCATTTTAATGATGAGAGTGATTAGAATCGGGAATGGCCAGCAAGGAATGGTTTTAGATACAGAAAATTTGAAGCATTTCATATGAATATCATGAATGTAATTGAGGCAAAAATAGATAATACTTTTACAGTGCACATCAGGAAGTATGTCCTCTTCCAGAACAGTAATTCCTTTGTAATGTTCTTCTATTTGTAGTTAAGATGGTTTCAACTATAATTCAGAAGCATGAAGTACAAATAATGATGTGTTTGTGTTTCTTATAGGGCGGAGTTCTTTGTACATTATCCTTTCTACAGGAGGCATTTTCATTCTGGTAACCTTGGTTACTGTGTGTGCTTGCTGGAAACCATCAAAAAAGTAAGACTTATTTGAGGTTCCTGCTTTTATGTTTTTCTCTGCCTGTTTCTGTGCTTACAGAATGATTCATTAGAAAGAAGTGTGAGTGTAGTGATTATGCTACTGAGTTAGTAACCTGAATTCAAATCCTGCATAGGCAGATGGAGAATTCTAATTAAGTTAAGAATATGGAAATAAAAATATATATAAATATTGCATTACTTCAACTTGTTCTTTCAGAGCAAGAAACCTACTCATAGAATCATACACCACAGAAAAGGGCCCTTTGGTCCACCTCATCCATGCCAAATACCAGGGGTGATTGATAAGGTCGTGGCCTAAGGTAGAAGGAGATGAGTTATTAACTTCAAACTTTCTGCATAATCACTCAAAGAGTTGAACTGCATGTGCATGTAACGAGAGCTGTATAACTCATCTTCTATCAATCACCCATCTGTGGACACTTTCTGGAGGTCCAAGATCCATATGCTCCATGACTGTTGGGCTAAATGTGTAAATGTAGGAGGGGATTATGTTGAAAAATAAATGTGCTACGTTTTCTAAAATTGACTCCTTCTACCTTAGGCCACAAACTTATCAATCACCCCTCATATGATGCCTACCTATGCTAATCCCATTTGCCCATATTAGGCCCTTATACCTCTATGCCTTTCCCATCCAACTACCTGTCCAAATGGTTTCATTTAAAACAACTTCAGCTGTTCTTTTAAATGAAACCAGTCCCACTTTGCAGTGTTTGTTTCTTAACAGTCTCACGAAAACATAAAAAATAGGCCATCTGATTCCTTAAGTCTGCTCTATCATTCATCAAGATCACTGCTGATTTTTTTTTACCTCATTGCTTCATTCCCTTGTCCCTTGATTCCCTTTATGTCTGGAAATCTATGGATCTCTTTGTTTTGAACAAACTCAACATCTGAGTACACCACTCTCCAGCATACAGAATTCCAAAGATTCATCACAATTTGGGTGAAGTAGTTCCTCCTCATCTCAGTCTTGAGTGACCACCCCCCCACCCCCCAAGTCTGAGACCTGTGACTCTGCTTCTGAACTCTCCAGCCAGGGAGCACAGGGAACACACTTTCCCTGCATCCGTCCTGTCATAATGTACAAGAACTTTCCAAGTTTTGATGAGATAGCCACTCATCCTTCTGAACTACAGAGTATATACACCTAGTCCTCTGAATCTCTCCTCATATGACAAACCCAACATCCTTGGAACTCACTTAGTGAATCTTCACTGCACTCCCCCACCATGCCAAGTACATTCTGAGGTAAGGAGACCAGAACATTATGCAGACTCTATGTATAGTTCAACCACAGATCTATACAAATGTAGTAAAACCTATGTTATTATTTTAAGAGGATTTAAAAGCAGAGATAAGGAAATTTTACAACATGTATAATATACTCTTTGCCTTCATAATCACTTGCTGGCTTTCAGTGACTCATTAATATCTAAGTGACACCTGGTTTTCTTTGAACATCAACATAACCAATCTCACCATTTAAAAAATGCTCTTCTTTTCTGTTTCTCATGAGGTTTTCTCATAAGGTACCCAGTTGTATCAAACTATTGGAGAATCACTTTCTCACGGCATTTAAGGTGAGCAGTATTTGCCACTACTGCCGGCAACTGTGTGCTATGAAGTGAACTACTTGAGAGTCACTTTTCTACATGTATAGATATCAACAGCTTCATCAGACATATGGCAAAGTAGAATTTGATTCAGTTTTAGATTCAGATTAGTGTATTGTCATATACACCAAAATGCAATAGAATTCCTAGCTGGTGTGAAGCTCATTTAGAGATTCAGGTTGAAAACCCTTTATCAGGTGAAGTGTCTTCAATCTGAAATGCACATCTGTCTGTGCACAGTTTTTAAGAATGCATGGCTTTTGAAGCTAGATTGGTAAATGAGAATTTATATTCCATTCAACATAGTTTTTCACCTCTAGCTGTCTGGGGCAATTCCTGTATGAAACCCTAAGCTCACAGTTTGTGTTAAGTTTGGAGATAATGTGTTCTTGTTGGAGTAATTTACCTATCTATCATAAGAGCTACATTAAGTTCAGTACTGCAGCTAACTCCAGTCTGTGAGTCAGTAATATTTCAGTTTAATGTTTGTTTTCCTATGCATGTCTACATTTCTACATAATGTAATATTTTGAAATTTGCTGATGGCATAAAACTGGGCGATATTATGAGATGGGAAGAGGACCCAAAGAGATTTCAAACAATTTATTCAAGTTGGTTAGCTGAGCAAATACAAGGGAAATGCAATATTACATGATAATGGCTAGACCTCATTCCTAGTATCAGTGACTGATCTCAGATGTCAGATATATCTCACGTGATCTGGAGTGTACTGATCATTTATATCCTGATCTCATCAGTAGTTTGTGGCTTACATTTTTACGGTGTTTTTTAAGACTGTGTACGAGGAAAGATTGAGTTGACTAGGCCTGTATTCTTTAGAGTTTAGAAGACTGACAGGGAAACTTTTTGAAACATACAAAATTTTGACAGGGCTAGACAGACAGGATGTTGCCTCTGGCTAGGACCAAGGCGGGGTTGGTGGTTCTAGAATGAGGGGTCAAGTCTCAAGAAAATGAGTGAAGCATTTAAAATTGAGATGAGAAATATCTTCACTCAGAGGGGGTGAACATCTGAATTCTCTACTACAGAGGCAGTTGAGGTCGTCACTGAATACAGTATATGTAAGAAGTGGATAGATTTCCAGACACAGGAGGCTCCAAGGATTTGAGAAAGGATAGAAATGTAGTATTAGTCACTGTATTGAATGTGAAGCAGCCAGGAAGAGCTGAATAGCTATCCCTATTCATATTTCCTATGATTATATGTTTTTTTCACCTGACTACTGATAAGTGACTGCCACATATAGCAGCTCTTGGGTTCTTCATTCTTCTTTATGGATTTATACTTTAACACAACAAAGTCCCATTACTGGATTCCCTATAGAGTTCACGTTTTCTCTTTATGAGAAATCATGTGAAAAAAAGTTGTTTGCACAATGCCCAAAAACCGACATTGTGCGGCCAAAAATCGCTTTAGTGCAACATTAATCACATTATTTTGCAGACAGTTCTGCATAAGTTAACACCACATGTTAACAATGAAGGACTTCTTGGCATAAGGAATTTGCATACCCTTATGCTGTTTTCTTCTTGTCCATCTGACTCAAATGACATCAACAGTATAATAAAGCTTAAGATTGATTCCTGGTGAAATTTTCAACCATGTTGGTCTGAAGCATGACTTTTCCTGTTCTCTCACAGAATAAAACAACTTTTAATTACACAGAAGGCTCAAACTGAGTGTTATTTAAAAGGCTGGGCATTGGGCCAAATAAACTGCAAGTAGACTGACCCAGAATGGAATACTAGTCAACATAACCCCCAGGTGATTTCAACAATTTGTACCTTGGTACAAAGAAGCGCCAGAAGAAATTCTGCAGAAAGAAAAGTGTTTTTTTTCTGCTTTAGATTAGAAATTACCACTAAAAAAGAGAAAGATCTCTGATAAGAAATGCCTTCATGGCAGGAAGTTGCCATGGTAGTGTCTGTAAAAGCATCATTGCTTTCCCTGAATGCTTGCACTTTAAGAGGAGCTTTACTGGAGTCAAATACCCTTCTAATTGGCTTGAGTGGCAAGAGAGAGCCTTTCTTGATTTCTCAATGCCAAAATGTTGCATTGCAGAAGTACCTCTCACTGTACCATAAATATATGCCACACATGCAGCCTGACAGGAGGATCCTATGACACTGTAGGAGAAAGAGCATTGGTATTCCTCCTGATAGACAAACCAGTATTCAACCCTCATCATACAAACTCCTTCAAGCAGTAATGATATACTAAACAAATAATCTGCTTATTGATAACAATTACCTTGAACAGAAAGTCCTACAAGGAGTAATGGATATGGCCCGGTCCATCACGGTAAAGCCCACTCCATCATTGAGCACATCTACACAGAGTACTGCTGCAGGAAAGCAGCATCCATCACCAAAGACCCCATCACCCAGGCCATGCTCTCTTCTCACAGTTGCCATCAGGAAGGAAGAAGGAACAGGAGTCTTAGGACTCTCACCATCAGGAACAGTTATTACCCCTCAACCATCAGAGTCCTGAACCAGTGGCAATAACTTCACTTAACTTCATCTCTGAACCGGTGGAATCACTTTCAAGGACTTTTCATCTCACGTTCTTGATATTTATCACTTACTTATTTATTATTATATATTTTTCTTTTGTATTTGCACAGTTTCTTGACTTTTGTACATTGTTTGTCTGTCTGTCCTGTTGGGTGCAATCTATTGTGCTTCTTGGATTGACTGAGCATGCCCGAAAGAAAATGAATCTCAGGTTGTATATTGTGACATATATGTAATTTGATAATAAATTTACTTTGAATTTTGAGCTTGATCTAGTTTTTGTACCTTTGCTATTTGCAGAAGCTTGCAATGCACATTGGCCAGGTGCTTCCAGCATCACAACAATGCTTATATTTAGAAACACAAGAGATTCTGCAGATGCTGGAAATCCAGGGTAACATACACAAAATGCTGCAGGAACTCAGCAGGTCAGGCAGTACCTATGGAAAGGAATAAACAGTTGACATTTTGGGCCGAGAGCCTTCATCAGGCCTTATACAGTATTTAGAGCACTTCATTGGTTATAAACTATTTTGTGGCAATCTGAAATTGTGAAAACCACATGGGAGCAATTCACCATAAAATGCATAAAAATCAACATGAAAGACTGTCCCCTTGAAGCCTCACTATTTTTCTTGTTTATTAAGAAATAAAAGAAAAGGAGAAAAAGAGGGATCCCAAGATCCTACAGAGCAAAACGAAGAACAAGCCAAGCATGAAGGTACAGTGTATCTAAAGTGTGGAGTGTTGGTTATAGGTTGTGGAATGCAAGCCTCTTTTTCTTAACACGGCAAAGTTGGTAGGATGGTTATAAAACATTGTACTGAGCAGATTGCTTTGTCTTTCTGGTAAAGGGTGTAGATGGAAGAAGATTTGGAATATTAAAGCATGGAGGACAGAAGATTAGATGGATTACAACATTCTTTTTGATTTCAGCATAAGCACCTTGATACAAATTGACATCTTAATTCAGTGTATCGAAAAGAATGACTGTTGTGGTGCAGAAGCACATTTCCCTAACACACTGACACAAGGGAATGTTTTCTTCTGGAGACTGCTCTGAATATTCTCAAAGCACAGCAGAGAGAACTCGAATTGATTGCCTGCATAATAATTTAATTGGATTTCTTGATACAAAAATGAACATAGATCTGGAATTTTTATCTCCTAGAGCAATGATTTTATGTACAGTGCAGTGGAATTTTTAAAAAACTGCAAAGCAATAAAAAGATTTGGTTAGACTACACCTGAAATATGTAAGCAGTTTTAAGGACCAAACCTTCGGAAAACATACATTGCTGCGAAGGAGTGCAAAATAGGTTTACCATGATGATAACTGGACCAAGCATTAAATTACAAGGAAAGATTAGACAAACTAGAGTTGTATGACCTGGAGTTTAAAATGTTATCTAATATATATAAAAAAGAGAGCTAAAGGGATGGATAAAAATAAATTATTTCAATTTGTTGAACAGACGAAGGGTAGGAGGTCATACACTAAAAATTAGATTTACGCCTTTCAGGAGCGATTTTAGGAATTTCTTAAATGCTCAATGTGATTCAGGTTTAGAACTCCCTTTCACAATTGGCAGTGCCAGGCCCATTGATAATTTTAAATTTGATATTGATATATTTTTGCTAACTAAAGTTACTTAAGGATATGAAGAAATATCAGGTATGTAGAATTGGGTTATATATCAGACAAAATTTCATCAAGTGACTGAACTAGCTCAAAAGGCTAATTTTGATGTTCTGTTCCTAACGCTATCACTTGCATCCCAACAATCCCTTAATCAGGCCTCACACTTGACAGTACCATGATCAACTGTGCCCACATAGACTGTGGGCTGTGCACCTACACACTTAGTAACCAATACATTTCTCTTTATTGGTGCACAATCATAGAAACATAGAAACATAGAAAATAGGTGCCGGAGTAGGCCATTCGGCCCTTCGAGCCTGCACCGCCATTTATTATGATCATGGCTGATCATCCAACTCAGAACCCCGTCCCAGCCTTAGGCAGCTCCAATTAACTGGTAGGGACAGGTATGGTCACATGACCTGTCACCTGGCCTTGGTCATAACTGGAATTATCGTTGTGTTGTCCATGGACACAGGCATAATCATGTTAGATACAGAATAGTGTCCTTAGAATTAATCTTCTTTTCCACATACCACTTAGCCCGTAATCACTTCTGATTCACATGCTGCTAATGGAACAAGCAAGCAGCTCTCTGCAGCTTTTCTCTCACCACAGCCTACTTCTGTGCTCCTTTCCTTTCAGAGGGCCAAGAATCTGACCAGGTGATATAGAATACAAGTACACACTGCCACTCAATTTAATACTCACAGATAGTAGTTCAGAATCTTAGCTACTTAAAGACCAGATTTACATGTGTACTCCAAGTATGAAGTGCCTACAGGCAAGGCAAGGTGAAAGAGTAGTGCAGGTACCAAATCCCTGGATGATTTAATTTAAGGAAGATAGAGATATATTATTGGGACATCATAAAATTTTTTGCACAATGAAATTGGTGCATTGACAGTTCCACCAAAAGTTTATGTGCAGTGTAAAGAAGCTTAGAGGCATCTTGACAAACCTAGCATCAGCCTTTGAATAGAGTTTAGAACCCAACCTTTTTTTTAATAGGGGTAGGCAGCTCCATTAACACACTTGTGGACCCAATTAAAAATGTAGATCTGGTAACCAATATCTCCACCTAGTTCAGCACAGACAGCGCAATCCAGAATTATGATGCTGCAATGGAGGCTCAAGTCTCTATCAAGCAAGTTCAGACTGTCATGGTAGTTCTGCAATGTATTCCCTGAATAATCACCAGCATTACAAGAGCACTAACCTTGGGGAGTGGCATTGAATTCAAAAAATACAAATTTGCTGTCCTCTCTTATGACAATAGCAATTATGATCGCTGCATTTCCATTTTGCTGGTTCTTTGATGTTGTCTGATAGACCACAGTCTACAGGACTTCAGAGATCAGATATGAACATAGTTGATTTTCAGGGCCATCTGCAGATGTGTGAGTCAGAAGCTTTCTACAGCAGACATTCGGGTAGCATTTGGAACAGGCTAAGACATTAAAGGATTACACAAGGATAATCATTTGCTATTTCTATGTAATTTTGTATGCTTCAATTTATAAATTTTGTTTTAAAATATTTTTTAGAAAAATGTTATCTTTGCACTGTGGCTGAGAAAAGATGGAAAGTGTAGTGGACTGGGCAATTCAGATTGCATTTACTGGTAGTGCAATTGAATGAGTTTGAGTTTGTCACAGGCAGACTGGATCAAAAGAGCAATGAAGGTAGATAAGTCACCTGGACCAGATGGTCTACACCTTAGGATTCTGAAAGAGGTGGCTGAAGAGATTGTGGAAGTATTAGTAATGATCTGTCAAGAATCAATAAATTCTGCCATGGTTCCAGAGGACTGGAAAATTGCAAATGTCACTCCACTCTTCAAGAAGGGAAGGAGGCAGAAGAAAGGAAATCATAGGCCAGTTACTCTGACCTTAGTAGTTGGGAAGATGTTGGAGTTGATTGTTAAGGATGTGATTTCAGGGTTCTTGGAGACACATGATAAAATAGGCCAAAGTCAGCATGGTTTCCTTAAGGGAAAATTTTGCCAGACAAATTTGATGGAATTCTTTGAAGAAATAACAAGCAGGATAGACAAAGAAGAATCAGTGGATGTTATGTATTTAGATTTTCAGAAGGCCTTTGACAAGGTGCCACACATGAGGCTGCTTAACAAGTTAAGGATCCATGGTATTACAGGAAAGATACTAACATGGATAGAGCATTGGCTGATTGGTAGGAGACAATCAGTGGAAATAAAGGGAGCCTTTTCTGGTTGGCTGCCAGTGACCAGAAGGGGTCTGTATTGGAACCGCATCCTTTTACGTTATATGTCAATGATCTAGATGACAAAATTGATGGTTTGGTGGCCATTTGCAGATGATATGAAGAGGGGTGGAGGGATAGGTAGTGTTGAGGTAGCAGAGAGGCTACAGTAGGACTTAGACAGATGAGGGAAATGGGCAAAGAAGTGGCAGATGGAATACAGTGTCAGGAAGTGTATGGTGTTGAACTTTGGTTGAAGAAATAAAAGCACAGATTATTTTCTAAATGGGGAGAAAATGCAAAAATCTGAGGTGCAAAGGGACTTGGGAGTCCTCATGCAGGATTCCCTAAAGGTTAATTTGCAGGTTGAGTCGGTGGTGAGGAAGGCAACTTCAACGTTAGCATTCATTTCAAGAGAACTAGAATATAAAAGCAAAGATGTAATGTTGAGGCTTTATAAGGGGCTGGTGAGGCCTGACGTAGTATTGTGAGCAGTTGTGGGCTACTTTTCTAGTAGCAGATGTGCTGACGTTGGGGAAGGTTCAAAGGAGGTTCATGAAAATGATTCAGGGATTGAAAGGCTGATCATATGAGGACTATTTGTTGGCTCTAGACCTGTACTTGTTGGAATTCAGAAGAATAAAAGGGGATCTCATTGAAAGCTATCGAATGTTGAAAGGCCTCAGTGGAGTGGATGTGGAGAGGATGTTTCCTATGGTGGGGCAATCTAAGACCAGAAGACACAGACTCAGAATAGAGGGGTATTCTTTTAAAATGGAAATAAGGAATTTCTTTAGCCAGAGGTGAACCACAGGTGAATCTGTGGAATTTGTTGTCACAGACAGCTGTGGAGGCCAAGTCATTGGGTATATTTAAGGCAGAGGTTGATAGATTCTTGATTAGTCAGACAAGAAAGGATACAGGGAAAAAGCAGGAGATTGGGGCTGAGAAGGAAATGGGTCAGCCATGTCAATGGACCAGATGGCCTAATTCAGTTTCTATATCTTATGGTCTATAAGGAGGCCTCATCCTCCTTCTCATTTTCCTCTTGTTGAATAGACTAAATCTATAATAGCATGGATTACATATTAAAACAACCAAAAGCCATGATACCCATTCTGCCGTATGCTACAGGTGTCCTCCAAAGGCATCTTGGCGGTGAAATTATTATACAACAAAGTAGATAATACTAGAAACAATCATCGGGTTAGTCACCACCTGAGGAGAGAGAAACAATTGACTTTTCATCAGAACGGCAGAGTTATTATTGTAAAGAATATTCTGATCTATGGTTTTTATTGTATGCACGTGTGAACTGTGTATTAGCAATTTCATCCTCCGGTCTCGCTTACAGCCCAGTAGACAACCTTTAATCGGTCACAATAGCTTCACTGCAGATGAATCAGTGGACTGACAGAAAATTAAGATATCATGATAATTGCCAGGAAATGGCTCTGTTCAGCGTGGTAAATTGTGCGTTGTCGCAACCCAGGTGGGCATTGAGAGTGTGAGATCCCTTTCTGACATGGTGCATCTCAGAGCCAAATACCATGTGTACACTTAAAGTTACTTGTAAAGTGAACTGGAATCCTTATGAAGTCATGTGCTTACTGCTTCTTGACGAGAGAGGATGACATGTTAGATCTCCTTAAAACAGAGCTCCACTGTCCTCCCTCATGCAGAAGTAGATGGAAAACGGTGAGGTGTTGCAAATATTTCCACCTTTAATCAGGTAACCTTGACATAGACAGACTGGACAGTAAGTGTTAAGTCATACAGTACTTCATTGTGCAAGGATTAGAGTGACACAGTTTCCTCTGGGTGCTCCAGTTTCCCTCCAAAAATATGTGGGTTGGTATGTTAATTGACCACTATAGATTGCTCCTGGTGTATTGATGAGTGATAGAATCTGGGTGCAGTTGACAGGAATATGAGGAGGATAAAATGGGTAAGCATAGGATTGTATAAAAATGAGCATTTGATGATCAATGCAGACTTAATGAGCCAAAGGATCTGTTTCTCTTTATGACTCTGATAGTATCTCTCATGGGCCATAATTTGCATGTGGTTGACAGACTTTGTCATGCAGTCCTCCAAGGTGGCTGGACCAGGTGACAGATTTTATGGAAGATGTCCTTACTAAAGTTCAGACATTTCACAAACTTATTTGAAAATGATCAGTTTTCTTCAATTTCTTTTTGTGCGACTGAATATAAAATCCCAGAATTTGATGTTTGATTGGTATGGTATCAGAATCAGAATTAGAATCAGGTTTGTTGTCATGGGCACATGTTGTGAAAGGTATTAACATACCTTTTGTATGTTGTGAGAGGTGTTAACCAATATCCCCTCTTCTCATTGCCTTCACAGTGCATTCCTGGAGGATTTCCTGATACCTTGCAGAGACAGGATTACTCTTCTTTGTATTACCTCCTCCTGTGGTGTCAAGCGGTGTCAGAAAATCACAGAATTCATATAGCGCCAGACATAATTGTTTCTCAGATCAGCTTCTCTTATAGACAACTCTGAATCTGTGACTCATGCCTACACCTACTATAGCAGCAGTGTACCTACTTATTAGGAGTTGTAGACTGGTTTAAGTTGCTAGCTACTCACAGTATTGCTTCCTTATCTAGGACTTGCGCCCAATAGGCATCACATCATACAGGTATCACAAATTAAAGTTCTTTCTAAGTTACCTCTCATTTGTTTGTGTTTGATTCTAGTTTAAAAAGCCTCAGCTGTCATCTAGTGTTAGAAATAGAATATTACAAGATTTAAGATGGGATTAGCACATTGAAAGTAATTTTCTTCTTCTGAGAATCAGAATCACTTTATTGCCAGCACGTGATTGTGATTTGGCGCCAAGCAAAAAACACAAGCCGATACCACAACAGACAACACAATAGCAACCAATAATTTACAAGACAATAGCGCAAACAGCCATAAGCAATCAACAATTAGCATAACGGTCACATGCGCAAATGTCAATAATCAAACTTAAATGTATGTGAAGATATGAACGGAATAAATAGTTGTCAACAGAACAAGGAGAGCAGGGAAGAACAATTAAATGATGTTGTACAGGGACAGTTAGGGTATTACACCTGAGTGGGTTTTGTTGTGAAGCTGGATAGCTACAGGAAAGAAGCTTTGGAGATGATGTGTAGCCCTGGTAGTGATGGACCTGATGGCAATTGGTGAATAGGTGACAGCAGTAATATTTCCAGCTCTTTTCTTTGCTCTGGCAATGAACAGGACTTTTAATGTCAGTAGCTGGCAGCCAATGATCTTCTCCACTGAGTGGACCACTCGTTCGCCCTGGACTTGGAGAGGGAGGAGCCGGCAGGGAAGCAAACAGTGATAGAGGTGGTCACAGCACTCTCAACGATGGCTGAGTAAAAATTCATCAGGATACACCGTGAGATGTTAAGTATCCTAAACTGGCGTAGGAAGAACAATCTCTGCTGGGCTTTCCCAGTGATGAGCGTAACATGAGCGTCCCACTTCAGTGTGTTTGTAATGGTAGTCCCCAGGAGTTTGAATGACTCAGCCACAGATACAGCCTGACCATTAATTTCTAAAGAAGGGAGCAGGTTGTCAGCAGAAGTCAATCCTCATTTCCACTGTCTTGATGGCATTAAACTCCAAGTTGTTATGAGCACACCATGCTGCGAGACAGTCTACCTCTCCTTGATAGCACATCACATCATTATTAGACATGAGGTCAACCTCTTCTGTGAAAGTTGGTGAATAGAAAGGGAAGTCAAGAATATGTATAATAGTGATCTATCAGTGGATTTTCCACCACTTTAGAAAGTTAAATTAGCATTGAATAATATTAACCATTTAATGTCATCAACATTTTTGTTATCTTTAGTTAGTGATAGAAGTACCAAATACCTAGATAAAGAAAAAAAATACTGGAAGCAACAAGCTGGCATTGATTTCAAAAATGAGGATTGTGTTTGATCACAAGAATGATAAGTAAGGAACAGCAGTAGATGAGGTTGACGTGAATCTTAAGAAAATCCTTCAACAAATAGAATTTACCTTGGGGCACATTAAGGGTTATAGAATTCACAGAAAGTGAAAATTTAATCTAGAACTAGTTAACAGCATCTTGTTAATTATTTTATGCCATTCTATTCCTTTCTCAGTAGAACTGCTACCAAAAGCAGCAGAGCACAAACGTGAGCGAAAGAACCATAAGGGATTATACGTCATCAAAGAAAAGGTATGAGAGGCAGTACCTTGTCTCTGGTTGCGGCAAATATTTCAGCTGCTCAGTGGTAGATCAGGGACAACATAACAGTTATAAAATCTGTGTGTCTAACAGCACATACACACTTCTATGTAGGTTTGAAAAAGATGTGTTAAAATATCATTGATAGTTTCATTGAATTCCAGTAAACTTGTACATAGACTATTCAGCCCACTATGTCTGTGCCAGTCAAACAAAGAGCTGCCCAGCTTCATTCCATCTTTCAGCACTAGGTCTGTAGCCCTGCAAGTCACAGCTCATAAAATAAATATCCAATTTTTTGTTTCAGTATGCAAAAGGATTTCGGCCCTGCCATCTTTTTAAATTTCCTCTTGTCCTCTCTAGTCTTTTTAATTTGTGCCCTCGTGGTTTCAGTCCATAGGTCCTTCCTGTTCTCTCCATTTCAGCCCTTTACAGTCTTATCCTCTTTAATTAACTCCCCTCAGGATCCTCTGTGCCAAGAAACTAACATAGTGTAACCAATCATTCCCTGTAGCTATTTTCTTTTCCTGGCAGTAAGTTCATAAATGTCCTTTGCCCCCTTGCCAGTTTTCATCACATCTTTCTTACAATGTGCCAACCAGAACTCAAATTGTTATTATTATTTATTAGTTTAATATTGTCACACTTATTGAGATGGCGTGAAAAACTTTTATTTGCATGCCATAAGTACATCAATGTAGTACAAAAGGGGACAAAAAGCAGAATAGTATTATAGTTACAGAAAAATTGTTGCGCAGGTAGACAAATTAAGTGCACAGGCTATGACTAGGTAGATGGAGAGATCAAAAATTCATCTTTATCCCATAAGAGGTCCATTCAGAAGTGTTATAACAGTGGGGTAGAAGCTGTCATTAAGCATGGTTGTATGACAGTGTACTCAAGTTTTTGTACCTTCTGTCTGATGAGAGGGGTTCAAAGGGGTCCTTAATTGTATTGGCTCCTTCCCCAAAACAGTGGGAAGTGTTGACAGAGTCAATGGACGATCAGAGGTTGGTGTCTATAATAGATTGGGGTGTGTTCACAACTCTATGCAACTTCTTGTGGTCTTGGGCAAAGCAGTTGTCATACCAAGCTGTGATACATCTGGATATATCATGGTGAACTCTGGCAATGACGGAACCCAGGTGCAGAGGAACGGCAGACTCCCATGGAGAGATGGAAACAAGAGGTTATATATAAGTATATCACCAGGGCATTGGAGACACGACCGAGCGACACTGTGAGGCACATCGTACTCAACGTAAGGACTCCAGGAAGAGCGCTAAACAGGGATCTGTATTAAATAATCATAGATCACAGCAAATCTGTGCCAGTCACTATTAACTTGACAAGACTAAACAGAAAGCACAAGGGCTTAACGGCTCTAGGTAAGACAACAATTAGTAAATACAGGTGCTTGAGAATTCTAGTACCCAATGTTCTACAGCTCACTGCAGAGGCCTGCAGGGCTCATGACAGTACCTCTGTCCCTAAGGCCAGGTCCTGATGGCCCACAGAGCCCTGGGGGGCTCAAGACAGGACTGGAAAACTTGGGACAGACCTGATGCTCTTGAGACAGGGCTGGAGAACCTGGAACAGTCCTAATATTCTTGAGACAGGGCTGGAAAACCTGGAACAGACCTGATGCTCTTGAGACAGGGCTGGAAAACCTGAGACAGTCCTGATACAGACAGGGCTGGAAAACCTGGAAAAGACCATGTAACTCGGAAACCTTGCGCATATAACTTGGGAAAATTGCGCATATAACTCAGAAACATTGCGCATATAACTCGGGAATATTGCAAATATAGCTCGGGAACATTGCAAGTATAACTTGAAAACATTGCAAGTATAGCTCAGAAAAACTGCATATACTGTAGCTTGGAAAGACTGCAAATATAGCTTGGAAACATTGCATGTAGCTCAGAAACATTGAATACCATAGGAGATCTAATATACCTTGTCGACCCAGAGAATCTCAGAAAAAATCTTGAACGTAGACTGGAGAAGCTTGGAACATAGACTCAGGGCAATCAGAACATGAACTGAGTAAAGAAGGCATCCTCGACTCCAGCCAACCATGTCCAAACCACTGTAGTACCTCTGCTGGGTCTTTTGATGGTGCCGGGTCCTTCTGTCACAGTGAGCGCTGGCAGCGACTGAACCCAAGTGCGGAGAAATGACAATCGTCGTCGCAGTGAGTGCTGGCAATGACTGAACCCTGGTGTGGAGGAATAGCAGACTCCCATGAAGAAAAGAAAACAAGAGGTTATCCATAGGTATACCAACGGAGCATTGGAGGTACAGCCAAGCCGTACCGCAAGACAAATCATACTCAACAGTAGGACCCCATGGAGAGCGCTAAACGGAAGTCCATATTAAATAGTCATAGAATGTGAAAAACGCGTGCCAGTCACAATTAACTTGACAAGATTAAACAGAAAGCAGAAGGGCTTAACAGCTCTAGTTAAGACAACTAGTAAATACAGGTGCTCGAGAAACCTAGCAGCCCAACGTTCTACAGCTTGGCGCAGAGCCCTGCAGGGCTCATGAGAGGATAGGGTGCTTTCTATGGTGCATCGGTAAAAATTGGTGAGAGTCATCAGAGCCATACCAAACTTTCTTAGCCCTTTCTGAGGAAGTAGAGACACTGGTATGCTGTGATCTAACTGACATTGTATACAATTTTTGCGTAATCTGGCTGCTCATTTATTTTAAGCTTTGGCTAATAGATGCATCCTACATGCCTTTTTTAAATCATTTCATTGTCATGACTGGCCGCCCTTAAGTGTCTGAGGACTCCAAGTTCCCTTTATTTATTTAAAACCTTGGTATTCTGTCAATTACTATATATATTTCCTTGCCCTTTTGGTCTTATCCAACTGCATTTCCTCACTCTTTTCTGAGCTGAGTTCCATTTGCCACTTCCCTAATGAGAACACTTATATCTTCATGAAGTTTAAAGCTGTTCCTCTCACGTTCAGCTGCAAACTTCTTTATCTTTCCCCCTATATTTAAGACTAAAGCACGAATGTATATCAAGTAGAAATCAGGATCCCAACATCCTGCGCAATAGAAAACTGATCTAATTTCCCCATTAGATCTTTTGCTAATGATTTTAAATTTGACCTCTGGTTATTCATCACTCAATATATCATTATCTTGGAAACCTCTTGTAGGTAAGTTTACAGTCTACTTATTAAAAGCTGAAAGCGCTTGCAGCAGAAAAAAAGTAACATACTTCTTCCTGCTGTGCATCCACAATTTTTATTGGCAACCATGGCCTTGGCCTCCACTGCACTAACCTCTGGAATTCTTCCCTAAATCTGTCTGCTTCTTTACTTCTGCATCCTCCTTTAAGATGTTCTTTACCATATTTTGTTCCCTAATATGTTAGATACAACGTTTTATTAAAATGGCATCCCTGTAAAGTGCCTTGGGACACTTTGGTATTAAGGGTGCTATGTCAATGCAAGTTATTGTTCTTTAACTTGGTCCTTCTCATGACAGCAAGACATTCAAACCTACCACTTTATTTTGTCTTTTCAGTCACCTACAATTCTAAAACTCAAACATTCTCTCCCTTAAAACACTGTATCCAGGCTTGCTTTTAATCTTATCCATTCAACTTTTAAGGACTTGAGTCTGAAACAATAAGGTTTCTCAAACTCAAATATTCTAATCCAGCTCGTTGTCTTTTGCAGGATTCTCCAGATGATGAGGAAGACTCTCACATTGATCCCAAGAATACAGCCGAACAGGCTGAATTCATCGTTCCCTCCATAGCTCCAGCTCGATCCCCAAGACCAGGTGGCCAATCACCTAGGCGGTATAGCAGGTCTCCTGCTCGATCTCCTGCTTCCAGCAGATTGCAGAAATCACCAAGCCGATCTCCCAGCTCACCATCACACCAGAGAGGTGCCAACCGCATTATTCGGCCAACAGGAGTTCATATGATTGTGGAGCAAGACGAGGCTAATACAGAGGAAAATTAACGCTTAGAAGATTTTGTATCTTCCTTCACAGACATTAAATATATAGTAGGTCCAGAAATATCAATATCAAAGCCTGGAACATATCCAAGGTCCTCCCCCTCACCCCCAATAACTGCTTTTCCCGAGTGTATATGTAATTCTGGTAAGCTTATATCCTGTAACTAGTGTTCAACATGGAAGCCCTTGGTGTAATTATTTGATGTTCCATTTTTAAAATGTAAATGGAATTATTTTCGATTACCCTTTGGGTAATAAGGATGCAGGAGCTAAAGGCACACAGGTATGAAATATGTTTGGTTTAGGGTTTTGGCAGATAGCCTTCAGAATCCTCACTCTTAAAATGACCTCACCTCTCCTGGTAGGTGAATATTTTATCAGGACTCATGTGGACGAAAATGATCTCAGTATTGATCTGGCAAATCCTAGCTGAGGACTCAGTAATTAGTTTCTTTGTCCTTGGGTTAGATGTGGAATGGGAGGTTTCATTATCTTGTTAAATGGTACATGAGTATGGACATGGAGTATAGGCCTGTTTTGATGCTTTCTTCAGCACATATGTGCATGATAAAGAATGGTCAGTCTGCAGATGTTGACCCATTTCCAGTATGAAAGATAATTGATAGCTTTACTCGGATACTTACACACTTTCAAGGACCTGAGCCAACACCACAGTCATCAATGGCAGTTGAGCACCTTATATTTTTTAGAAGCTGATTTCATTCCAGTGGGTCCGACATCTGAGGTCAGACAACTCGCTCGAGAACAGTCCTTTAAGATAGGCTGGTTAGAGAGAATTCAAAGAGAATAACTAATCTAAAACAAAAAGAAAATCACTGCATAATCAGATACAGAAAGCCAGGAAATGAAGGAAAGAAAACAAATGATGGCTCAAGCAATGATGTGATGGTTGTATTTGGTTCTTCTAGATTTAACCCAATCAAAAACAGGGCACCAAATTGATCGCTTTTACATTTCAGGCTCTAATGACATACCCCATTGATTATTCTATACTATATAAAAACCAGAAATATGCATTAAAGATGATTTCTGGTGACTTGGTAATACCTGATAATCATCCACTAACTTCCTGATCAAATAAAGTTCATGCATCTTCACATCAAATAAGCATGGGAATTCAGCTTGGCTGAGAGGCTTCCTTCAGTCACTGTAATCTAGGCTCCTGTACAGAAAATGTCCAATTTGGTGAGGTGCGGGAGAGCTTCTAGTGCACGACTTGCATCCCAGCACCTCCGAGAGAGGGGAAGAGACAATCAGGAAATAGCCTACATTGGATACAACTTTATCCAAATAGTTTTGGGTCTAAATATTGGCTGGTACCTTAAATTATTCAAATGACCCATTAATTTCTTTGTCCAAAGACACAAATTCTGCAGATAATAAGATTGCTGATGGTGAGTGAGATGGAACACTGTAGAGCAGATTCATCACGCCTCCCCAGGCAAATCCTATGCTGTTGTCAACCAAAATACTGGTGCTTATTTTCTTCCCATCCTTCCTTATTGACCAGCAGTCATGATGAACAGGAAGATGCTTTTCCTGTTACTAACTTTCAATGACAAACTCTCCAAAATCGGCTTGTAAATTGAACTTTAACAGGAAATTACACTGTCATGCTTTTCCCTCTAGTCTCATCATAGCCTTATTGGTATTTACATAGAAGAGAAAGAAAACATTACTGTTACGATATTCAGGAAGCCGATGTGATCTGTGAATGCCAACCTTGTGCAGATTCCAACCTCTCCCAATTTTCTTATTCTCCAATCTGGGGATCCAGAATTCTTGAATCAGTCATAAGAACTCGATCTCAGGACTCAATCCTTTCCTCCTCAAGTTTCCCTTGTCATTTCCTTGTAATATTCAGCTTGAAACCATTATTATTTTTGGGATGTTTACACTTCTTTCAAATAGAAAGAAGTCGAAGCCCTCATCAAGATTAATTCACATTGAAAGAATGCATGATTTTGTTTGCAAAACAACCCTGGTGCTTGTATGTAAATTAGGAGCCAACATCACAATACTTTGTTTAATCAATATAAAATCCTTCATTTACAATTTTAATCTTAACACGTGTACTTTAATCAGTCCACAAATGCATTGTATATGCTTGTTTGATGTTGTCTTGACACTGTCTTGGTGTTATCCAGACTATAGCATAAATATGAAATTTAATATGTTTGATTCTCTGAAATGGCGTACAAATATATCTCCCAAAATCTCCAAAGTGTTTAATAGATTACCTACATGCCACAATCATTGCCTTTTTTGAAAAAAAATCCAGTGTTGCTCCCTGTGCTGTATGACTTTCTACAGTCAAACTATTTGTTGCATTACTGCATTCCAATCCTTTAACAGCCTGGGCACACCGAGCATTCTAGCCAAGCACCTTTCGCTGTGAATGGTTGGGCCCTGGGACATGTTGTAGTACAGAAGGACTTTGAATTTCAAATACATGGTAACCTGAAAGTGTTGTCACTGGTACGTAGGGTGGTGAAGAAGGTCTTGGCACCCTGGCCTTCATCAATCATGGCATTGAGCACAGAAGTTGGGATGTTATGTTGAAATTGTACAAAATGTTGGTAGGCTGCACTTGGAATACTGTGTTCAGTGTTTGGCCACCCTGCTGTAGGAAAGATGCCACTAGGCTGGAAAGAATGCAGAAATGATCTATGAGACTTTTGCCAGGACTTGAGGAACTGGATTATAGGGAGAGATTGGGCAAGCTAGGACTTTATTCCCTGGAGCATAGGAGACTAAGTGGTGATCTTATTGAGGTATGCAAAGTCATGGATAGAGTGAATACACACAGTCTTTCCCAGGGTTGGGGGATTAACTCAAGGAGGTAGGTTTAAAATAAGATTGGAAAGATTTAATAGGAACCTGAGGGACAGCTTTTGCCCACAGAGGGTGGAGAGTATATGGAATGAGCTACCAGAGAAAGTGGTTGAGGCAGGTACTATAACCACATTTAAAATATATTACGAAGGGTCTCGGCCTGAAACGTCGACTGTATCTCTTCCTACAGATGCTGCCTGGCCTGCTGCGTTCACCAGCAACTTTGATGTGTGTTGCTTGAATTTCCAGCACCTGCAGAATTCCTGTTGTTTGCGTTTAAAATATATTTGGCCATTTACATGGACAGGAAAGATATAAAGAGTTATGGGTCAAATGTGGGCAAATGATACTAGCTTGGATGGATATCTTGGTTGGCATAGATGAATTGGGCATGACTATGACACTCTCCACTTGCAGCTTCCACCCACCACCTGTGAAAGTGGATGCATATCATTCAACAGTTTTATTTTACACCTTTGGAGGAAGGCAAGCAATGTATCAGAGCATTGTAGCCAAATATTAGTGTCTCCAGCAATAAAATACAGAAAATGATGTAAACATTCAGCAGGAAGAGTTAGAGGAACAGTTATTGATTCAGGTCCAAGTCCCTTCATTAGAATTGAGAAAGAGAACAAGTTGGTTGCGGAGATGGGTGTTAGAGATGAATAAAACAAAAGGAATTTCACTAGTAGGTGAGACTGAAGGACCTGTTGTGGCAGTTAAAGGGTCATTAAATGCAGATTGAGTCATCCAATCTCATTCCATCAGAGAAATTTCTGTTATTCCATCAATTTTTGACTCCCTCAACTTCTCTGCTAACTAGAAATACTTTTCTCCTCTCTTTCCAAGTTCTGGTGAAGCCTCTTGGACCTGAAACATTAACTGTTTCTCATTCACAAACAAGATAAACGGATTCTCTTTCCTCAGATGATGTCTGACCTACTGAGTGTTAAAACATTTTCTGTTTTTTATTGCTGGAGACATCAAATTTCCATTCTTTTAAATTTTCATTGGCATTTCCAGTGTGTCTTATCTTGTGCTCTTAGCCCTGAATGACAAACCAGTATCTCACATTAAATATTACTCTTGGATAGAGGATCATGAATGTATGGAGCAGGTGAGACGCTATTTTCACCAAACTATTCCAATGGCTTCAACTTTTAAATGGAAGCAGAAGTCAGTTTTACAGTCAGGTAAGCTGAAAATTTCAAGATAGAAATCAATAGATTTTAGTTAAGAATACAGTAACAAGGCATGTAAATGGAGTTCAGATACAAATTAGACATAATGTAAATAAATGGCAGAATAGGTTTGAGATGCAGAATTAATTACACCTGTTCCTATATTTTCATGCTCTCTACTCCAGCCAGTGATGAACCAGCTCATGCTGTTTCAGTACATGGTTTAGGCTATTTTGTTAAAATCTATTTACATGCTGACTGTGTCATAGAGATGAGATCTGTCAGAAATTTGCATATATTGATATGAATGTCAATCTTGCCCTTGCTCGTCTCACCTCATTCATTCCTAATTCCCATTGTCAGTCTATGGAATTATGTGAGTGGATCTGATATAATCCAAGTTTAATGCTTGCTTTAGAAAATGAGGCATCCTTATATTCCTTGGATACCAGTAGTTTGAACTGACCACTAATAGAACACAACTTGTTCTTGATTTGGTACCTGGATAGAATGTTTTATTTCAATGGTTTAGCCACCACTTTGAGGCGTGCAGGAGTCAGTAATTTAGACTTAATTATTCTCCTAGTTTTGGGAGAATTGACAAGAAGCTGTGACAAATATCAATAAAGGTTATTGTAAATTCCTGTACCTCAGTCTCAAATATTTCTTTAAAATTGTTTTCAGAATATATAGAAACTGTTACATTCAAGCCTTGTTTGTTAGCATCCATGCCCCAAGACCACAGATATGTGGATATTACAAAGGTGATCCATTTAAATAGATATTATTGATTTTCTTCTGTTTTGATCAATCACATCACCATGACTGACTGAAACTAGGAATCTATGGAAACAGGTAAAATCTCTAGACGTTTTGTTGAATGGAAAGGAACAGATTTTGATGTAATATGATTTTATAACATGTTGCAAGTCAATATTACATTCTTTCCAATATTTATCTTAATCATTAACTTCTTTAAACATTAAAACTGGAAAAGATATAAAATGAAGGCACTCGTAGCTTTTAATTTATAATGATTTAACTATGTTTATTTAGCTTTTAATGTTTTCATTTTTATTTTTTTCTTATTTTCATTTTGAAAAACCTATTAATAGATTTAAATATGACTCTACCAAAAATGTTAAAGAAATATTAATGTGACGTGGTCTTCCAGAGGTGTGGCCTCAGAACGTGACGCTTTCTCTTCTTGGCCCACTCTGCATGGCTGGAGTGGCATGGCTTTTGGGGAGTGGAGTGGTGGGTGTCAGCTTATCACCACATTGTTGGCTGTGGGTGCTTTAGATGCACAAGTTTCACAAGAAAATGTTGCAGCATTTTCTGTTTTTATTTCATATTTCCAGCATTTGCAGTTTTGTTGATAGCAATAGATACTTTAATTGCTGCTAAGTATTTTGGCACAAAAAGCACTATACAAATACAAACCTATTTGACCTTTGCTTCATGCCCGTTAATATAGCATTTGCATGTGCTCTATGTCTTCATGTTGACCGGGTGTAGCTTACAGGATCTGTTGCACACTCTATCTATACACAAAGTGTAGCAAGGTACGTCATCCCAAAGATCCCAGCAGTGCTGGGTGGTTCCATGTGACCTTGTTCAGCCTGCAAGTGGACTGGAAGAGCTCATGGACAATGTGACAGCTTGAAGGAGATGGGTAAATGTCAGGGACTGTGGTGAGACTGGCGGATAATACCAGTTCTGACCTTACCCTCTGAAGCAGAACATTCTGTCCTCAATAAGGGTCTCATCTTTGCCCCCCTGCACCCACACCTCAGTGAGTTCCGCACCCACCACGACGCTGAGCTCTTCTTCCGTTGCCTCCATCTCCATGCCTACTTCTTTGGCAAGGACTCTCCACCCCGCACTGATGACCCCTTCTCCCGATTTTACCCTCCTTCTCTTCCTGGACACCCTGCTCTGGATCTTTTCATTGCTAACTGCCAATGAGACATCAACTGAATCAACCTTACCACTCCTGTCATCAATTCTAACTTCACTCCTTCCGAACACACGAATCCTAACCTCACCATCGAACTCGCAGATAAGGGGGTGCTGTAATAGTCTGGTGGACTGACCTCTACCTTGCTGAAGCCAGGTGACAACTCTCAGACACCTCCTTTTACTTAGCCCTCGAACAGGACCCCATGAAGGAACACCAGACCATTGTCACCTGCACCATCAATGACTTTATCAACTCTGGGGATCACTATTACCAACCTCATAGTTCCCTTACCCTGCACCTCCCGTTTCTACCTCCTACCCAAGATCCACAAACCTGCCTGTCCAGGTAGACCCATCATTTCTGCTTGTTCCTGCCCCACTGAACTTATATTTGCATACCTCGACTCTTGTTTTCTCCCCCCTAGTTCAGTCCTTCACTTCAGACACTTTACACTCTCTGGATCTTTTCAATGACATCAAGTTCCCTGGCTCTGATAGTCTCATTTTCACCATGGATGTCCAGTCCTATGCACCCCCATCTCCCATCAGGAGGGCCTTAAAGTTCCATGCTTCTTTCTAGAAAACAGACCCAACCTGTTCCACTCTCCTCCTTCTGGCGGAACTGCTCCTCACTCTCAATAATTTCTCCTTAGGCTCCTCCCATTTCCTTCAAACCAAAGGTGTAGCCATGGGCACTCATGTGGGTCTCAGCTGTGCCTGCCTGTTTGTCGGCTACGTGGAACAGTCTATGTTCCAAGCCTACACTGGTATCACTCCCCAACTTTTCCTACACTATATTAATGACTGCATTGGTACTGCTTCCTGCACTCATGTGGAGCTTGTCAACTTCAACAACTTTGCCTCCAACTTCCACCCTACCCTCAAATTTATTTGGTCCAATTCTGACACCTTCCTCCCCTTTCTTAATCTCCCTGTCTCTATCTCTGAAGATAGTTTATCTACTGGTATCTTTCATGATTCCCACAGCTACCTGGACTATACCTCTTCCCGCCCGTGTCATTTGAAAAAATGCCACCCCCTTTCTCTCAGACCCTGCAACTCCGCGGCATCGCTTTCAAGATGAGACTTTTCATTTCAGAACTAATGAGATGTCCTACTTCTTCAAAGAAAGGGGCTTTCCTTCCTCCACCATCAACACTGCCCTCACCGCATCTCTTCCATTTTGCACGTCTGCCCTCACCCCATCCTCCTGCCGCAATACCAGGCAGAGGGTTCCCCTTATCCTCACCTACCACCCTACTAGCATCCGCGTCCAGCACATAATCCTCTTTAACTTTCACCATCTCCAATGGGATGCCACCAATAGGCCTATCTTTCCCTCTCCCCCACTTTCTGCAGGATCGCTCATCCATTCATCCCTCCCCACTGATCTCCCTCCTGGTACTTATTCTTGCAAGCATAACAATTGCCATACCTGCCCCTACACCTCCTCCCTCATTACCATTCAGGGTCCCAAACAGTTCTTCCAGGTGAGGCAACACTGTGAGTCTGCTGGGGTCATCTACTGTATCTGGTGCTCCCTGGTGTGGCCTCCTATGGATCGGTGAGACCCAACGTAGATCGGAAGACTGCTTCACCAAACACCTACGCTCCATCTGCCAGAAAAAGCCGGATCTCCTAGTGGCCACCCATTTCAATTCTACTTCCCATTCCCATATGTCAGTCCACGGCTTCCTCTACCTCCGTGAAGTGGCCACACTCAGGTTGGAGGAACAACACCTTATATTCTAGCTGGGTAGCCTCTGATCTGATGGCATGAACATCAATTTCTCGAACTTCCGGTCATTGTCCCTCTCCCTATTTCACCTATCACCTTGTACTTCTTGCTCTGACTTCTCATCTCTTTTTCTAGTCCTGATGAAGGGCCTTAGCCTGAAACATTGACTGTTTACTCTTTCCCATAGATGCTACCTGGCCTGCTGAGTTCCTCCAGCATTTTGTGTGTGTTGGGTAATTCCAGTTGGCAGCATTTGAATTCTCCAGATCCCTGAAGCTTTACTTTAACACTGAGAATAAATGATCAATAAATAAAAGAACTATTCAAACAGCAGAAAATATAACCACAATCAATTTTATTCATTTATTTTACACAAGGTTAAACTACTACCATTTAGAAAGATTGTATTGCTAAAGTCTTGACTCATTGGTCAATAAAACATTGGAGACAGCATCCCGAAGCGATGTGTTCAGGCTATATTTATCTCTGAGCTTCATTTGGAATGAGCGAGTTTGTGCTTGCCCCTTTAAGGGGTAATTCCCATCAAGTTTATCCTTTATTAAATGACTTACTCTGTTCACAACTGTCGTATAACATCCTCAGGATGCAAAATTGGAACGTTTGCGGCACTTAACAGTTACTACATCATTTTTTTTCTCAGAGAGAAGAAATGGCTGTATAAATGTTTGGTATTCTGGTCAAGATCAGACAAAGGCCAGAAAAGATATTCAGTCCTCTGGATTGCGGAATGTGAATTGCATAGCTGAGATAGAGACTGAATTATTCATGAGCAACTACAATCAGGAGATGGAGCTCTGGGTGATTTTCCTGTTTCTAAACTCATGATCAGGTATAGCACACCAATTCAATTAACTGATTACCCTAAACCAGGACTATAAAGCTAATAGAGGCAATGCCACTGCATGAATGAGTTAAAAGACAATGCAACAAATTAAAATAGTTCCATGGAGAAATGTTGCACTCCATTCAGGCCAATTCCGCCCACAAGACTAAAGGAATTTTAAAGCTTACAGACTCTTTGTTCTCGTAACCATGGCAATGCACCTTGCATAAAGCAATTCTATTAAAATTCTGAAGGGGGAACTTGGCACTTCTTAATGACAGGGTGGATGGTGGGGGGCTACATGCTCACCCACCTATCTGGAATTAAGTCAGAATATTTATTTTATTATATTGGTAATAACAGAATACCAAATGTTATAATTTTCCTTTAATAGTTAAATATCAGAAACTAAACAGTCAATAAGGTGGTACTTGCCTGTCATTAGCCTTAGATCTTAAGTGAAACATAGGAGCTGATCAGAAAGATTGCTTGTCACTAGAAAATAGCTCATAAACTCAATAGCATTTTCCTCATAGATTATCATAACTATGCATACATCAATATGTCTTCTTTCCTTTGGAGTTGTGTCTCTGAAAATCAGATAACGTTTATTGCAGAGAAGATAGCTATTCAGCCTCTTGTATCCATGATGGTCAAAACAGAGAGATGTAGATTTATCCAGTGCCCTTCTTTCTATCAAATGCAAAACATTCTACTGAAAACACTCTCTGATCATGTATAATTGTGACACACCTCTTCCCCACATAATCATCCATTGAATTTGGGCTCTTCCTGTACTCTGATTCTGCCTTTGTCGTCACCTCTTGAAATATTTACTCACTCCTGCCGCCTCTCACTCCCCTAGCTCAGTTATCCAATTCTCCACATTTTTTCTGCCTTTGAAGCCCACACTTAATGCCTAATTCACCAATGGTCAACATCTTTCTGGCTTTTACTTAGAGTTTTCAACAAGAACATTTGTGTTAGATTTAATCACAGAGTTATGTACAGTATCCAAAATAGAAATAACTCATAGAAGCACAACAAGGCACAACAATTACAAATTCTGGATATATTCCTGGACCCATGAGGCAGGCACCTATTTCCCAGTGCCTCCATACTATTGGTTTCCAGGCACACCCTGACGAAGGGTCTCGGCCCGAAACGTCAACTGTACCTCTTCCTATAGATGCTGCGTTCACCAGCACTTTTTATGTGTGTTACACCTATTCTTATGACACCACTACCTTTGACCATCCTACACCAATGAGAAGGTGAACAGATTTTTCCTTAACCTGACTGGGTAATTCTTTACTGTCAATCAATCAACTGTCATTTGCTAATTCACAAGCAACATTTTTAAGTAATAAGGTATTCGATAGCATTAAACTAAACAGTTTGAATATCCCTGTTTATTTTCCTGAGTTGCTCTTGGTAGTGTCCAAGGAATGTTAACTTCTGTAAACCTCAGGACAAACATCAATATCAACATTTAATGTGACCAAATGGATTACATACAGACGAAGGAGATACTGCAGTGAAGGAAAAGGTGAAATGGGAGTCTGGTAATCGTGGCTTTTCTCAAACCTCTGAGCAAAAATATTTTAAACGTATTTGGTCTTAATATCGATTTTTGGCTGCTGGATGAAACTGCAAATGTCCACCGCTGCCATCCAGTGGCCTTGGCGCATTACTGCTTGTAAATACATTCCCCGTCAGGCACTTTTTTGGATTTACAATGATGTTGGTTAACTAACACCTGAGTATTGAATTATATTAACAATTATAACAAAGGCAGAGTGAGCTGCATCTATCATATCACTGAGTGCTGTGCGTCATTACTAATGCAGCTCTTAGATTACACATGGCACTCTATCCAGGGATTTATATACTAAACAATTTTCAATAATGCTACTGGGATGCTATCCAGAATACAGCAGAATCTGAACTCTTAATTCCAATGGCCAATGGCCAACCAATTCACAATTATTGTACAAAAAAACAGAGCAGTAAAGTCCTGCTACTAACTCCCTTTATAAAGAATCCTAAACATCAAATCACCCCCTTCTCCTCTATTAATTACAATTCTTCATTAGAAAATCACCACCAAATGTAATCAAAATTTTGTAGTTTGAACAAGTTGTCGTTCATATCTGAGACAGAAGTATCACCAGACCAAGTTCTCTCTACAACTCACTACCAGACGATTGTTGTAGGTATTCAGCTTGTCAAATGCACATTAGCCACAAAATTTTTTGCCAGAGATATTCTGACTCAAATTTTTCTTGGTTTGGTATAAGCCATAAATATTGAGGGTGAAATTCCTAGTGGTGACTAGGGTAAAGCAGGCAATAGCAAAACAGTCCAGGTGAAGAATCTTGACTTGAAACGTTGACTGTCCATTTCCCTCCACAGATGCTGCCTGATCTGCTGAGTTCCTCTTGCACTTTGTCCAGAATTTAGTATCTGCAGTCTCTCGTGTTTCCAATAGCAAAACTATCTCACATTCCCACCACCATCTGCATTGTGCTGTTGCCAGAATTCAATTTCAGCCCTGTTAGTACCCAGTTGTGTTTAAGATTGTTACAAATACTGTATAAACTACTATCCTGATCAACAACACCTTCTGTCACCTTACTACCCGTCATCTGAAAACTCTGGCAGAATTGCAACTGTTGATTAGAAGATTCTGTGTGCATCTGAGAGACTGCACAGCCTTGGGATGAAGAATATAAATGGACTGTCAAAAACCAAATAAACTAGGACTTGGCCCATGCTGTAGATTGGTGATGTTTTTGTAATCAATGTGGTTTCATAGAAAGTTTCTGTGCCTGTTTAAGGCCTTTTTTTTGCTTTCCTTTTATTCCCTCTCATTAAAAGTGCATCAGTACCAGCTTTGTAGCTTTCCCCATCTCTCTCCTGGCTCACTGACAGGACCTGCTTTTCAATGTCAGCACCTACATTGCACCCTGGGAGTTCAGTTGAAATGGTCAACTCTCCGCCTCCTTCCTGCACCAGCTACCACAGCAGCAGCAGCAGCACCTCAGCAAGCGCCCAAGGCAGGGAAAGTGCTTCCACCAGGAAGAGAGGGAAGAGGAGCGTATCGAGACCAGGTCCTCCTGTGATACCACCAGCATGGCTTCCTCTGTCTGAACCGAGGCAGAGGAAGAGGGGCTCAGAGCTTCCCGGAAATTCCGCAGAAACCAAAGGCCTTCGCTGGACAGGCTGGAATCGGCAGCTGTAATGAGAAGAAAAATAAGTTATTAAATTGATTGATGGATTTTTGCCATTAACTTTATCGTAAAATTGCCTAGGAACAAAGGCACAGAAGTAGGCCGTTCACCCCACTGACGATCCCAATAAAATCAACAATAATCCTTAACCCTCCTTAAAATAATTCTACCAGTCAGTTTTCAATTTTCCAGTTGGTCTAAGTTTCACACAGTTTTGGAGTGTGTGATTTCCAGAGTTTATCTGCCTTTCTGTGAAGAACAGTGTTCCAATATCTCGAATTAACAGGCTACCTCTGATAAACTCCTACCCATTGTACTGTAATCCATGAACAAAAGGGCCTTGGAAACTCTAAATATTAATGCTCTTTCTCCAGTCAAGGAGGGAGATTAGAAGAATCCCACAGGAAATCTTGCTTAAATGACCAAGTGCATGTTTAATTTCACATGAAGAAGAGACCAGCAGTCACTGGCTCGACAAAAAGCTTCTGACCTAAAGGACTCACTGCATCTCTATCATCAACTTGCATTCTTGCACTGATTATAAATTACTGATAAATTTAAGTGGCATCATTTGTCCACTGACAACCAGGCTTTCTGAGCTCATTGCCAGACCTTTAGAGCCAAAAGAGAAAGGAATCTTGCTGCTCCTGGTCTGACTGGAGCCCATGCTGCTGGACATCTCCTGGATAGATTTTACTTGGTCAGATTCAGAATCAGATTTAATATCACCGGCATATGTCATGAAATTTGTTGACTTTGCAGCAGCAGTACAATGCAATACATAATAAATATAGAAGAAAAACTGAATTACAGTAATTATGTATGTATATTAAATAGTTAAGATAAAAAAGTAGTGCAAAAACAGAAATTAAAAAAGTATTGAGGTAGTGTTCATGGATTCAATGTCCATTTAGAAATCGGATGGCAGAAGGGAAAAAGCTGTTCCTGTATCGCTGAGTGTGTGCCTTCAGGCTTCTGTACCTCCATCCTGATGGTAACAATGAGAAGAGGGCATGCCCTGGGTGGTGGGGGTCCTTAATGATGGACGTATTAAGAAAAGCAATGTTTTTAAAAAACGCAAACACAAGGAAATCTGCAGATGCTGGAATTTCAAGCAACACACATAAAAGTTGCTGGTGAACACAGCAGGCCAGGCAGCATCTCTAGGAAAAGGTACAGTCGACGTTTTGGGCCGAGACCCTTCGTCAGGACGGGTCTCGGCCCGAAACGTCGACTGTACCTCTTCCTAGAGATGCTGCCTGGCCTGCTGCGTTCAAAGCAATGTTTTAGTTTTTTTAGTTAATTGTTGGGATAGGGTATTGTTTGAAGTTATTCACAGAATTCTTTTCTTGCTGGCAGTTTGATGTTTATTTTTAGAAGCTTTTTGTATGACACATGACTACGGGGTTGTACACCTAATGGGTTCTTTTTTTTCCTCACTTTTCTGCTTAGTAGGTTTTTTTTGTTATCACAAAATTTTTTTCCAATCTTTAAGATAATGTCTTTTTTGAGGCATTGTAAGTGTTGTTACTTCAATGTACTCATGTTATTTTTCCTGTATAATATAACAATAAAGATTTGAAAAGAAAGAAGTTATTCACAGAAAAGGCCCTACAGCCCACCAGGCCCATGCAATTTTTACCCAATTTTTGGGCCCATGCAATTTTACCAAACACCCAATTTTTACACTAAGCCTACTTGAGTTTTTGCACATCCATCCCAATTCCACCTCTCACATACATGTCAATGGAAATTTACAGTGGATAATTAACCAACCAAACTGCACATTTTTTAGACGTGAGCAAAACCCATGGAAAATGTACCAAACTCCAAAAAGACAGCACCTGAGATCAGGATCAAACATGGTCATTGCAGCTGTGAGGTAGCAGCTGCTGGTTGCACCACTATTACTCCCTTGTTTAAAAACGAAGTTAAGATCAGCCCAAAGACCATAGGCCAGTCAGTATAACCTTGGAGATGGGAAAGCTTTTAGGAATGTTGATCTGGGACAAGATATTCATCACCTTCAGGAAAATGGATCGATTGAAGTAGACCAACATGCTAAGGCTAATTGGGGCAATGGGACCTGCTGAAAATGAAAGAGCACCTTGGAAAAAAAAGTTAATAAAGCATACATAATTCTTGTCTTTATCAGTTGAAGCATTGAGCATAAAAGCAGGGAAGTCATGTTACTGGCCTGGTCTTAACTGGAGAGTTGAGTTCAATTCAGGTCACCCATTAAAGGAAGGGTGTGAAGCCATTACAGAGAGCCCAGAGAAGGTTTATGAGGTGAGTTCTTGGGATGAGAGATAACAGTTACAAGGATAAATTAAGCAGGATAGGTTTCTACTTTGAGGAATGTGATGCTTGAGGGGTGGGGCAGGTGGAATTAAATGAAGAATAAAATAATGAGGTATCTGTAGGTGGAGCCATTTAAGACCAGAATGCTGAGGGACGGAGAAGACAAGGATTTTTTGTTCCTCCAACAAGATGTTCTTGGAATCAGGAATGTACAGTGATGCCAGAAAATTTGTGAACCCTGTAGAACCTTCTTTATTTCTGCATAAATATGACCTAAAATGTGTTCAGATCTTCACACAAGTCCTAAAACTAGATAAAGAGAACACAATTAATTAAATAACACAAAAACATTATACTTGTTCATTTATATATTGCGAAAAATGATCCAATATTACGTGTATTTGTTGGAAAAAGTATGTGAACCTTTGCTTTCAGTAACTGGTGTGTCCCCTTTTTACAGCAATAACTTCAACCAAATGTTTTCGGTAACCATTGATCAGTCCTGCACATCAGCTTGGAGGAATTTTAGGCCATTCCCCCTGACAAAACTGCTTCAGCTCTGGGATGTTTGTGGGCTTCCTTGCATGAACTGCTTGCTTCAGATCCTTACACAATATTTCTATAGGATTAAGGTCAAAACTTTGACTCAGCCATTCCAAAACACAAATTTTCTTCTTTTTCAACCATTCTGTTGTTGATTTATTCTTGCCTTTCGGATCATTGTCTTGTTGCATTATCCGACTTCTATTAAACTTCAGGTGATGACTGCTATCCTGACATTCCCCTGTAAAATGTCTTGATACAATTTTGAATTCATTGTTCCCTCAACGCTTGCAAGTTGTCCAGGCCCCGAGGCAGCAAAGCAGCCCCAAACCAAGATGCTCCTTCCACCATGCTTCACAGTTGGGATGAGGATTTGGTGTTGGTGTGCAGTGCCTTTTTCTCTTTGAACATGATGGTGTGCATTTCTGCCAAAATGTTCAACTTTTGTTTCATCTGTCCACAGAACATTGTCCTAGAAGAATTGTAGAACATCCAGGTAGTCTTTTGCAAACTTGAGACAAGCAGTAATTTTTTTTTTGGAGAGCGGTGGTTTCCTCCGTGGTGTCCTTCCATGAATACCATCCTTGTTCAGTGTTTTTCTTAAAGCGGATACAAAAACAGAGACTTTAGCAAGTTCTAGAGATCTCTGCAGGTCTTTTGCTGTTATCCTTGGGTGCTTTTACACCTCCTTCAGCATTGCACGTTGTGCTCTTGGTGTGATCTTTGCAGGATGCCCACTCCTAGGGAGGATAGCAACAGTGCTGAGTTTCCTCCATTTATAGACAATTTCTCTTACTGTGGACTGATGAACACTCAGGTCTTTAGAAATGCTTTTATAGCCTTTTCCAGCTTCATGCATCTCCACAATTCTTCTTCTAAGGTCCTCTGAAAGTTGTTTTGATCGAGGCACAGTGCACATAAACAGATCTCTCTTGAGAAGAGCCGGCTCTGTCAGTAACCTGACTTTGTGTGTCTTTTTTAAAGGTCAGGGCACCTCAACAACCCACACCTCCAATCTCATCTCATTGATTGGTACACCTGACTCCAAATAGCTTTTGTAGAAGGCATTACCCCAGAGGTTCACATACTTTTTCCAAGTACATGTAATATTGGATCATTTTTCTCAATAAATAAATGAACAAGTATAATGATTTTTGTGTTATTTATTTAATTGGGTACTCCTTATGTAGTTTTAGGACTTAAGTGAAGATCTGGTCACATTTTAGGTCCTATTTATGCAGACATAGAGAAAATTCGACAGGGTTCACAAACTTTCTAGCACCACAGTAGTACCCGGAGGAGTTGGTGGACAGGTTCCACTGCAACCATCACAAGAGAAATGGATAAATCTATGGTGGAGGGAAACTTGCAAGTCTATCTCAGAATAACTAGTAGGGGGAACAAGTGGGTTGCTCTGAAAGGGACATGACATGAATATGATGGGTTGAACAGCCTGATTTTGGGTTGTACCCATACTATTATTCCAATATTCTATGATTTTCACTGTCTGTACTTTTTTGCTCCTAAAATCACAGGGAACAGATTGATATGAACCCACCTGGCTCATCCCCATCGTAAAGCTTGGCAAACTTGTTTAACTCCAGCTTGGGTAGGCATTGTTCCACAGACACCCAGTGTCCAGTCACGGGGCACAACAGCTCTGTTGGCTGGTACAGGAGCTACAAAAGAAAATATAGAGATTAATCCAGGCTCAGTTCAATGGATCAAAAAAAAAGCCTTCAAGAAATTGTGGAATATGAACTATTCAAAAGTTTCATTGAACCTGGTTAACTTCCTGCTCATTCTAATCAGCTCACACAAATTTGAAATAAGTGACTAAATTAAGAATTACAATAAAGCACTAAAAGGAGATGTTATTTGTTTATTAATTAGTGAATGCAGAGATGGCTGGGATGTGATGCCAGTACTGGTGACCTAATGATGTCATCCATGACATAGAACTTGCTCCAAGATGCAATGATGTTAACACTATGCCCCTATGGTAAAATGACAAAGTCACCTGTGATATAACAGGTCATTTGTGATAAAATATTAGATGATAACCTCTGTGACTTGTGATTGGATGTGCCCACTTCTATGTGACACCAGTACTTTTGACATGATGGTACACCTGTCACCAAATGCCATATTACCTGTGGCAGAATGGTGTCATCTCATCATGATGACATCCCTTGTAGTCTCACCTGTGACACAAGTGTTGTCAAGTAGGCCTCCAAGAAGAAGAGGAAAAAAAAAGAGAAGCAAAACCCTAAGGACATGAAAGAAATGGCAGAGACCCACTATTGTGGGATTTTAAAGCACACCTTTCAAAATCATTCAACAATGAAAACTTTCGTGAAGAAGTCTGAGGCCCATTTTATCAGAGTTTTCTACAAGGCAGATTATTATCTAAATGGAGACAGGCTCCAAGTGAATGAAGTACAGAGGGATCTTGTGTTCAAGTGCCTGGATCACCAAAAGCCAGCAGGCAGTTCCAACAAGTAGTAAAGAAGGCAAACAACATTTTGGCCTTCATAGCAAATGGTTTGTTGTCTAAAAGTAGTGAGGCTTTGTTGCAGTTTTTTTAACAGTACAGTGCAGATTTGGCCCTTCCAGCCCTTGAGCCATGCCACCCCAGCAACCCCACAACCCTGAATAACTATAACCTAATCATGGGACAATTTACAATGACCAATTAACATATCCGGTGCATCTTTGGACCGTGGAAGAAAACTAGAGGACCTGGAGAAAACCTACACATTCCACGGGGAAAACGTACAGAGACTCCTTACAGAATGCTGCTGGAATTGAACTCTGCACTCCTGAATGTCCCAAGCTGTAATAGAGTCACACTAACTACTACGCTACCATGGCGCCCAATTGTGAGGCCTCACCTGGAATATTGTGTGCAGTTTTGGTCCCCTTAACAAAATATAGTAGCATTGGAGGCAATACAGAGGAGAATCACCAGGCTAATTCCTGGGATAACAGGATCATCTTAACAAGAGAGACTAAACAGCTTTGGCCTATATACTTTAGAATGAGCATTGATCTGATTCAAATATGCAAGATTCTAGGGGGGCTTAACAACATCAATGTAGAGATGGGGGGCCATAACTACAAGAGGACAGTCATTTAAATTGAGGTACATAGAAATTCTTTCTTGCAGAGGGTGGCAACTCCCTGCTCTGTTGGTTCATGTTAAAAGTATTTAAAGCAGAGGTGAAGAATGATTTGATAGATTGGGGAAAAGAGGGGTATGGGAAATGAGAAAGCCAGCTGTGATCATATTAAATGATGAGGTGATCTTGAAGGGCCTGATAACCTTGTCCTGCTCCTATTGTGTTCTTTTGCTCACTTTGTGAACAAGTTGAGAGTTTACAACAATCTGATGTTTTATAGTCATGAATTCATGCACGATGTGTGGAGTAAATACTTCAGCTGAAATATTAATTGACTTGGATGAAGTCAAAGGAATGGTTACTAAATTTATTGATAACATGAGGAGAATCAGGAAAGTAAACTGGAAGGCATCTACAAATGGATGTGCCAGGTTACTGCCTCCCTTCACAGGTGACACCATTTCAGCCTTTAACAGTGACCCCCACCCCCACAGATCTAGATCATCCCACATGGATAAACATCCTCTGCCATAATGCTTTGGTAGGTGAGTGGGAAAACACCTGGCAAGTGTAGTATTAATATGGAAAATTGTGAAATTATCCATTTTGACAGGCAAATAAAAAAGACATCATCTAAATGGTGAAAGAGACCGTGTTAGGGATCTGGAGCTGCAGCTTGATGACCTACTGCTTATCAGGGAAAGTGAAGAGGTGATAGACAGGAGCTACAGGGAGGTAGTCATCCCTAGGCTACAGGGGTCAGAAAACTGGGTCACTGTCAGGAGAGGGAAAGAAAATGCCTGGATAGTGGAGAGCACCCCTGTGGCTGTCCCCCTCAGCAACAGATATCTTGTTCTGGATGCTGTTGAGGGGGATGACCTGACAGACAGTCGACGCCCAAGGTGACCGGGTCTCTGGCACTGAGCCTGGCGCTGTTGTGCAGGAGAGAAGGAGGGAGAAGAGGAATGCGGTAGTCATAGGGGATTCCAAGTCAGGGGAACGGACAGGAGATTCTGTGAGCCTGATAGAGATACCTGCATGGTGTGTTGCCTCCCAGGTGCCAGGGTACGGGATGTCTTGGATCGGGTCCTGAATATTCTGAAGGGAGAAGGCGAGCAGCCAGTTGTCTAGGTACATGTTGGTACCAATGACATAGATAGGAGAAGGGAGGAGGTCCTGAAGAGAGATTTCCGGGAGTTAGGAAGGAAGCTGAGAAGCAGGACCTCCAGGGTAGTAATCTCAGGATTGCTACCTGTGTCACGTGCAAGCGAGGGCAAGAATAGTAGGATCAGGCAGATGAATGCCTGGCTGAGAGACTGGTGCAGAGGGTAAGGCTTCAGATTCTTGGATCATTGGGATCTCTTCTGGGGAAAGTATGACCTGTTCAAAATGGACGGGTTACACCTGAACCCGAAGGGGAGCAATATCCTGGCGGGAAGGTTTAATAGAGCTGTTAGGGAGGGTTTAAACTAATTTGGCAGGGGGATGGGAACCGGAATGATAGAGCGGAGGAGGGGGAAAACAGAAATAAATCTAAGATAGTGAGCAGTAAAGATGTCAGGAAAGACAGGCAGGTGATGGGGCAAATCTGCAGCCATTGGGATGAGTTGCAGTGCAATCAAAGCAAAAAGTACCAAATACTGGTCTTAAGGTGTTGTACTTAAATGCACACAGCATAAGGAATAAGGTGGATGATCTCGTCGTACAGCTACAGATTGGCAGGTATGATATTGTGGCCATCACTGAGACGTGGCTAAAGGATGCATGTCTCTGGGAGCTGAACGTCCAAGGATACACGGTGTATTGGAAAGATAGGAAGGTAGGCAGAGGGGGTGGCATGGCTTTATTGGTAAGAAATGATATTAAATCATTAGAAAGAGGTGACATAGGATCAGAAGGTGCAGAATCTTTATGGGTTGAGCTAAGAAATTGCAGGGGTAAAAGGACCCTGATGGTAGTTATATACAGGCCTCCAAACAGCTGCAGTGATGTGGACTACAAATTACAACAGGAAATAGAAAAGGCTTGTCAGAAGGGCAGTGTTCTGATAATTGTGGGGGATTTTAACATGCGAGTGGATAAGGAAAATCAGGTCAGCACTGGATCTCAAGAGAGAGAATTTGTAGAATGTCTGCGAGATGGCTTTTTAGAACAGCTTGTTGTTGAGCCCATTAGGGGATCGGCTGTACTGGATTGGGTATTGTGTAATGATCCAGAGGTGATTAGAGAGATTGAGGTGAAGGAACCCTTAGGAGACAGTGATCGTAACATGATTGAGTTCACTGTGAAATTTGAAAAAGAGAAGCCGAAATCCGATGTGTCGGTATTTCAGTGGAGTAAAGGAAATTACAATGGCATGAGAGCAGAACTGGCCAAAGTTGACTGGAAAGGGACACTAGCGGGAAGGACTGCAGAGCAGCAGTGGCTGGAGTTTATGCGAGAAGTGAGGAAGGTGCAAGACAGATATATTCCAAAAAAGAAGAAATTTTCAAATGGGAAAAGGATGCAGCCGTGGCTGACAAGAGAAGTCAAAGCCAAAGTTAAAGCAAAGGAGAGGGCATACAAGGAAGCAAAAATTAGTGGGAAGACAGAGGATTGGGAAGTTTTTAAAAGCTTACAAAAGGAAACTAAGAAGGCCATTAAGAGGGAAAAGATGAACTATGAAAGGAAGCTAGCAAATAATATCAAAGAGGATACTAAAAGCTTTTTCAAGTATATAAAGAGTAAAAGACAGGTGAGAGTAGATATAGGACCGATAGAAAATGATGCTGGAGAAATTGTAATGGGAGATAAGGAGATGGCAGAGGAACTGAACGAGTATTTTGCATCAGTCTTCACTGAGGAAGACATCAGCAGTATACCGGACACTCAAGGGTGGCACGGAAGAGAAGTGTGCGCAGTCACAATTACGACAGAGAAAGTACTCAGGAAGCTGAATAGGCTGAAGGTAGATAAATCTCCTGGACCAGATGGAATGCACCCTTGTGTTCTGAAGGAAGTAGCTGTGGAGATTGCGGAGGCATCAGCGATGATCTTTCAAAAGTCGATAGATTCTGGCATGGTTCTGGAAGACTGGAAGATTGCAAATGTCACTCCGCTATTTAAGAAGGGGGCAAGGAAGCAAAAAGGAAATTATAGATCTGTTAGCTTGACATCAGTGGTTGGGAAGTTGTTGGAGTCGATTGTCAAGGATGAGGTTATGGAGTACCTGGAGGCATATGACAAGATAGGCAGAACTCAACATGGATTCCTTAAAGGAAAATCCTGCCTGACAAGCCTATTACAATTTTTTGAGGAAATTACAAGTAGGCTAGACAAGGGAGATGCAGTGGATGTTGTATATTTGGACTTTCAGAAAGCCTTTGACAAGGTGCCACACATGAGGCTACTTAACAAGATAAAAGCCCATGGAATTACGGGAAAGTTACATACGTGGATAGGGCGTTGGCTGATTGGCAGGAAACAGAGAGTGGGAATAAAGGGATCCTATTCTGGTTGGCTGCTGGTTACCAGTGGTGTTCCACAGGGATCAGTGTTGGGGCCGCTTCTTTTTACGTTGTACATCAACAATTTGGATTATGGAATAGATCACAAGATCACAAGACAAAGGAGCAGAAGTAGGCCATTCAGCCTATCGAGTCTGCTCTGCCACTCTACCATGAGCTATCCTATTCTCCCATCTAGTTCCAATTTCCGGCTTTTTCCCCATATCCCTTGATATCCTGACTAATTAGATACCTATCAATCTCCTCCTTAAACACCCTCAATGACTGGGCCTCCACAGCTGTATGTGGCAACGAATTCTACAAATCCACGACACTCTGGCTAAAAAAAAATCTCTCCTCATCTCCGTTTTAACTGGGTACTCTCTAATTCTAAGACTATGGCCTTTTGTCCTGGACTCACCCACCAAGGGAAACAGCCTTTCCACATCTACTCTGTCCAACCCTTTCAACATTCGAAATGTTTCTATGAGATCCCCTCTCATTCTTCTATACCCTAATGAATACAGTCCAAGAGCCGACAAACGCTCCTCATATGTTAGCCTCTGCATTCCAGGAATCATCCTCGTAAATCTTCTCCGAACTCTCTCCAACATCAGTACACTCCTTCTAAGACAGGGGGCCCAAAACTGCACACAGTATTCCAAATGAGATCTCACCAGTGCCCCATAGAGCCTCATCAACACCTCCTTACTCTTATACACTATTCCTCTTGAAATGAATGCCAACATAGCATTCGCTTTCCTTACCGCCGATCCAACTTGGTGGTTAACCTTTAGGGTATCCTGCACGAGGACCCCCAAGTCCCTTTGCACTTCCGATTTTTGAATTTTCTCCCCATCTAAATAATAATCTGCCCGATTATTTCTTCTTCCGAAATGTACAACCGTACATTTGTCAACGTTGTATCTCATCTGCCATTTCTTTGCCCACTCTCCTAAACTGACTAAGTCTCTCTGCACCCTTTCCGTTTCTTCACACTTCCTGCTCCTCCACCTATCTTGGTATCATCCGCAAACTTGGCCACAAAACCATTTAATCCATAATCCAAATCATCGATATACATTGTAAAAAGAAGCGGCCCCAACACCAACCCCTGCGGAACACCACTAGTAACCGGCAACCAATCAGAATAGGATCCCTTTATTCCCACCCTTTGCTTTCTGCCTATCAGCCAGTGCTCCACCCATTTCAATATCTTTCCCATAATTCCATGGGCTCTCATCTTATTAAGCAGCCTCATATGCGGCACCTTATCGAAGGCCTTTTGAAAATCCAAATACACAACATCCACAGCCTCTCCCTTGTCAATCTTATTTGAGATAACCTCAAAAAATTCCAATAGGTTGGTGAGGCAGGATCTTCCCTTCATGAAACTATGCTGGCTTGGGCCTATCTTGTCTTGCACCTCAAGGTAAATACATAAGTAAATCTTATTCCATATACTTCATACAGTATATGTATATTGAATAGATTAGAAATCATGCAAAAAACAGAAATACTGTATATTAAAAAAAGTGAGGTAATGTCCAAGGGTTCAATGTCCATTTAGGAATCGGATGGCAGAGGGGAAGAAGCTGTTCCTGAATTGCTAACTGTGTGCCTTCAGGCTTCTGTACCTCCTACTTGATGGTAACAGTGAGAAAAGGGCATGCCTTGGGTGCTGGGTGTCCTTAATAATGGATAGTGCCTTTCTGAGACTCTGCTCCTTGAGGATGTCCTGGGTACTTTATAGAAGGAGCTGACTAGATTTACAACCCTCTGCAGCTTCTTTCGGTCCTGTGCAGTAGCTCCAGATGGCTTTGTGGCTAAGTTTGCTGATGATACAAAGAGATAGGTGGAGGGGCCGGTAGTGCTGAGGAAATAGAGTCTGCAGAGAGACTTGGATAGATTGGAAGAATGGGCAAAGAAGTGGCAAATTAAATACAATGTTGTAAAGTGTACGATTATGCACTTTGGCAGAAGGAATAAACGGGCAGACTATTATTTAAATGGAGAGAGAATTCAAAGTTCTGAGATGCAACGGGACTTGGGAGTCCTCGTGCAGGATACCCTTAAAGTTAACCTTCAGGTTAAGTTGGTGGTGAAGAAGGCGAATGCAATATTGGCATTCATTTCTAGAGGAATAGAGTATAGGAGCAGGGATGTGATGTTGAGGCTCTATAAGGCGCTGGTAAGACCTCACTTGGAGTACTGTGGGCAGTTTTGGGCTCCTTATTTAAGAAAGGATGTGCTGACGTTGGAGAGGGTACAGAGAAGATTCACTAGAATGATTCTGGGAATGAGAGGGTTAACATATGAGGAACATTTGTCCACTCTTGGACTGTATTCCTTGGCATTTAGAAGAATGATGGGGGACCTCACAGAAACATTTCGAATGTTAAAAGGCATGGACAGAGTGGATGTGGCAAAGTTGTTTCCTATGATGGGGCAGTCTAGTACGAGAGGGCATGACTTAAGGATTGAAAGGCGCCCATTCAGAACAGAGATGCGAAGAAATTTTTTTTGGCCAGAGCGTGGTGAATCTATGGAATTTGTTGCCACGGGCGGCGGTGGAGGCCAAGTCATTGGGTGTATTTAAGGCAGAGACTGATAGGTATCTGAGTAGCCAGGGCATCAAAGGTTATGGTGAGAAGGAGGGGGAGTGGGACTAAATGGGAGAATGGATCAGCTCATGATAAGATGGCGGAGCAGACTCGATGGGCCGAATGGCCAACTTCTGCTCCTTTGTCTTATGGTCTTATGGAAAGTTTGTAGAGCTCTGAAATTCAGAGGGACCTGGATGATCACAAATAATCTGGAAACCAAACAGCATATCATCATTTATTGGTAGGGAAATTGGATACAAAAGTAGGACTATTATGCTTTAGTTATATTGTGTGTTGGGGAACCACATCTAGGGTACTAATCACAGCATTTAAATCTTTATTTAAGGATGTAGTTGCATTGGAAGCAGTTGAGAAAAGGTTCACTAAACCCACTCCTGGAGTGGGCAGGTCTTCTTATTGGGAAAGGTTGGACAAGCTAGGTTTATACCTGTTGAGGTTTAAAAGAATGAGAAGGGGTTTGATGGTAACCTACAACGTCCTGAGGCATTTTTAGTGAATGCAGAGAGGGTATTGTGGAAGAATCTAGATTTAGGGATCACTGTTCAGAATTAAGGGGTCATGTATTTAAGATGAGGGTCGTGTTACCTGTGAAGTGAGGTAGTACTTGTCACATGATGTCATTACCACCTGTGGCACAATGATGAGACCTCAACACGGCAATGTTGGCCTTAATAATTATGTCAACTTCTATGATACAAAGATATCAGCTGTGACAAGGTCATCCCACCCATGACAATTGTATTGTCAAGTAGCCCTACAAGAAGAAAGGAGAATCAAAATGTAAAAGGCATTAGAAGAAATAAGATCAAGCAACACACATCAAAGTTGCTGGTGAACGCAGCAGGCCAGGCAGCATCTCTAGGAAGAGGTGCAGTCGACGTTTTAGGCCAAGACCCTTCGTCAGGACTAACTGAAGGAAGAGTGAGTAAGGGATTTGAAAGTTGGAGGGGGAGGGGGAGATCCAAAATTATAGGAGAAGACAGGAGGGGGAGGGATGGAGCCAAGAGCTGGACAGGTGATAGGCAAAAGGGATACGAGAGGATCATGGGACAGGAGGTCCGGGAAGAAAGACAAGGGGGGGGGACCCAGAGGATGGGCAAGGGGTATATTCAGAGGGACAGAGGGAGAAAAAGGAGAGTGAGAGAAAGAATGTGTGTATAAAAATAAGTAACAGATGGGGTACGAGGGGGAGGTGGGGCATTAGCGGAAATTAGAGAAGTCGATGTTCATGCCATCAGGTTGGAGGCTACCCAGACGGAATATAAGGTGTTGTTCCTCCAACCTGAGTGTGGCTTCATCTTTACAGTAGAGGAGGCCATGGATAGACATGTCAGAATGGGAATGGGATGTGGTACAGTAGAGGAGGCCAATAAGATATTGTGAGAAGACATTCGAGACTGTAGATGTTGGAATCTGGAGCAAAAAACAAGCCTCTGGATGAACTCAGCAGGCTGAGCAGCAATTGTGTAGGCAAAGTGATGGTCACTTATCCCTCTTTAGAATATTTTATGGCAGAGGTAGCTAGATTCTTGATAAACAAGGGATTGTAAGAGAACCATGGGAGGACAGGAATGTGATATTGAGATTTTAATGGTTTCTGTCATTAAATGAAGAAACCCATGCAGACACAGGAGGAAAAATGTGCAAACTCCACACAAACAGAGGTCAGCATGGAATCCAGGTCACTAGAGATGTGAGAGTGTGTTTCTACTAGATAAGGCACTGTGCCAGACTTGTACAATCACAACACTCATACTTAACTTGCAGCTGATTTCTCACCTGATCCATGCAATGCTAGAATAAAATCTGTCCAAGGTTTCCTGAAGACAATCATGCTTACCTTGTATTTTACTTTAACACATGAATGCACATAAGGGCCCAAGTAATAATACTTCATTCTTGGAACCTTCTCATTCAGTCTTTGGGTTAGTGCTATTTCCCTGGAAGACAGCAGAAGCAGTATCACACTTAGAAGCCTGTTATAACTCAGGTCTCTCTCCCTAAGATAAAGCATCATTTCAATGTGGAACAAACCTCTTCCTCAGCTCTTTACTATTGAGAGCAGCAAATACAGAGGCAGTCAAGTATATTGGAGGCTGAGATTGATCTTTGGACAGAAGGGGAATTCAGGGTTTCAGGAGGTGGAATTCATCCTCCCACTCCCTTGAGCTGGGTCCACCTCTATCCAGAAGTGTGCAGCCAGCATTGTGGCTGGCCTTCCCGCTTCATGTTCCATAAACGTGAACTCATCCAAAGCTTTGTTAGCATCTCTTAACACTAAGCATTCATCTCCAAACTTATTTCATCCTATTCTTCCATCACTCTGTTTTACATTGGCTCCCAAATGTGGTAATACCACGTTTTGGACTCTCATCCTTATATCCCTCTGTGGGTCTTTACCCACCACCCTCACAGTCTCCACCTTAACCATTTGCACCCTGAACCCCCTCCCCACCACCAACCTCCAACTGTAACCTCCCACAATCATCCAGGTTGTCTACTTCCTCTAATTCTGACCCTCTCATACATCTCAGATCATTAATCACTCTATCATTAGGAGCCTTTCCAGAACTCTCAAAAAAAAATCAGTCGGTCTTGAACCCTTCTCTTACCGACAGGGAGGAGAGCATTGCATCACAATTGGCAAGTATAAATATGCTGGTTTTCCTCTGTAATGAACCTTGGCTGTTAAAGGGCTTGCTGAAGCAGGATACAGATTGGGATTCTTGAAATGATCTGGTTGGTGTTCTACGTGAATTTCCAGTCATTAAGATAATTGACTGATGGATTACAGTCCAAGTTTTTTACTAGCAAATAACCTGTACTAGGAATGACAAATTTTTAACATTTCATTTATACAATTCCTGTTTCCCTGAAAAATACCTGAGAGCAGAGTAGACTCCCAATGAGAGAGAGGAGTAATCTGGATCATAGCACAAGTACTGTGAGTTAATTCCTTCAGGTAGTATGTCCAATAATCCAAGAGCTATAATCTTCCCGTCCAGCAGGAACTGTTCAATGAAAGAGCCATAGCCAGTGTCTGGGCCATCAGCAGGATCCTCCCCCTGTGAGCGAGACAATGGAAGCAGGGTTAGGGTAGTTTCAGCAGTGGATCACAGCATGCTTTCTCTAAACCTCTGTCTACTCCATCACAAGTGCAGATTGCCCACTAATTCAAGACAGGCATTGCAAGCAGGTTGCACACATTCGGTTTTTGGAAACTGGGTAATGATGTTTTAAAATAAGCCTGCTGTTGTACAATTAAAACAGCTGGTAAAATAGGGAGCTTTCACATGTGATGTGTTGTTGATAGGAATCATAATCACCTGCTTGGGCCTGCTGGGACCTACCAGCTATTTCTGGGGCACAACGTCTTGTGTGAGTCTGTGTTTATCTGTGTCTATACATATAAGGTCTTTGAACATTCACCAGCAATAATATTATTTTTAAAGTATTAAATTTCTTGTTAATATTCATCCCTTAAATCACAATAAATGGCAGCTATATGGTGTCAAATTACAGATTTTCTCCAAGTTGTAGAAGTGAACATTTTTGCATTTTTTCCTATTGTCACAGAGTGAATGAAGTGTGAAAATCCCTCTGAAGGATGTCCATTAAATGCACACTCATTAGTCGCCATATAGGTTAGATTTAAGGGTTAATTTTTCAAACATTATTTGCCCTTGCTTAGTGCTTCTTCCAGGCATTGTTCAAGATGGAGGACGAAGTCATCAGATATGTTGGTAATCAGGTTTCCTTGCCCCTGTTTGACCTGATGCCATGACAGTTTGTGGGGTTGTGAATCAAGCATTGGGGACTCATGGGGCCACACTCTCATACCTGTCTTCCATTGTGTTATCGGGGAGGAAGTGCAAGACATACAGGTGAAATATGAAAGAGGAGATAGGCAGGTTGTCCGCAAGATTAGTTCAATGAGTACCACATGAGTCTCAAGCAGTGTGTGGACCACTCTCTCAACTTGAACACCAGTCCCCACATAATTATGAAGAAAGACTTGCAAGATCAACTTGATTGTATTTTTATTTCTTTCCGAACCCAGATGCTGGGTGGAAACCGCAGTCCTGATGCAGTGTCTCAAAATATAAACAATTCCTCCCCCCCTCCCCCCCCCCCCACACACACACACACACACACACACACACAGATTCTGCTCAGCCCGCTGAATTCCTCCAGCAGATTGTTTGTTCCAAATACACAAATACTGGGTGTTCTATCCGGTTTGACTCTGTGTTTCAGCGTGGTGACTTAGATATTACAGAATAGGTTGCTAGGCTATATGGAAATGTATTTCTATCATATTGATCCCTGATTTAGGAGCAGTCCTCAATTAACATATCCAATTGTAAGACAGGTAGCCAGCTGAACTTCTCATCTTGGAGACCTACCTTTGAACACTAATATTGTAAGTAGATGTAGGAGTAGGTTACATGGCCCTCTGTGCCTGCTCTACCATTCAATAATATGATGGCTGATCTTATACCTCAGCACCACCTTCCCGTGTTAAACCCAAATCCCTCGATCTATCACTCTTAGTCTTCACTCACTGTCTGAGCTTTCACAGTGCTGCGGAGTAGAGAATTCAACAGATTCACTTCCAGATATGTAAAGAAATGTCTTCACATCTCAGTTCTGAATGGCTGACCCCGTACTTTGAGACTGTGACACCTAGCTCTAGATATCAGTTTCAGGAAACGTTAACCGTGCATCTACTAGGTCAACCCCCTTAAGAATTGTGTTTCTTTCAATGAAATCACCCCTTATTTTTCTATATATAGGCCTTGTCTACTTATTCTCTCCTCATGGATGGCCACCACTGCACCTCCCTGCCCTCCTCCACCTACTCCAGCCCAGGAATCAATACCTCAAATGGTAGGACAACCGGATCTAGGTGATGTCTCACTGGGGCATAGATTAAGGATAAGAGGGAAAAGATCTAAAAGGGACCAAGTGGTGGTGAGCATGTGGAACAAATTGCTAGAGGAATTGGTACAATGGTATCATTTAAGAAGAACTTCAATAGACACATGGAGGGGCATGGCTTAGAGGAATATAGGCCAAAGGGTCTGTATCTGTGCTGTATTGCTCTATGACTCTCAGAAGGTCATCTCTATTTCTAAATTCCAAGGAATACAGACTCAAGTTGTGTAGCCTTTCTTAATGCAACAACACTCTCATCCTAGGAATTAGCCCAGTGAATCTCCTTTGGACAGACTCCAAGGATGAAAGACATATTTCTGTTTGTAGCCCCCACAACATCAACATCCCAAAGGTCACCATTGACTAGAAACTCAATTGGACCAACTATGTGAAAATTGTGACTACTTGGTCAGAGGCTGGATATAACTGACTTCCTGACATCCTGAAGACTTTTCCAGCATCTACAAAGCAATAGAATTCTACAATCTGTAGCTTTTTTTATTTTGTCTCCAGCCTTTGTTGCCACCTCCACCCCTCTTGGCTTCATCTGCCTATCCAACCCCTCTTCACTTGGATCCACCTGCTCCTTTCCAGCTCCTTCATCCCTCCTCCTTCTTCCCTCACTTCTTTATACAGGCTATCCTCCCTATACACTCCCAGTCCTGCTGCTGGATGTCAACCCAAGATGTCAGCATCCCTTTTCCTCCAGAAGCCTGGCAACATCCAGGGCTAAGCAGCCGATGCGATTGATACCCCACTCAACACAAGGGCACAATGGATGTGGTATGTGCAATATGCAAGATACGTTGCTGTTACTTGGCCTTAAATCTTGATCTCTACCACCAAAAGGAACAAAGGCAGCAGGCACATAGGAACACCTCTACCTGCAGGATCCTCTCCAAGTCACACAACATACTGACTTGGAAAATATATCACCATTCTTTGTTGGGTCTAAATTTTGGGCTTCTATCCCGAAAGGTACTGTGATAGCACCACCAAAAGAAGGTCAACAAGAAAATCACCTTAATCTTTTCAAGGGCAATTAGGGACAAACAACTAATGCTAGCTTTTTATAAAATTTGGAACATGTATGCAAAAAAATGCTGTGTTGAGATCTGCTGTTATGAGGGCATCATACAGATTTAGCGCATTTTTGCGGAAAGAAGGCATATACTTTACCCGATAACTAAGGTCTATATATTCACAAGAGTCTGCAGATGCCAGAATCCAGAGAAGAAAGCTAATTGCTGGGAACTCAATGAGCTGAATTGATGGGTCTCAACCCAAATGTTGACTCAAGATTTGAGTCAAGACCCTTATCTGGGCTTGAATTCAATCTGAAACATTGACTGTCCATTTCCCTCCACACATACTGCTCGACCCGCTGAGTTCCTCCAGCAGTTTGTCTGTTTTTGCATAATATCTATGTCCAAGCAACCTTCTTAATAGTCATCTGTAACTCAGTGGTTACATTAGCAACTCCATGTCAAAGGGTTGTGATAGCAAGATCTACTGAACACACACAAGATAATGCTTGAATGCAGTGCTGAGAGAACTTTGTGTTATCAGGTGATTAGTCCAAGTTGGTGCTCCTATGCAGTACTAAGAGTGTGTCACACTGCCAGAGGTTCAGGGCAGACATGGAGTGCGGTCTACTCTCTCCGGGTGTTAAAGTCCCCCCCACCCACTATTTGGAAAAGGACCTCTCCCCCATTCCAACCTCACCCTCTGCCTTGACCAAAACTTATGATTTAAGAGTGTGATTTAGTCATTACTTCACTACCGTTTGTGTTAACTTGTTGTTCACAAAATGTTTATTGTTTTTTACATTGCACCAAAGGTTCCACTGATTTATTTCCAAAGTTCAGAGGTCTCAAATACTGTGATATGAATGCACCTCTCCATTCATTTGTTTCTATTTGTATATAAGGTAATTGGGAAGAACTGGGATTGCTCTCTTATATCCACAACTTATGACTGATCTGTTCTTATAAAATTCAAAACCAATATGAGAAAAATCATCCATCAGCAAACTAAGGGTCCTAAAGTAGCTATCCATTGCAGAAAAAAAAGCAGCATAACATACAGGTGTCACTTACCAGGAGCGGAGTACTGCAGAAAAACCTTCTGTACTGCAAGAAACAACACAACAGTCAGTCAGGCAGATCAGCACAGAGGGGCTTGCAGCATCTGCCTGCATTCCCTACAGCCATTGGATGAATGATGTTTTAGCAACAGACCCCTCCACCAGTGAATTAAGCTTAGAAACCAGTGTACCGAATTACTGGACATTGACCTCTATGCTCATGTCTGAAGCCCACATCCACATCTACTTGGGATCTCTTTGGTACTAATTCCTCACAGAAGTTCCCTTCATGTCTCTGTATGTAATATCTTAAGTGTTTGTGAACTCTCTGTTTATTGAAATGAGTAATGTCAGTGCAGGGCGATGTAATTTTGGACATTCAGTATCAATATTAATCACTTACAGGTCAGGGAGGCATGGGTTATTGTCGAGGTGTTGTTGTTGAAAAAGCAATGATGCCAACAGCATTTTATGGAGCAGTTAATGACTTCCTGCTCCTCAGTGTGAAACTGACATATTGATGGATTTGCATATTAGTAATCACCGAGGCTGTTAATGTGTTTGATTTAGATTGAATTCCAATGGTAGGAAGATTCCTGTTCATTGATAGCAACTCAGAGATTAGCCAAGGAACTTCTCAAGCTTTATTCAAAAGGAAACATTTTCTGGCTTCTAACTCTTTGCCTGACTAGTCATGAGAAATCCAGCTGCACTTATTGACTGTTTAAAATTATCGGCAAAATGTCTGCATTGTCTGAGTGTCTGCCATTCATAAACTGATATAATCTACAGTGATACTAACATAATATATCTCAATTTCTTCAAAGCGTTTGTTTACTGTATATGAGGTAATGATTAACCATTATCAATGGTATTTCAATTGATAACATTCTTGTCTAAATCAGATCTGCAGGTGGGTTCAAGACTAACTTGAGACTGAGAAGTACAAACATTAACTGTGGTAGTCGCTGAAACAGTACAGTACAGTACAGGAACAGGCCCTTTGGCCCATATTGTCTGAGCCGGACATGACACTAAATTAAATCAAATCTCTTTTGTCTGTACATAATCCATATCCCATCATATTTACGTGTCTATCTAACGGCTTCTTAAGTATCACAATTGTGTCTGTTTCCATCAATGCCTCTGGCAGCCTGTTCCAGGCACCTAACAATCTCTGCGTACAAATAAATACATAAATAAATAAGACTTGCCCTGCACATTTCTCTTCAAACCCCCGACCCTGCCTAACTTTAAATGTACTTCACATTTAAATTCTGATTTATAAGAATTTATAAACTTTTATCAGGTCTCTTTTATCCTCAGCATTTGATGCTCCAAAGACAACAACTCAACTTTGTCTAATCTCTCCTAGCTCATGTCCTCCAATCCAGCATCCTGCCAAACCCCTTGTGCACCCTTCTCCAAAGCCGCCATATCCGTCCCATAGTGGGACAACCAGAACTTCACATGACATTTCAAATGTGGCTTATCTAAAGTTTTTTGTGTGACTACAACATGACTTCCTGATTCATACCCATGAGGGCATGTCATATGCCTTCTTCACCACCATACTTGCATGGCCACATTCAGTGAACTACGGACTTGCACCTCTAGATCCCTTTGTTCATCAATGCTGCTAAGGGTCCTGCCATTAACTGTATAGTTTCCCCTTATACTAGACCCCTCCCCACTCACAGTAAAGCACCTCACGCTTGCTTGGAATAAACCTCATATGCCATTTCTCTGCCATACCTGCATGCAACGTTTGAGTACAGAGAGGAAATTAAGAACCTGGTGGCATGGTGCGAAGACAATAACCTATCCCTCAACATCAGCAAGACGAAGGAATTGGTTGTTGACTTCAGAAGGAGTAGCGGACTGCACCACCCAATTTACATCGGTGGTGCGCAAGTGGAACAGGTCAAAAGCTTTAAGTTCCTCGAGGTCAATATCACAAATGACCTGACTTGGTACAACCAAGCAGAGTTCACTGCCAAGAAGGCCCACCAGCGCCTTTACTTCCTGAGGAAACTAAAGAAATTTGGCCTGTCCCCTAAAACCCTCACTAATTTTCATAGATGCACCGTAGAAAGCATTCTTCTAGGGTGCATCACAACCTGGTATGGAAGTTGTCCTGTCCAAGACCGGAAGAAGCTGCAGAAGATCATGAACACAGCGCAGCACATCAAACAAACCAATCTTCCGTCAGTGGACTCACTTTACACCGCATGCTGTCAGAGCAGTGCTGCCAGGATAATCAAGGACACGACCCACCCAGCCAACACACTTTTCGTCCCTCTTCCATCCGGGAGAAGGCTCAGGAGCTTGAAGACTCGTACAGCCAGATCTGGGAACAGCTTCTTTCCAACTGTGATAAGACTGCTGAACGGATCCTGACCCGGATCTGGGCCATACCCTCCAAATATCCAGACCTGCCTCTCGTTTTTTTTTGCACTACCTTACTTTCCATTTTTCTATTTTCTATTTATGATTTATAATTTAAATTTTTAATATTTACTATCAATTTGTAATCCAGGGAGCGGGAAGCACAGAATTAAATATCACTGTGATGATTGTACATTCTAGTATCAATTGTTTGGCGACAATAAAGTATAAAATATAAAGTATATTCTACTCTATCCTATGGGAGCAATGGTGCAGTACTGAGAGGTACCATTTTCCAGGCAATGGGCTAAACAAAATAGAAATAAAAATGTTCTCGGCATTACTTTGAAAGTATATATGGGATTTATCTGGATAGTATTTACTGCTCAATCAGTATCACCTAAACATTGTGTGGTCACAAATTGTAGTATGAAGCAGTCATTTTACACAGAACAAGATTCCAGAAATGGCAATGCGTTAAGAACCACATCAAAGTTTAAAGATCTTTGAAAGTTCAAAGTTTCAAACTTTCTTTGAACAAAAAGAATAAGTTTCTTTGTACTTTGATACAGTCCTAACACATTGCCATTTCTGGAATCTTGTTCTGCGTAAAATGACTGTTTCATACCACAGTTTGTGAAGTATTCTGGGACATTCCAGGTGCGATATAAATGCAAGTTGTTGCACTTTTATCTTTACGAACTTATCTCTCCAAGTCCATTGTGTTTGACCTGGCAATGTGCAATCACAATAGATCTCCTGTGTTGATTATTTTGCTGAATTTAGAAGACTTTGAAAAGTATTATCCATTGATTATTAAATGATCTGAATGAAATTGAAATGATCAGACCGAGCTTTTGGCCACTAATAGTTTTTTTCATCGAAGCTGACAGAATCTACGAAGTAGCTGGAAATGGACTGATTGTTAGGTGTACTTTTTTCACCAGCAGGCTGGATTTTGGAGGGGAAAGAAAATCCCCTGTTATAGCACTCAATTGCTTAACAATTACAGGGACTTAGTTACTCTAATATTTATTGATCTCTCCTTGTCTAAAGAACTTGCTGATGGTACCAACACCCCCCAAGTATTGCTCTCATAAACCTTGCAGTCATCTACCCAATCTTTACTTTCCCTATACTTTAAATGGGTCTTGCTTTATTCTTCTAAATTTGATGTTCTGCTTTTCTGTACAACCTTGCACGATTGCTTCTCAGGGAAGTCCAAATCTTTTCAGTCTGCCCTCAGTCCCCAGCGTCAAGGGTCAAACTTCTGCCTTCATCTGAATATCAGAATGACCGCCTTGATTTTTGCTGACATTGGGGATATAATAATAATGGGCACAGTCCTCAAGTCATGAGGGAAAGATCATGTACAGTTTAAATTGGCATCACAGTTGGCACAGATATTGAAGCCAAAGGGCTTGTTCCTGTGCTGTGATGTTGTTCCATCTTCTATGAAGTGCCTGGAGGACAAAATGAGCGCGTCCTCCTCAACTCAGCACGCTGGTGGTCTCATTACTCTGCAGTACTGCACAGTGCTAACCAGTAATCTAGTTGGATCCCTCTCAACTTTGTTCTTGGTCACGTTAATACCACCAAATGGAATGTGTGAGATACTTATTTATTTTCTTCTCATGTCAGGCATCTCAGGAAACTGAGTGCACTTCACATGTGCATACTGATAGCAAGGAACCTCACCAATCAACGGATAAGGGAGGTTCCTCGGTATCAGATTCATCTCCACTATCACCCCCTACACCCACAACCAATGTAAGGCACAACCCCAACCATCCCACAGTGTCAATGAGTCAGCACAGTTGGTACCTCAGCCTCTGAGGCCATCAGCTCTGTGTCTTTGTGCACGTGCATCTGGTAGCGCTTGTAGACCTTGTATGATTCACCAAAGGTGGCCTGTAGTTCAGGGCTGGGTGGAGAAAGTCTCAGCAACTTCACCTGAGTGGAGAAGGAAGGAAAAACAAATATTAAGGGGAAATAAGCAAAATAAACCTGTTACTAAAAACAGAGAGTGCTCTGAATATGCAACAGATCAGGCAGCATCTGTAGAGGGGGAAACAGTTGATGTCTTAGATTGATAACACCTTCATCAGAACCACAAAAGTGAGAAAGCTAAGAATAGGGTGGGACAGGGGTGGGGAGAGCAAAGGGACCATCTGTGATAGGGTGGAGACCAAGGTTGGCTTGGTGAGTTAATTGCTTCTGATGCCATCAGAAAAGGTTGATGAACCATCGTTGATCCATCTGAGGAAGGTATAATGAGGGGAACAGAGATAAAAAGAAACGCTGAACTAGAATTATTGAGACAGAGCACAAAAGTAGCCCTGAAATAAATAATGTTACTACAGCACCAGTGACCCTGGCTCAATTCCACTGCTATACGTAAGGAGCTTGCATGTTCTCCTTGGGATTTCCTCTGGCTGCTCTATTTCCTTCCCTCATTCCAAAGCTGTGTGGGTTAGTAGATTAATTGGTCACATGGGTGTAAATAGATGGTGCAGGCTCATTGGCCAGAAGGACCTGTTCAGTGTTATAATGCTTAAAAAAAAAATAAAAACAATAAGATAATAAGATGGAATGCTGGAAATTACGATCAAGTCCAGCAACATCTGTGAGGGAAGAGAGAGACTGGGTTAAGGTTATCAGTGAGTGACATGACATAAAGGATTAGCCAGTGCTGATACTAACAGTATAGGCTGGATATCTGAAGTTGTTAAATTGAGTACTGTATTGTGTTCCAAAGGATGCAATATACCTGGAGTTGTTCCTTGAGCTTACTTGGGTCTTTGTTGTACAAGAGTACGTGGGTAAATGGAGAGTAAGGAGTGGGATGCAGAATTAAAATAACACAGACTTCACCCTTATGGACTCAGACTCATCAGATGTGATTAAAGAACACATTTACCATTTGCTAAAATAGCCCAGTCGGGAGAGTGTTAGACTGAAGATCTGATAGTCCCTGGTTCAATCCTGGGTTTTGGCATTGATACTTTTTACTTCAAATCTTGCTGTTTCCACGTGGGACTTAAAGGTTTTTTAGGGCGGCATGATAGTGTAGTGGTTACAGCTCCAGACACCCGGGTTCAGTTCTGCCACTGTCTGTAAGGAGTTTGCAGGTTCTCCCCATGACGGTGTGGGGTTTTCCTGCATGGTCGACTTAATTTTGAAAGGGTACGTCAGTTTAGGGGATATTTGCAGGATGGTTTGAGTGCTTACAAAGCACTCTCGTTACCCAGACATCTTTGCAACGTGGGAGGAAACCAGACCATGCTTACAAAGAACTGTATGATAGAAAAATGCACGAGGCTCAGCAGTCAAGCAAGCCTTCCACATCAGACACAGCAGACGACGGACCTCGACCTTCGACATCGAGGCGGGCAGACATAGAAGAAGATAAGCTGCCTGCTCTAATGGAAACAGACGACGAGCTGACACCCCAGTGTCCCACCACCCCAACCCCCAGGCTGCGGACAGATACCGATTCGTGGAGAATGCAGCAGTAGCCGGGCGACACAAAGCACATCTTTAAGAAAAAAGCCGAAATAAACATGCTAATTAATTAGGTGTCGCCCGACACGTAATTGTTGGCCCAGATCTGAGACGATGCAATCGGAAATCGGCACTGATCTGGGCCGACAATTATGTGCCGGGTGGCAGCTGATTAATTAGCTTGTTTATTTTGGATTTTTTCTTAAAGATGTGCTGTGTGCCTCCCGGCTACCGCTACATGCTTCACGGATTGGTATCGGTTTGCTGCCCGGAGGGTGGGGACCACTGCACCACCCAAACTCCGACGACGCAGTCTAACACACCATCATCAGTGTGCTCTGCGCTGTCCCAATTCCGGTAAGTGATACTACACTGTACATACATTATTTCTACTTTATATAGGCTGTGTATTTTTACGTGTTATTTGGTATGATTTGGCAGCTTCATAGCTTAAAGGTTACTGGAGAGCGCTTGCGCCGTGTTTTTGCTGACGGCGCTTGCGTGAGATTTTCGCTACGGAGAACAGCGCCGGCAATGATTGTGGAAAAGTATTTCTACTTTATATAGGCTGTGTATTTATCATATCATTCCTGCTTTTACTATATGTTACTGTTATTTTAGGTTTTATGTGTTATTTGGCATGATTTGGTAGGTTATTTTTGGGTCTGCGAACGCTCACAAATTTTTCCCATATAAATAAATGGTAATTGCTTCTTCGCTTTTTGACATTTCGGCTACGAACCATTTCATAGGAACGCTCTACCTTCGGATGGCGGGGGAAACCTGTATTGATAAACGAAGGATCAGGTTAAGATCGCATGGCATCTCTGTCCCACTCTGCAATGCCATTCCATCAAGACTGATCTGTAATTCAGTTCTCTTTACTGATCTTTGATGCATCTGATGGCAACACCCTCGAGTGCTGTCAGTGCCAACTTTCTATGTTCTCCCTTTGCGTGAGCTTCCTCCCACATCCCAAAGAATTGCTGGTCGGTTAATTGTAAATTATCCCTAATGTAGATTCGTGGCAAAAAGAATCAAATGGGAGTTGACGGACGTGTCTGCGGCAAAATAAGTTGCAGCTGCAGAGGTACAGGGAAACATGGAGCGTAAATGGGACAAATAGGATTGCTTGCATGGGATAGAGCATTGTTCCCGTGGGCCTACTGGACTCCTGGTGCAAGAAATCCTTTGATACCCTCACCATAAAAAAAAAGCAACTTCAGTATCAAAATTTCAATGTCCCTCCTCTCCCCCCCACCTTAAACTAACCAGAACAAAGCATGAATACGCAGCTTATTCCCTTTGCTTTTTACCACGCCCCATCCACGTGATTAACTATCATAATAAACGCCCAACACAGAATACAATGCAGATAGAAAACAGATGCATGACTCCTACAGTACTAGTTGGGAAGTCTAGGACTGAGGGACTGTGCCTAAAAATTAGAGCAAAACGTTTCAGAACCACGATACAAAGCAGTACTTTCAGGAAGTAGTACCAGCGTAGAAGTTACTACAAGTGGACAACAAATAGTGACGCAGCCAGTACAGTTGCCGCCCCACACTCAGCAATCCAATTCGGGCCTGGCTGCCATCCTGTCTGTGTGCAGTTTGCATGTTCTGCTTGTGATTGTGTGGGAATCCCCCGGATGCTCTGATTACTTCTCTCATTCCAAAGATGGTTGTTAGGTTAATTGGGTATTGTAAATTGCCCAGAGTGTAAGCAGATGACAGAAAAATTAAGGGTTGTTGATTGAAATGTGACAAAGAATAAATTATAGGGAAAAAAGTCGGAGAATAGAACAGATAGGATGCTTTGGAGAGCTGGAGAGATTTGACAAGCTGAATAGGCTCTAACTTTGCTGTAAGTAAACATATTATAAGACATAGGAGCAGAATTAAGCCAATCAGCCTCTCGAGTCTGCTCTGCTATTCGATGAGACATGGCAATTAACGCTAGGTCAAATGTTGATGTTAAATCTGTTGAAAATAGATTTTTGTTAAACAGTGTACCAGAAGATTGAGAGGAAGAGACAGGTTTGTGATTAGGACACAGACCAGCAACAATTCTTGAATTAGTTCAAAGGACCACAAAGATCCCTACTGATCTCCTGATAACGCCAAACAGATTAAGATTATTTGTCCGATTGGAGTTAGTTGTTTTAAATATTTCAGACAGCAACAGCCTCACTCAGGAGAAACAGAGAATGCCAGACACATTGATTGTGATTTTTTGTTTATGAAAGCAATACTTCTGGTAGTTTTTCTTTTACTATTGCTTCCCCTTCTCAGTACATGCTTCACATCCAGAACCTTACTGAGCAACACACAAAAGATGAGGAATGCTATGCAGTTAACATTATGGGTTAATGTGTGTGTATAACTGTGTATAATTACAATCTGTTTTCGATGATAATTAGGGGACCACATCTCTGCTTGCTCTGGAACAACTACTCATCCCACCTCTCCCTTTTACTTATCATTTTTAATTTGGTCGCAGTAGAACAATTGCACAGACACAAGGAGCATTTTCCTCCTTTATACTGTGCCACTTTAACATACTGACACACAACCCTACAGCACAGAAAAAGGCCCTTCAGCCCATCTAGTCCCTGTCGAACTGTTATTCTGCCTGGTCCCTCGAATAACACAAGCTTAAAGTCTTCACTGTGATACTCTTTATCAACAATGAATTAATGGGTTGTTCCTCGATGAATGAGATTTGGCAAACAGATTCTTACCTCCAGCTGATGCTGCGCTGTGGCTGGCGTGCTCTCCTCTAAAAGCTCTTCTAGTGATCTAGTACGACTGGGTGCAGACGTGGAATGGAGTGGATGTGAGATGGGAGATGGGTGCACTGCACTCATGGAGATTTGTGACAAGGATGGCTGAGGACCTTGTGAAGGAGCTGGTTCCTGACCTGGTACCTTGTGCTCCGTCAATCCCACCAGTTCAGACTCCGCAGGTTCCAGCTCCGCTTGCTGGCCCCTCTCGGGGCTCTTCAGCAGCTCTCTCCGACTCTCCTTGGTCTTGCGGCAGGTGTGGATGTGTGAAGTCGTATCTTCAACTAGGGAAGAGAAATGGCCTTGGTCAAGTAGCTTTATAAACCACATTACAACACAGATCCATGTTATGATTACACGTGGCCCATAAGCCACCCTACACTCGCAGGGCAAGCCATCTGAGCCAGATACTTTCCTCTGTTTTTTGTAGATTTCAAATATTCTCTCCTCCCTTGCAGTGGATTGAGCTGAAGAACAGTTTCTTGGGCACCGACAACACTCACTGAAAGTTTATCCTTCATTTTAAGGTCAAACTTATTAAGCTCTGGATCATCAGCACAAAACCCAGTCTGACCCACAACACATCAACATTCCCTAATGCAGGTCACCAGATCAATAATCGTGACTTTGAGGACAATAGTCAGAGTCAAATTTATTGTCATGTGCATGAGTACGTGCACAAATGCAATGAAAAACTTACTTGCAGCAGCATCAGGTAGATAACATTAGAGACACAACATTCACAGGAAAAGCATAAATTAAATATAAGTTATACAGGAAAGAACAAAATTAGAGCAAATAAAGAAGTCCATTGTAGAGCAAAGTTCTCATAGTGTTGCTGTACTGAGGTAGTGATTATGAACAACCCTGGCTGATGTACCCTTCAACAATTAGAGGCACAGAGGCCATTTTACTGTGTCACCTGAGATTGGCTAAATCAGAAATCAAACTCTTGTCAGGCTAAATTGACGTGGCCCTCCCCTACCTTCCTAAATGAGCAAAGCTAACTTCTCATTACCCTTTGAATTATTTTTGTACCTGTTCACTAGTTTGCTTTGACTCTGTACTTGGAACCCAGATCCCTTGCTTGTCTGCAGTTTCCAACCTTGTGCCCATTTACAGTATGTTCTGGCCTACCATTCTTGATTAGGTCAATAATGAACCCCATCTAGCACGGTTTAGCCCATTGAACTGATCAATGACATTCTTCAGCCTTCTGCTCCCTTTAACCATGCCAACATCAATTCTTGGTTCACTTCATTGTGTGGATGACTGAAAGAACTCACCAGACCACGTCTGGCTGCTGTTCATACTCCGCTGGTCAGATACATGGTTCACCTCTGACCAGTCTTCATCAGACCTCTCAGGGAATGTCCAGGGTGTCTGCCCAGTGGTCAGCTTAACCTGCCCAGGTCCCGGCGATGGTTCCTCTTTATGGCACGTGGTGTCCTCTTCAGGGCTAAGTCCTTCAGAATGAAATAAACCACACTGAAATAACAGACACAAGATCACATTCAAGGGTGACTGGAAGATCCTGACCCCCATCCCACCTGCCGGTCAGTACAGCAAAAATTCCAACAGTGTCAGAAATGAACGACCATTACAAGGGATATCCGCAGTTAAAACTATCAGAGATGGATTTTGCCATTTTGCCAGCATAGAATGGGTGCGAGTAGCCAATCACTCATCAATTTTTACTCCTTTTGAAAAAGACATTAATGATGTTTCCTTTTATCCCCACTTAAACAAATTTAATCCTTTTTAAATAACATCATAAATGTTTGCCCAATGACTTTGAACCAGCTGAATAAACTTTGTGATTAAATTAAGTTTTAGTGGGAAAACTAATAACTATTTAGAGCTGCTGCTGATTGATGCTGGCCTCCTTGATGGATGACTGACCACGCCACTGAGGGAAGGCAATACAGAGCTACATATATAAAGGGTCAATGTTGGAACACTACTTTCTTCAGAGGCTAATGAAATTTGGCCTGCCCCCACTTCTCCTTACCTATTTTTATCCATGCTCCATTAAAAGTATACTATGTGCTTGGTACAGTAACTGCTCTGCCCATGACTGCACAAAACCGCACAGAGTTGTGGACATAGCTCAGCACATCATGAAAACCAGCCTCCCCTCTATAGACTCTGTCGATACTTCTCACTCTCTGAGTAAAGCAGCCAGCATAAATAAAGATCCTACACTCCCCAGATATTCTCTCTTGTCCCCTCTCCTATCGGGCAGAAAATACAAAAGCCTGTATGACCAGGCCCAAGAACATCTTCTACCCTGCTGTTATAAGACTACTAAACAGTTCCCTGGTACGATAAGTTGGATTCTTGACTTCACAATCTACCTCATTATGACCTGGCTCGTTATTGTCTGCCTGTACTGCCATTTCCCTGTAGCCATTACACTTTATTTTGCATTCTGGTATTGTTTTACCTTATTCTAGCTCAATGCACTGTGTATGAACTATATGAAGAGTATGCAAGACAAGCTTTTCACTATATATTGGTGCATGAGACAAAAGTAAACCAATTCCAATCCCATATGTGGTGAACGTTTTCCACTCACCCTTGGACTAGGAGGAAGTTGTAATTAACTTGGTCACCAGTCCAATTGCCGTGTATTAACTGTTAAAGGAATGTGTGAAGATTTACATATCTATGCTGTTGAATGGGCTTTGAACACTCTTGGCATATCTATAAGAGCAGATGTTTGGCTAGGATACGACACCATGATGGTGAACACAATCATCTCACTCTTTGAAATATGTAGCATTGGCTGGGAGGGTGGGAGAGGTATGGGAGCACATGTGCATCTGGCAAATTGTGCCATGGACTGGGTCAGTTCTTTCAACGGGGGGGGGCAGGGGGAGACAAAAAGAGATATTTCAAGAAGATACCTTGCCACTGTTTGAACTTAAAATGTACTCTTGTCCTCTCCACAATCACAGTTAAGTACATCTCAGTGATTCGCTGAGCAGTTTCTGTGAAGCAAAATTCTCATAAGTTTCTATCACCTTCCAAGTGAATTACAATCTTGTTATAGATTAGTGGCTTGTGTGCCTCAATGTGTGAGAGCTATGCTGGCTGGAGTCAGGGCTTTATGCTTTGACTCTTGGTAGGATCACCCATGCCAAACAGTCAAAGGGTAGAGGGCAGACTAAGAGTGGTCCACCAGTCCTCCAGGTTCGGGGGTTCAGCTCAGGGCTAACAACCCTGACTGGAAAAACAAAATTTTTATGGAAAAAGCAACGAAGAATCTTTCTACATCTGAGTGCGACGGCATTCCTGAGTCTCCACCTGGAACTAGCATGGCTGACAGTAGTGAAAACTGAGAGGAAGCTACTGACAGGATGAAGGAAGCCACGAACACTGCCAGAGATGGAGGACCTTCATTGCTGCCCTAAATGTCAGCGGCGTAATGGGCCGTAAGAAGAATTTCTGTCACCAAATAACGTGAGTAACAAATACCCTTTACTCTCCTTGTGATTTAGGTCTTGGTCATGTGCTCACAACTCGTTAAACCTCTGAGAGTTGTTAAACTTTTACCCACAATGCAGAAGTGAAAGAGTGATGCACTGTAAGCAATGCCAACTTTTGGATAAAACCAATCTGGCCCACCTGCACGGGTGCGTAAAGGTCCCACGGCATTATTATTAAGAGAGTGCTCAAGTCTTCAGCCACTTCCTGCCAATACTTATCACTCAATCAAAATCACTTAGACCACTGATCTGTCATGATCACATTCGTATTTGTGGGATCTTATTATGTGTAAATTAACCGCTACATTACCCCTATTATTGCAACAACTATATTTCAAAGGTACTTTATTTGCTGGAGAAAGCTTTAGGATCATAAATCATGCAATATGAAGGCAATTTTTTCTTTTCGAAACACATTTAGCATCAAAGAACAAACAGACTGGCAGTTAAAAGGTGATTTTTACACATTATGAGTTCCACCGACAGTAAATGACAAAGGACACCTTTACCTATTGATTTGCATTGTTAGCTGAATTTTGTGTGCTTACTTGGGCATCAGCAGAGCTCTCCGCTCCTTTAGGTTTATTGCCAAGGGATGAACTGCTATCACATGAATGAACAACTGTTCCCCTACTCTTCCTGAAGTCGGTACACCTGGCAATGTAACTCTCAGTTCTACCCTGATGACTGCTAGATTGTCCACAATGAGGTTGGAATGGGGCTGGAACCCAGGATCTCCTGACTCAGAACTGAGAGTGACCCTAGTAAGCCAAAGCTGACACAACATGATTTCCTGCAAGTTCATAGCATTATGTCCAAAAAAATATCCTGGATGCCATCTTGAAAGGAAATAAAATCATTTATTTCAGATATGGAATTAACATAGATAGATTCTTCATGTTCTCTGCCCTTCCTGATAGTAACACACTAAAAGCTGGAGGAATTCAACAGGTCAGGCAGCTCCTACAGAGTGAAATGAAGAATTGACATTTCAGATCAAGACCCTTCATCAAGACAGAGGGAAATAGCCAACATAAAAGTATGAGGGGAAGAGCTGGTTGCTGTTATAGGCAGATGAGACAGGGAGAGTGGGAATGATGCAAGAAGCTGAGGTTCTGAAATAGGAGGACATCTCGGATGTCCTAGATTGGAAAGCCACGACACAAGAACAGATGGGGTGGACATGGAGAAACTGACAAAAGGGGATTGATGTTCTTACTTCCTTGAAGGGACTTAAGCCAAAGTTTTCACTGTTCATTTCCCTCCACAGGTGCAGTCTGGCCTGCTGAGTTCCTCTAGCACTTCGGTTGCTATTCCAAGATTTCTAACATTTGCAGTCTCTCGTGTCTCCCCTCTGACAGATCATCCATTTTTCTTCAGCTAACATAATGCTGCAGTCACTGCTTTTATACTCACCAGCAGTTTCTTTCACAATAGCATCAACTCGTGTTAAATGTTTCCGCATCTTCTTCAGAACTCGACGCTGTGATCTGGATATCCGGAAGTCCAAGACATGGCACCTAAGACAGCAGTAAAGGGAAAAATCCTTTCAGTGATGGAACATATACTGAGACTTCCTCAGACATTTCTCTGAGAAATGAGTCTCGGGGTTTATATGGTGACATATAAGTACCTTAATAATAGATTTACTTTGCACTTTGGGCGTCCAGAAGACAGAGTGACATCTGATTTATAACACAGAAAAAGGCCATTTGCTCCATGCTTGCCTCTTCCAGGCTTCTTCAACTCAACCATAACACATCATCCTAGTTCTTCCTCCCTCACAATTACATCTATGCTATTAGCTGTGCGCCTTCTGGTAACATTTTCCAAATTCTCATTCTTAGCACTCTCGGACGAAGAGGTTTCTCTTGGATCAGTAGCTTGTTAGGGATCCTACTATTGTACTCCATGCACTAATGGGATTGCATCTTTCTCAAATTCAATTGTGACTTTAAATAAATTATAAATTTTAAAGTACCCCTAGGCACATTTCACCTTTCCTAATAGTAATGATTGTGTTGGTTGGCTCCCCCCCGGTTGCTCTGTCAAATCCAGTCTGATAATCCTCTCCATTTTTAAGCAGTTTTCTCTCTTTACCTCTGACCATATAGAAGTCAGAATTGTGGTACATTCTTAAATCGCTTGCACATTTAATTGGACCATCAACATTACTGATAGCCTAATAACTTCCTTACTGTCAACCACACAGCCAATTTTGTATCATCAGCAAATGGCTTTAATGACTAACTCATTAACGTATACAAGAAGCAAGAGATTGCATACTGAGCAACACACACAAAAAGCTGGGTAAACTTAGTAATATCTATGGCGGGGAACAAACATTCAACAGGAAGCTCCAATGTTCAGGAAATGTAGGAGATGTGGGTGAAGGCACTTTCAATGGAGGTGGACTGGAAACATCATTGTGCCTGTCACCTCCCTTTGGTTGCCCCTCTCCTTCCCTTTCTTGCATGGTTCACTGTCCTCCTTCCTAGCTTGTACTCCTTCCTCACCCCTCACAGCTTCTTATTGCGGCTTCCACCCTCTTCCTTTCTAGTCCCGATGAAGGGACTTGGCTGAAAACGATGACTCTTTATTCCCCTCCAGAAGTGCTGCATGACTTGAAGAGTTCCTCCAGCATTTTGTGTGTGTTGCTCAAGAGTTCCAGAATCTGAGGAATCTCTTGTGTTTATGATTGAGTACTGAGCTCTGTGAAACACTGCTGGTAACAGCCTTTCACTCACTAACCATCAACTTTCCTTCCTGATATGAAGTTCTTGAAGAGCCATGACTACCAGGATTATGGACCTACTGCTGTGGATTGGGTAGCTCCTTTCCAACGAGCTAAGTGGTCTCCTTTTCATAAATTTTCTATAATTTTGAGATTCCTAAAAATAGTAATTCCTCCTCAAAAGTTAATCCCATAATCCTAGAAATCAATCTAGTGAACCTTCTTTGCACTTTTTGGCAATCCTTCCATAGCTAAGGAAAGCAAACTGTACACAATATATCTGGTGTGATCTCACCAAAGATGGTCAAATGTAAGGATCTCTTTGACATAAAGACCAATGAACCAAACACAGAGGGGAGTTTACCATCCACTCTACTAATGCTTTATTTACTCTGAAAAGTGCTTGAAGGCAGTTGTTAGGGAGTCAACCTCCTGTGTTAACTCACTCTGTACCTACGTTTAATATTGTCTCTTACCTAGATGAACTTCTGAATAAGCTACTAAATGAAACTCATGCAAAATGACTTTGCTTCAATGTCAAATTACTTTCAATTTAATGAGTTAGTAAATGTACACACATGAGAAAAGCACTCAACAGTGAAGATCAAAATCATATATCAGATAAGTGCTGTGCTTACCTCATTGTGTAGGTGGGGCAGCAAGTGATGGGCATAGCAGCTTTGTACAGATACTTCCCGCTCCTGGAGCAAACAAAGAATTGGAGTTAATTAACTGGTCATTGACAAGCTAGCAAAATATTCTCAGTTATATTACGTATAAATTACTTCAGTTCCATGACTAGATGGTTGCATTGAAATTTTATTATAAGTTCATTCTTTTTTACGCTCTGTGGCCACTTTATTAGGTACCTTGTACCTAATAAAGTGGCCTGAGTGTACGTTCATGGTTTTCTGCTGCAGTAGCCCATCCACTTCAAGGTTCGACATGTTGTGCATTCAGAGATGTGCTTCTGCACACCACTGTTGTAACGCGTGGTTATTTGAATTACAGTCACCTTCCTGTCAGCCTGAACCAGCCTGGTCATTCTCCTCTGACCTCTCTCATTAACAAAGTGTTTTCACCCACAGAACTACAGCTCACTGGATGTTTGATTTTTTTTTTGTTTTTCGCACCGTTATCTGTAAACTGTGGAGATGGTTGTGAGTGAAAATGTATTTATTTATTTTATTTTATTTAGCAATACAGCATGGAGCAGACCCTTCTGGCCCTTTGAACCACAGTAACCCCCAACAAACCAGATTAACTCTAACCTAGTCACAGGACAATTTACAATGACCAATTAACCTACCCGCTATGTCTTTGGACTGTGGAAGGAAACCAGAGCACCTGGGGAAACCATGGGGAGGACATACAGACCCCTGACAGAATGGTGTTAGAATTCCGAAACGCCCTGAGCTGTAATAGCATCGAGCTAACCACTACGCTATTGTGGCACCCTTAGGAATAATCGTAGCACCCTCAAAATCCCATGAAATACTCAAACCACTCCATCTGGCACCAACAATGATTCCAAGCTCAAAGTCACTTAGATCACATTTCTTCCCCATTCTGATGTTTGGTCTAACAACAACTAAACCTCTTGACCATGTCTGCATGCTTTTATGGATTGAGTTGCTGCCACAGGATTGGCTCATTATATATTTGCATTAACGAGCAGGTGTACCTAATTAAGTGGCCACTGAGTATACAGTAAATAGTATTGTTAGTGAGACTACAATTTATGTCCCATTATCTTGAGGAGGTGGTATAAGGTTGAGTTTTTGTCCTGCTTTCAGAAGGCTTATAGAAATTTTAACAAACATCCCTCTTTCTCCATGTTGGATGGCCATCACTTTCTATCAGCAATGGCCAAATCACATGGTGAGAGATCCAAGATTACACCCCAAAGTGATTGCTCCGCTCTTAGTGCCCGATGACACAAGCACTTGCTTCATTTTCCATCTGAACAAGGTTTGACAGTGTCTGCAATGTGACATCTTGATGTGGCTCAGTCTGCAGTGATCTTTGCAACGGTGGTTAAAAGTGATAGTTCCTCAATGTGATGAACAACTATGTGTTTACTCCCAGCAGTCATGTTGCTCCAAGCGCCTCACCTTCAATTTGGGCATAAACCTCTTGGCCTGCATCTATACAGAGCTGTAGGATTCTAACAACCTCTTCAGGGTTTCCTCAAGTCATTAATTAACAGAATGTTTGTGCTTGTATAGATTGCATTGAGGTAATAACAGGCTAGGACACGGGTTCCCAATCTGGGGTTCACAGACCCCTCGGTTAATGGTAGGGGTCCATGGCATAAAAAAAAGGTTGGGTACCCCTGGTCTAAGGGGAGCTTCTAATACCTGGAGACCGGATAACTAACAGGACTGATTGCAGCTGATTTGAGCTTCTCTATTCTATTCTCTGTTATTCATATGGGGGTCAATAAGTTCAGTGAGGCTGTGATGTGCAGTCAGCTGGAGAGCGCAGGGGTTTGAAGGGTCAGTGATCAGAGAGGCTGCTCTGGGTTTAGTATGACTGAGCATCTTACTGGGGTAGTTGAGAATCAGAATCAGAATCAGCTTTATTATCTCTGCCACAAGTTATGAAATGTGTTGTTTTGCAGCAGTGCAAGGCATAAAAAGTTACTGTAAGTTATTATCAATAAATAAATAAATAAATAAATAGTGTGAAAGAGGAATGGCAAGATAGTTTTCATGGATCATTCTGAAATCTAATGGCAGATGTGAAGAAGCTGTTCCGAAAACACTGAGTTTGGGTCGTCAGGCTCCCGCACCTCCTTCCTGATTTAATGAGAAGAGGGCGTGTTCCAGACAGTGAGGGTCTTTTGTGATGGATGCTGCATTCTTAAGGCATCGCCTTTAGAAGACGCCCTCGATGGTGGGGAGGGCTGTGCTTATGATGGAGCTGGCTGAGTCGACTCTTTCAATTCAACCACATTAGGAGATACCTATAGCTCAAATCAACTAAAACTAGCAACTGAGTTTTTACATCAGGCCAAAAACTTCACCGTGAAACTCCTTTCCTAAAGTTATAAATTTCATTTTGTCTGAATGAATTCTCAAACTTTTCATCTGATGCCAGAAAAGGCTATTGGGCATTACATTGCCACTCTGAGGATTTTAGCAATACAGAACCATCCTGACATAGCCTTGAGGAGCAGATTAGTGTGGGGTAAACGATGAGAGAATACAGGCAAAGTCCTTCAATCCATCGTCTCATTTTGAGAGCACGGTGAGAATTGCAGTTTAAGAGAAATGCTGAGAAACCTGAAGGAGTATCTGGACAATAATTGCTGGTATGGATATATTGCAGGAACAGTAATAGTGATGACAGCCATGTCTTTGCCATTGAGATCTGAACATAGGAACCTGAATGACGGGAAAACAGTGGACTGAAAAAGAGGAGAGGCCCTGTCACCAACACCAGAGAATCCACACATCTGAGGAAGGAATCTGAATGTGGCTGTCCATGGTTTGTCCAGCAATGAGGAAACTCCTACTGACTACGCCAGAGAGATGCTCTTCAAATTGTATGAGCTCGTGATGGTTTTGGGGAGAGTTTGTAGAATGCATTCACCTCACAGGTAACCTGGTAAAAAACTCCAGTAAGTTTATATCTGCCATTAAAATAACTAGCCAAGACATTGTAACTGGTGTGGATACAGCTTAGTGATAAGATGAGGCACTGACAAGTATTTCAGACAACTCCAACAAACAATATGTGGATAATTATTGTCCTGACACTCCTTCATGTTTCTCAGCATTTCTCTAAAACATATGCTGTCCAGCTCAGTTAGTTATTGATAGCATTGCGCCTGTCACTTTGTAGCACAGCTCAACTGTCATACACTTGCTCTGGAAAAGTGTTCCAAACACTGATACAGATGAGGTGTGCTACAGCCGAAGTAACAGGAGCAGAGCTAGTATAATTGTAGCTGTGTCTGCAATGCTCCGTTGTAGATACGGACTGGCGATAAGTTGAGTGTTCATAAACTGGGGGGAGCAGTTGAATACCATGTATATAAGTAGAGTAGAGTTTGTTGCAAGTACAGTGGGCAATATGTCATCATGCACAGTAAATAGGGGAACACACTGCAAGTGCGTTACCTGTGCACAATGTCTAAAATTGTTATTGTACATATAAATTCTTGCAAATGTAACCAAAGTCCATAGATTGATATTTTGGATATGACTGCAATTAACTGGAGTCAATTCATGACTGTACCCGAGCTTCCAATGTATGTATATTGATCTGTTTGCATAGCATTGCTCACTGCTTTATGTTTGAATAGGAAGTAGTGTGCTTAGCTGCTCAGGAGTATAACATAAAGGGAATCGGTGCCTCCGTAAGACTGTGACATGCTGCTGTGACCTATTACATTTAATGTGCTTGCTGCTAAGTAGAGTCCAACTTCCACAAATAAAGATAAAGGCTGTTTGCTGGAAGCTATACACTCAGAGGCCACTTTAGGTACCTCCTGTACCTAATAAAGTCCCTAATAAATGAGTGAATGTTCATGGACTTTGCTGCTGTACCACCCATCCACTTCAACACTTCGAGGTTCATTCAGAGATGCTCTTCTGCACACCTCTGTTGTAGTGCATGTCAATTTGAGTTACTGTTGCCTTCCTGGCAACTTGAACCAGTCTGGCCATTTTCCTCTGACCCCTCTCATTAACAAGGCATTTTTACTCACAGAGCTTCTGCTCACTAGATGATTTTTGTTTCTCGCACCATTCTCTGTGAACTTTAGAGCCTGTTGTGTGTGAAAGTCCCAGGAGATCAGCAGTTTCTGAGATGCTCAAACCATCCTGTCTGGCACCATTCTTTGTCAAAGTCACTCAGATCACATTTCTTCCCCATTCTGAACAACTGAACCTCTTGACCATGTCTGCATGCTTTTATGCATTAAGTTGCTGCCACATAATTGGCTGATTAGAAATTTGTATTAATGAGGTGTACAGGTGTATCGAATAAATTGGCCACTGAGTGTACAATAGTGCATCCACATTAAGTCCCATTTTGAAATTCTGAGCAAGATTCTTGGTGATGGAAGTTGAAGAAGGAATAGGTCTGGATTTTGCAGTGAGAAGCAATCTACTTGCTTCCACCACTGATCCTCAAACAGGTTAAAAAATTACTCATTCGCATCCTACAGAGGGAACTTGCTAGAACATGTCAGCCAGACGTCTGGCTTAGTTCGGTTGTTGTTCAGACCAAATGTCAGAATGATGAAGAAATTCGATGTAAGTTACTTTGACTGTGGAATGATTGTTGGTGCCAGGCGGGGTGGTTTGAGTATCTCAGAAACTGCTGATCTCCTAGCATTTTCATCATGTGGTGGGGAACTTGCATCCCTGTAATTCCTCCCCTTGGTGAGGTTAATGAGAACAATATGTCACAATATTGAATGCATCTAAGCATTCCCTTCTTCAGAAATATTGCAATTTCAAATTCATAAATAATTAGTCAAAAACCAGGCTGTGAGACTTCTGAACACACTACTACCACCCAATACACATTACACTGGACAACAAAGATTTTGCTTCCTGAATTCTATTGGGTGTATCAAATGGATTTTGGACTGCTGATCATGAAAATCACCATGAAATTTCCCGATCGCACACCATTTTTTTGAAATTGCCTATATTTATTATTTCAATTCATAATTCAAGTCAATTAAAACATTGCCCACAATGTAAGCTGAAAAGTTTTCTATCTTGCCCAGAGGTGTCCAGGCATGCTGAGGCAGGGTGGATGCTGCATGGCAGGGCAGGTTTTAGTAAGGCTATTAAAGCATCATGCCTTGCGTTTACATGTATTATTGCATTCTATGCATTGCATTTACATGTATATCGGTTTGCGATCACATTAATGTGCATGCTTCGCGCGCGTAGCATATTGTGCGTACTCATTATAATAAATAAATTGCATTTTCAGGAGTATTTGTGACAGCAAAATGTCTTGCCAATGCTGCAACAGCTGCGGCACTTTCTGTTATATTTGTGGGCGAGCATACGCTTAAATCGCAAAGACGGAGCACGACTCTCTTACTAAGAAAGCCTAGGAGCTCTACTTAGGGTGTAAAATTAGTGACCAAGATAAAGCCTGGGCTCCTCACATCTGATGCACAACATGCGCAGCCGATCTTAGAGCTTTACTCAGAGGTTCTCAGAAGTCAATGCCGTTCACTGCCCCAATGATATGGTGGGAGCAGAAGGATCATGAGACAGACTGCTACTTCTGTCTGACCAGTGTGTCTGGTTTCTCTGCTAAAAAGAAATCCTATGAGTACCCCAATCTCCCTTCAGCCATGAGATCTGTGTCGCATGATGATAGTCTTCCAGTACCAAAGCCACCAGAGACATGGAGTCTAGAGAAGACAGGCAAAGATGCCATGATGCACGAGTCAGGAATGGAAAACAACACTGTTACTGATACAGATTTTATCCTTTGCGTCGAGTGAGCCTCATCTGATAACTCAATCTGAATTCAATGACCCGGTCAGAGACTTGGGTTTGTCAAAGGCAAAGACAAAATTACTGAGTTCAAGACCGCAAGGATGGGATCTGCTGTCACCAGGCACAAAAATTTCTGTGCAGGATTTCGATATTTGAGACAGGTATTTCTCAGAATAACTGATGCAAAGAATAAGGAAGGTATTTTATTGGTCCACAAATCAAACAGGTCATCAATAACAGGCAATTCGAAGAACCTGTGCAGCTGGTTGACAATGCTTCAAGCATACAAAACCATGAAGTGCAACATGTCACTAAAGAATCATTTCCTGCATTCCCATTTAGACTTCCTCCCTGCAAATCTTGGCCTTGTCAGTGACAAGCATGGTGAAAGGTTTCACCAGGACATTGCAGTTATGGAGAAACAGCATCGGGGCAACTGGAGTCCATCAATGCAGGCTGATTATTGTTGGACATTTAAGCAAGAAGCCTCAGACACTGAGTACAAATGAACATTTTTAGCTTAGTTGAACTTTTGCAATTAAACACATTATATTAAAACAGTTAATTTCTTGTTTCTCCAAATTCTTACTTGATATAAGTAGTCTGCAATTATATTTGTGTTCAGCTTAAAGCAGTCTATCATAAACAAAAAAAATTCTGAGGAAGCAACACTTCCAAAAAAATTTGCTGTCCAGTGTTATTGATGCCAGTGTTGTATATTTAACTATATGTCGTACATGCACTTTATGGCAACTTGCCCATCTGCAGAATAGTTTTTATTATCTTTTAATATTATTGTGAGACTATTATTTTATGCGCTATATATACTGTATTTTGCACCTTGGTTTCTGAGGAACGTTGTTTCATTTAGCTCTACACTTGTGTAAGTTTGAATGACAATCAACTTAAACTTGAAGTTGAACTTGAACTTACACCCTCTCCACTAATTGTAGCTTCCAACCAGGACCAGCTAACTCAGCACAGAGCTGAAATTAAACTCCAGATCTCTGTATGTTAACAAAGCAGTAGCTGAATTCACAGACAGTTATTTACTCTCCCTCAGGTTCTCCACAGATATTTTACTGCAAGTGCTCAGGGTTTCTACTCAATGTTACCAGCACTCACCTGACCCAGCCTTTGTTCAGCAGCAGCTGGTAATCGTGGACTGACAGCTTGTGAGCCATGAGACCTGCAGGACAAAGAATGGAAACTTAGTAAAAGGCACTCCTCCCACTGCAGGCCAGCCTGGGATGTGTTCACTAGACAGAACAGTGAACCCATGTACACTGCCATCACTCAAGACCACTGCAATACATACACTGTAGATCAATGGGTGGGTCACTCTTTACTATGATGAAGATTATGGGTTCAACTCCTACCAGGGGAAAGCCCAGAATCAAGGCTACATTTTTACTACAATTCCAAGGAATTGTTATATTGTTAACACGAATGTCTGTGTGTGATTTTAAAATGAGGTCCTACCTGGCCTCACAGGTGAAGGTCAAATAGCCTTTTGAAAAAAGAAGGATTCTCTGTTTTGCCTTGTACTGGGTAATTATTTTGCCTTATACTGTATTCATTCAAGGGCTAAGCCAGCATTTAATTGCCCGTCCAACAATTGCCCTTGAGAAGGTAGAACGAGCTTCCTTCTTGAACCTCTGCAGAGCTTCAGGTGTGGATATACCAACAATGCTGTTAGGGAGGGAACTCCAGAATTGTGACCCAGCAACAGTGAAGGGACAGTGATATATTTCTAAGCCGGGCTGGTGTTTGGCTTGGAGGGCAACTTCCAGGTGGTAGTGTTCCCTATACTTTTGTTGCCCTTGTTTTTCTGTCAGGTAGAGATTGTGGGCTTGGAAGGTGTATCTTGTGCATTGGTGGTGGAGTGAGTATGGATAGAGTGGCTAGCAAATGGGCTGCAGTGTCCTGTGTCAAACTTTTTGCAGCCTCAATCAGGCAAGTGGAGCTTATTCCATCACACTTCCAACTTGATCCATGTGGATGGTGCACAGGCTTTGGGGAGCTAGGAGGCAAGATACTTGCCACAGGATTTCCAGCCTCTGCCCTGCCTTTGTTGTCACATTCTGTATATAGCTACTCCAGTTCAGTTTCTGGTCCGTGATAACCACACTCAACTGAAAATTACTTCCTCTAAGAACTTGCTCTGTGCAAAAACAATATACTTTCCACCTTATAGCAGGGATTGCACATCTAACAGACTTAGAGGTGAAAAATAACTTTGGCAGATTCCTGAGGATGTGTTCTTCCTCGCTTACCATAAGCTGCAGTGAGCTTTAATGACAAGAGATAGCAATCAAAAAACTGCAGCAGTTGGTAAACAGAAAACACTGTAAATACTTTAACAAGTTGGGCGACTTCTATGGAAAGAGAAACAGAGTTAATACTTCAGGCTGTGGGACCTTTATGAAAACTCTTCATCAGTTAACCAGTTCTGATGCGGGCTCTTCAACCTGAAACATTAAGTCTCTTTCACTCTGTTGAGAGTTTCAGCATTTTCTGTTTTAACTTGATGCACAAAACTTGTTCTGAGATAATGTCCTGGGACGAGACAGAAACAATTATTCAATGAGCTGTCACAAAGTTCTCTTGTCCTTTGAGTAGTGGTAGAACTTATACCTTGAAAAACAAATCAAGATACAGATTAGTTTATTGTCACATATGCCAGGGTGCAATGCAATTCCTTGCTTGCATAAGGCTCACAGTGTATATGGTAATAATAAATACAACAATAAATAAAACAACATGTCAAAACAACTAGAATGCTGCAAAGATTGTGGTGCAACCTAAGGTAGTGGAAAATAAATTTAAATTAACAATAGTGCAATAACTGAGGGAGGTAGAATTTAGAGACTGAGAACATGGCTGTACCACTGAGAAGGAGAAGTAAAGGAGATGATTGGGTCAGGCAGAACTTCAAATACTGCAAGTCTACCTCATTGGCAAGCTGCTCATTGGTGGAGGAGCAGGACTTGGTGCAAACCATGTTGCAGCCTGCTACAGAGAGGCATCGTAGTTGGTGTGCGAAGGCGGCGTGCAGTCTAACAGCGAGTGATTGTCTTAGTCATTTTTCTTGTGATTGCAAGACCGTGTTGGGCATTGGAAATGTGGAAAGCTGCAAGTCTGGCTCACTGGTTCAACAGCGGTGGAGCGGCGTGGCCTCAGTCGTAGTGCGCACGAGGCCTCATGCTGCAGGGTCGTCTGTTGCAGCCACCCACATGCAACGCTGGAGGCAGTGTGGTGCAGTGCCAGTGCTGCCCCCCAGTGTTCACTTTGTGGAAGACAAGCTGGATTGCGTATGTCTGCAGACTGCTGCAGGCTTGTTCTTGCTGACAATATCCATCGGCTCAGGGACCTGGGCTATATTTTATTTTTGCATGTGACTGTATGTCTACTGCTATTTTACACATCTCACAGCTACTACAGCCAGTAGACTTTTTGGATAAGTCTCTATTAGCTTTGCACAACGTGATGGAACAAGATTTGCCCATTCCTCCTTGCAAAATTGCTCAAGCTGTGCCAGGTTAGTTGGGGAGCGGCAGTGGACAGCATCTTGAGGTCTTGCCAGAGAAGCTTGATCGGGTTAAGTCAATGTCAAATTACATTTATTATCAAAATATGTACGCAGTATACAACCATGAGATTCAACAACCCACAGACAGCCACGAAGCAAAGAAACATCATGGAACCTGTTCAAAGAAAACATCAAACACTCTGTGCGCAAAAAAAAGAACAAATTGCGCAAATGGCAAATAACAAGCAAATAACACGCAAATAACACACAGGATATTAAACATTAAATCGTAGACTCCGTGAAACAGTTCCGGAATGTTCAGTTTAGTTCAGTTCAATTTAGCACTGTGTCGTTCATTACCTGCAGGCTACAGAGCCAATCCGCCCCAATCAAAATTGCGCAAAATAGCAATAAAAAAGAGTAATCTAAAACCAGAAGCACATCTAACATGAAATGCAGAATCCTCTAAAAACGAGTCCAATCCACAAGCTGTGCCTATCAAACCTTGCCTAAGCCACAAGACTCCTGCACCTTCCTCCAGCAGCAGAGAGCAAGAGGGAGAGAGGCAGGACTCCTACAGGGCCCCTCAAGGACATCAATTTTCCTCATTTGAAGCCACTCCATGGTTGCTCTGGCAGTGTGCTTTGGGTTGTTATCCCGCTGAAAGACAAATTTCCTGCCCAGTTTAAGCTTTCTAGCAGAGGCTAGCAGGTTTGTATCCAGGCTCTCTGTATTTAGCAGCATTCATCCTCCCATCAATCATGACCAAATTTCCAGGCCCTGCTGCTGAAAAGCATCCCTACAGCATGATGCTACCTCCACCATACATTACAGTAGGGATGGCGTTAGCTGGCTGATGCGCAGTACTAGATTTACACCACACTAAAAGAAGCCCATCCTTGCCCGTAAAGGCTTTGCAAAGCGTCACTAAGAAGTTACTGTAAAGTTGTGGAAGAAGGTCTTGTAGTCGGATGAGACTGAAGTGGAACTTTTTGGCCTCAACACTAAGCGGTACTTGTGGCATAAGTACACCGCTTAGTGTTGAGGCCCAAAAGTTCCCCCTTTATTCCGTCTCTTTGCCTCCTGTCAGTCAGCCAATCTTCTGCTAGTATGTTTTCTGTAATTCCATGGGCTCTTACCTTGTTAAGCAGCATCCTGTGTGTTATCAAAGACCTTCTGAAAATCCAAGTAAACAAATTTCATTGACTCTCCTTTGTTTATCCTGCCTATTTATTTCCTCAAAGAATTCCAACAGGTTTGTCATGCTAGAATTCCCCTCAAGGAAACCATGTTGACTTTGGCCTATTTTATCATGTGCCTCCAAGTACCTTGAAACCACATCCTTAACAATTGACTCCAACATCTTCCCAGCCACTGAAGTCAGGCTAACTGGCCTATTATTTTCTTTCTTCTACCTCTCTTCCTTATGAAAGGCATTTGCAGTTTTCCAGTCCTCTGGAACCACGCCAGAATTTAGCGGATCTTGAAAGATCATTACTAATGCCGCCACAATGTCTTCAGCTCCCTCTTTCAGAACCCTGGGTGTAGTCCATCTGGTCCAGGTGACTTGTCTACCTTCAGACCTTTCAGTTTGCCAAGCACCTTCTCCCTAGCAATAGCAACTATACTCACTTCTGCCCTCTTCCACAGTGAAGAATGATGCAAAATACTTATTAAATTCATCCAACATTTCTTTGTTCCCCATTACTACAACCTCAGCATCATTTTCCAGTTGTCCAATATCCACTCTCATCTCTCTTTTACTCTTTACATATTCGTAAAAACTTTTGGTATCCACTTTGATATGATTGGCTCGCATGCCTTCATATTTTACCTTTTCTCTCTTGATGGACTTTTAGTTGCCTTCTATTGGTTCTTTAAGGTTGTTATAGCCCGGGGTGGTAATAGCGACAAGTTCTCACTACCTATTAAATGCTCCCAATGACCTGCAACTCAAATAGCTTCTGACAACCAAGTCCAGCTCTTGGCCTTCATGTGCAGCTTAGCTACTAAGCCCAGCTAGAACGCAATATTCATGGTCGAACCTGACCAACGGAGGCCTCATTATTGGTTTTTAAAAGCTTTCCAATCCTTTAACTTCCCACTAATTTTTGCTCAATTATATGCCCTTTCTTTTCCTTTCATGCTATCTTTGACTTTTCTTGTCTGCTATGGTTACCCCATCCTCCCTTTAGAATACTTCTTCATCTTTGAGGTATATCTATCCTGCTCTCTAAAGCTCCAGCCATTGCTGTTCTACCATCATCTCTGCTAGTCCCCTTCCAATCAACTTTAGCCAGCTCTTCTCTCATGCCTCTATAATTCCATTAACTCCACTGTAATACTGATATATCTGACTGCAGGTAAATATGTGGATCCCAGATTGGCCTATACATTCCCCTGAGGACCCACCAATAGACAATCCTTTAAGAGAACATTGAGTGATTGCACTACACTATAATACTGATACATCTGGCTTTATCTTTTCCTTCTCAAAATGCAGAGTGAATTCTATCATATTATAATCACTCTCTCCTAAAGGCTCCTTAAGCTCCCTAATCAAATCTGCTTCATTACACAACACTCAATCCAGAATTGCCTTTCCCCTAGTGGGCTGAACCACAAGCTGCTCCAAAATGCCATCTCATTGGCATACTACAAATTCCCTCTCTTGGGATCCAGCACCAACCTGATTTTCCCAATCTACCTACATATTGAAATCCCCTATCACTATTGTAACATTGCCCTTTGTACGGGACATTTCTATCTCTCATCGTAATTTGTATCCCATGTCCTGGCTGCTATTTGGAGGCCTGTATGTAATTCCCATTGGGGTCTTTTTACCCTTGCAGTTTCTTAACTCTACCCACAAGAATTCTACATCTTCCGATCCTATTTCACCTCTTTCTAAGGATTTAATTTCACTTTTTACCAACAGAACCACCCCACTTCCTCTGTCTACCTGCCCGTCCTTTCAATGCAAGGTGTATCCTTAGCTGTTTAGCTCCCAACTATGATCTTCCTTCAGCCACGTCTCAATGATGCCCAGTGTCATACCTGCCAATCCCTAACTGTGCTACAAGATCATCTACCTTATTCCATATACTGTGTGCATTCAAGTATAACACCTCCAGTCCTGTATTCATCAACCCTTTCGATTTTGCCCCTTGTAACACTACAGCGCATCCCATTGACTGCAATTTTGCCCCATCATCTGCCTGTCCTTCCTCATAGTCTCACAATACACTGCATCAACTTATATACCAACTACCCCATCCTCAGTCCTATCACTCCGTTCCCATCTCCCTGCCAAATTAGTTTCAACCCTGCCTCTAAAGCTCGAGCAAACCTGCCTGCAAGGATATTGGTCCCCCTTGGGTTCAGGTGTAACCCATCCTTTTTGTACAGGTCATACCTTCCCCAGAAGGGATCCTAAAGCTGAAACCTTACCCTTTCCACCAATTTCTCAGTCACACAGTCATCTACCACGTCATCCTATTATGCTCACTGGCGCATGCCTCAGGCAGCAATCCACATCCTGCATTTCTGCTCTCTACCTTCAAGGATCATTGATAAAATTCAACATAACAGGAATCAGGTATAGACTCACTGCTTTTTTTAAAAAAATAATTAACTCAATTGTCATTGACTTCTTGTCCACTTCTGTTGGCCCTGAGGAGGCACTTAAGTGTCAAACACATTGATGGGCATAGACCAGGCAAGAATGGGAGATTTCACTGAAGCTCAATGGTGCATGAGATGGATCATGAATGAAAATCCAGTATTTCTATCATTAAACTTGTACTAATTCCAGTCTGGTCCGAAAACTTAACCACTACACTACTGTCATCCTATTATGTCTATCAGAGGAAGACAGACATTGTTGTTAAGGACCAGTGATTTACAGGACATAATTGCAGTAGTATCCCAGAGTAGTATCTTAGCTGACTCATCATTGTTCCCAACTGACGATTATATTGTGTTCAGTTCCGCTTCCAACTCCTCAAGCAATTAGTGGTTTGCGCCCACATGCAACAAGGCTTGAATACAGTCCAAGAATGGGTGATTAAGTGCAAGTGAGTGCCTCACACATACCACTCTTTGCAACAGGATGTTAATTCACTATGGATAATATTGTGGGTACATCTCACTGACAGAAACCAACCTCACAGTACTGAGGTTGCAAGACCAGACCAGAGGCTGTGCTCCCTGCAAAGTGAATTATCTCCCGTTCCCACAAAGCCTTCCCAGGAGGGTCTGCAAGGCACAAGTCACAAGTGTGATAAAATGCATCAAGAACACTAGAAAAGTTCTATACAATCTATGACAAAATTACCCACTTGACCAGCATCTTCCCATCACTATAAACATTCACTCCCTCTTTGCTGAGGTATGAGGTATGCTTCAGTGAAATCCCCCATTCTTACCTGATGAGGTATGAGAAGATTTCATTTTGTTGTTTTACCCAGTATAATTTTGCCATCTGAAAGCACTGACTGGAATGGCAGTTTAAGTAGATTTAATGTTAAATGTCAGATGAGAGTCAAAATCAGGTTTATTATTACTGGCATGTGGCGTGAAATTTGTTAACTTAGCAGCAGCAGTTCAATGCAATATATAATATAGAAGAGAAAAAAATAATAATTAATAAATAAGCTTGAAAATAAAACAATGCAAGTAATGCAGCAGTCAAGACTGGAGAACAAGACTAATTGGCAGACCTCAAAGGAGCGTTAGAGGCATAATGAATTGAATAGTCTATTTCCACATTTCCTTATTACATAAACCCCATTGAGTTTATGCCAGTTTACAGAGCAATCACACTCCCCACTAGTTTTCACTGTTATCTGTCTCCTCACATTCCTTTCAGCTCCCACGGATTCCGCCACTCATCAGCACACTAGGGAATTCTACAATGGCCATTTAATCCACTGACTCACCTCACTCATCTTTGGGAAGTGGCAGGAAACCAGTCGTCCTAGGGGAGACTCACACAGCCACAGAGACATCACTGGATGACAGTACTCAACTTGTCCCACTGACACTGTGAGGCAGCCCACCAGCTGTTGTGCTGCACCTCCTGAGCACTGTTCATAAACTGATTTCTCCATAAATCATCCATAGTCTATAACTACCCACGGCATATCATTCTGTAGTCCCTTCATTTCACTGAACTATCACCCTACCAGGTTCAGAAACAATTATTCCCCCTCAACCATCAGGCTCTTGAACCAGAGGGGATAACTTTACTCAACATCACTTGCCCCATCACTGAACTGTCCCCACAACCTATCGACTCACTTTCAGGGACTATTCACCTCATGTTCTCAAATATTTATTGTTATTTATTAATGTTCCCCCCCCCCTTTTGTATTTGCACAATTTGTTGTCTCTTGCGCACTGGTTGTCTGCCCCATTAGGCGTGGACTTACATTGATTCTATCACGGTTATTGGACTTTCTGTGTATGCCTGCAAGAAAATAAACCTCAGGGTTGCATATGGTGACAGATAGGTACTTTGATAATAAATTTACTTTGAATGTTAATAATTAAACTAATGGAAAGTATATTGCATCTAGTCATTAATGAATATCATAAAACATTTGACTCAAAATCTCGACAATTTCTTTCCACCCATAGATGCTGCTCGATCCACGAAGTACATTCAGAGCATTACTTGTTGCTCTAATTCCAGCATCTGCATTTTCTTGTTCTCCACCGTGAAACATTATATTATTATCATTATCAGCTTGAAAAATGCTCTAAAAACACATGGGAGAATTTAAATAAAGTTGGATTTCTGCAAGTCAGGTCATTCATAAACCAGGGAACCCTGCTACAATTTAAGTCTGTTGGAAAGCACAGCAGCATGCAGTTATCAATTTTAATGCACCTGTAATGGTGATGTTAAAAATAGGTACACTGTATAATGGACAATATCCTCACCTGCACAGATTCTAATAAACCAACAGCATGCACTCTTCCCAACATTAACAAAAAGATTGTATGAGCACATAGCCTTACAAGGGGCAGTGGTTTTAGCTGGACATACAAGGAACAAAAGGTGTACCACCCTGAACTCAAACCTAGAACAAAGGCCGTTCTCAGCTAAAGTCAACAAAAAATTCTCTTACCTTCCCCCCTCTCTTTTTCCATTCCTCATTTTGATTATCACTCATCCCTTCTTCTCACCTGCACACTTACCTCTGGTTCCCCTCTCCATTTTTTCCATGGTCTAACTGCCCTCTCCTATCAGATTCCTTCTTCTCTAGCCCTTTACCTCTTCCACCCATCGCCTCCCAGCTTCTTACTTCATCCACCCTCTCCTACCCACCCACCTTCCTCCATCCTTGGTTTCACCTATCACCTGCCAGACTGTACTCCTTTCCCTCCTCCCCCTTCCTTCTTACTCTGGCTTCTGCCCCCTTCCCTTGCACTAATGACGAAGGGTCTCAGCCCAAAACATCGACTGTTTATTCCCCTCCACAGATCTGCCTGACTTACCGAACTCCTTCAGTGTTTTGTGTTGTGTTACTGAATTCAACAATTGTTTCCCAACAAGAGACCTAAGTATCCGCAGAACAAAGGAACTGAAATTAAAATTGAACATATTTCTATCTGTGCTCTTTAGAGCAAATATTAAAAATGGCTGCTGAGTAATTTAAAAATAAAACCTGGAAGTGAAATTGATGTAAATTAAATTGCAAGTACTTCATAGAGAGGAGGATTTCACAAAGCATAGCGGGGTTTTGTGCTCACAGGGAACAGAAGCTGTCAACTTTATGCTTTCATCAATGTGACCAAGAAAGATCATGGCTAACAAAGCGGATTTCACAGAATTTTAGTGCGATGTCTCGCCCAAAAGCTAGACCAATGGTCGCCAAAATCATAGTGGTTTGTTTGGGACATCCTTGCATTAAAAAGTAATTTTTGAGGCTTACTGCAAAATCATCTGATCTCACAGCTGCCATTTCATTGGCCGGCTGGCAGATAGTTTGTCATGGAAACGGTGGCGTGCAGGATATGGAGAGGGGAAATCACAAAACAGCGCAGCCTATGGCTGCTCCAGGGAAATCATCAGGGCCAGAGTGGTGTCTGTCCGCAGGTAAGGGAAAAGAGGAAGCAGTGTCAAGATGCATTGGTTCCCACACAGGGAACTCTGACCTCTGACCCTTGATTCCAGAATGCACATGCACCAAGAACATGCAAGGTATAATGGTCCAGGGGTACTTTAAATCATTCACGTTTCAACTTGCAAACTGTGTATTAATTACCTAGGTTGTAGATTACAATCTGACAAACCAATTTCCATCATCAAATAATTAAAGTATGATGGGGAAATGACATCACAATTCAGGAATTATGTCAGGAAGTGCCCAGTTCAATTTCCCAATGGGTGGGACTTTAACAGAAAATAGGGACAAACACTTCAAACCATGCAGAGGTTGATAGATTCTTGATTGGTCAGGGCATGAAGGGATACAGGGGGAGGAGAAGAGATTGGGCTGAAAGGAAAATGGATCAGCCATGATGAAATGGCGGAGCAAACTCGATGGGTCAAACGGCCTAATTCTCCTCCTGTTTCTAATGGTCTTCTGCACAAAATGGTTTTAGGTCTGATTACAGCATACAAAACAGACAGAAATGGCCCAATTTAAAGTCACGGATAGTCTTTCACAAAAATCTAGACTTTTACTCAAGTACAGTACTGAGAGAGTGCTACACTGTCTGAAGAGCTAAGCCTCAGTGAAAAATTAAACATGAGGCCCAGCAATGGGGTCAAGGTACAGGATGTGCATCGAGAAGTGACTCAGCTGGTGATTATCACATTATTATTTCTGGGGATTTATCGTGTGCAAATTAGTTACTGCACTTCCTACATTGCAAAAATGAGGGAAGTACCTGATTGTCTGTAATCACCCTTTGAAGGTCACAGAAAGACAAGTATAAATTGGAATTGGTTTATCATTGTCACATGTACCAAGATACAGTGAAAAACTTGCCTTGCACTTTTCTGTAGATCAAATGATTACATAGTGCAGAATAAGGTAAATCAATAACAATGCATAAAGTGTAAAAGTCACTGGAAAATTGCAGTGCAGGTAAATGATAAAGAGGAAGATCATAACGAGGTAGATTGAAAGACCAAGAACCTTTTGTCCTTTATTCATGTTTCAAAGGATCAATTGTTGAGTTTCCATCTACATAATTGACCTGCCCAATAACACCGAAAGCATCTTATTCTGTGTTTATGAAGAATATAAATAGCTTTGCATTCTCCACACCCATGTATACCCACAGGCTGAAGCATGTAACACATGAACTACATTCTATTCAGCTGTGTCAGAGAGAGTAATTATGTTGCTATGGTTGCAGATCTACTTCCTGCTACACTGGTCAGAACAAAAAAGTTAGTATAAATCATTATAGGTTTGGTGTTGGCATATTATTGTCGCACGTATCGAGGTACAGTGAAAATCTTACTGTTGAAACAGTTCACATCATTACACTAAGCATTGAGCTAGAATAAGGTAAATCAGTAACAATGCAAAATAAAGTAAAAGCTACCGAAAAAAGTGCAAGGTTTTAACAAGGCAGATTGTGAGGCCACCTTATTATACAAGAGGTGAGTTCAAGAGTCTGATAACAATGAGATAGAAGCCGTCCTTGAGTCTGTGGTACATGCTTTCAGGCTTCTTCATCTTCTGCATGATGGGAGATGGGAGATGGGAGAAGGGAGAGAAGAGGATGTCCAGGGTGGATGGGTCTTTTTAATTATGTTGACTGCTTTACTGAGGCAGTGAGAAGTATAGAGAAAAGCCACAAAGGGAGGCTGGTTTCTGTGATGTGTTGAGCTGTGTCCATAACTCTCTGCAGTTTCTTGCGGTCATGTGCAGCGCAGTTGCCATACCAAGCCATTATGCATCCAATGAAAAATACTTTCTACAGTTGCAAACTCTGTGCTGTTTCCTTCCATTAAACCGACAAACAGAATTATGTCACTAGCATTTACTCTGACTGATCATTTTCTGGATATGATTGAAAGTTTTTCAGTGAACTTCAAACTTATGGTAAAACCAACAAGCGAAGATCTTGGTTTATGCTATGTGCCTGTAGCTGCCACAATCAGAGTGAATTTGTGTGGAGGGCTTTGAAACCAGGAGGAAGGGACCTGGCTGGATTGGAGTGCAAGTCTTATGCTTGTGTTTCTAAATGGCACTGCTACTGCCATTAACAGCTTTAAGTTTAAGAGCATAACAAGACATAACTTTTGGTAGTGCAACGTGGAGGTGAGTTCTAGGACATAATTATGCAGAAGAGATCCAAAGCTTGCCTGAGACTATCTACATTTAGGCTGCAGGTTACATCTGTGGGCAGCACAGTGGCATAGCTTGTTGAGCCACTGCCTCTTATAGTTACCTCCCCCATCCCAAAGACAATAGCGTGGTAGGTTAATTTGGCCTTTAGAGTGTAGACTGTGGGGAGCTGATGGGTATAAAACTGCAATTAGCACAGTATTAGTTTGCTAATTAGTCTCTACATTGGAGAGACCCGTTGTAAATTGGGGGGACCATGTTGTCGAGCACATCCACGCCATCCACCACAAGTGGGACTTCCTAGTGGCCAACATTTTAATTCTGATTCCCATTCCCCTTCCAACGTGTTGATCCATGACCTCCTCTTGTGCCAAGATGAGGCCACCTTCAGCATGGTGGAGCAACACCTTACATTCCATTTGGGTAGCCTCCAACCTGATGGCATGAATATCAACTTCTCCTTCTGGTTATCAAATTTCACCTCACCCCTTCCTTTATTCCCCACTCTGACCTTTTACCTCTTCTCATTTGCCTATCACTTCTCCCTGGGTCCCCTCCTCTTTCCCTTTCTCTTATGGTCCACTCTCCTCTCCTATCAGATTCCTTGCTCTCCAGCCCTTGACCTTTCCCACACACCTGGCTTCACCTATCACCTTCCAGCTAACCTCCTTCCCCTCCCCCTACCATTTTATTCCAGCATCTTCCCCCCTTCATTCTCAGTTCTGAAGAAAGGTCTCGGCCCAAAACATCAAATGTTTATTCATTTCCATAGATGCTGCCTGACCTGTTGAGTTCCTCCAGCATGTTGTGTGTGTTGCATAGTATTAGTGTGACTGGGTGGTTGATGGCTAGTTGAGGCTCGATGAACCTCTACCGCTCACAGCTTGCAGCAACAGGGCACTGGAGGCTAATCTGTGTACTGACTGTGATTGACACACAAGCAAGATCCAACGCAGCTCAATCAATAGAAATTCAGTGTCTCCACGGCTAAAGCTGTGACTTTGTTTCTCTCTGCTAGGATTAGACTGAAAAGGAATCAAGACTTAGGTAGCTGCTAACTCAAAGATCAGATCAGCCTTATTGTACTGGAAGGCAGACGAGGCTCAAGGGGCTGAATGGCCTAGACTTGTTCTGATTTCCATTGTTCTCATTTTCCTCATAATTAAGTCCAGCTCTGCCATAGAAACTTCACAACTGAGATAAATGGAGAAAAACTTCTGTTTAATGAGCTGCACAAGACTACACCATCTACACTCACTTCCATTCCCACGTTTGGTTCTATTGGAGATGGAAGTCAACGTGCAGATAATTGTGTTTTGCAATGGCAAGTGAGGGTATTATGTGCTAAAAATGTGGATATATGCTAATGGTTCCCAAAATTGGTGGTGGGAGTTTATAAGGGGGCGATAAAGGTAAAGATGGGGTGGGGAGACTCGGTAGCAAGGGGAGCATCTGTGGGATTGCAGGTTTAATTTAAGAAATTAATTACTTATTATAAGCAGTTGTTCCACAGTGCTTCATAATTGATTGCAATGATCACATAATCACCTCATATCTTGCCAACCCACTGTTGTCTTAGACTCTGCTATAGTTGTTAACGTTATAGTTGTTAAAAAGCAATGTCACACTTCTGTATTTGGCACATCATGAGAAATCTGGACTGAACAAGTCATGTTATTTCTGGACCCGCCCACGCACTATTGTCGGCCACTACTGTAGTACGGTCTTAGCTAGTACGATTCCCATACTCTAATTACACATTGACGCAACTCCTGTGAATTGAATTGACTTTATTACTTACATCCTTCATATATATGAGTAAAACTCTTTACATTATGTCTCCGCCTAAATGAGCAATGTGCAATTTATAGTAATTTATAAGGGCGGATGAACTGAGTAAGTATTTTGCATCAGTATTTACTGTGGAAGACACTAGCAGTACGGTGGAAGTTCCAGGTGTCAGGGGTCATGAAGTGTTGAAGTTACCATAACTAGAGAGAAAGTTCTTGGGAAACTGAAAGGTCTGAAGGCAGATAAGTCACTCGGACCAGATGGTGTACACCCCAGAGTCCTGAAAGAGGTGGCTGAAAAGATTGAGGAGGCATTAGTAATAAGCTTTCAAGAATCACTAGATTTTGGAATGGTTCCAGAAGACTGGAAAATTGCAAATGTCACTCCAAGAAGGGAGAGAGGTGGAAGAAAGTAAACTATAGGCCAGATAGCCTGACCTCAGTGGTTGTGAAGATATTGGAGTAAATTATTAAGGATGAGGCTTTAGGGTACTTGGAGGCACATAATAAAATAGGCCATAGTGAGCATAGTTTCCACAAGGGAAAATCTTGTCTGACAAATCTGTTGGAATCCTAAGATGAGGTAGCAAACAGGATAGACAAAGGAGAATTGGCTGATGTTTTGTACTTGGATTTTCAGAAGGCCTTTGACAAGGTGCCTCACATGAGGCTGCTTAACAAGCTACGAGTATTACAGGAAAGATTCTAGCACGGATAAAGCAGTGGCTGATTGGCAGGAGGCAAAGAGTTTGAATAAAGGAAGCCTTTTCTGGCTGGCTTGCAGTGACTAGTGGTGTTCCACAGGGGTCTATGCTGGGACCGATTCTTTTTACGCTATTTGTCAATGTTTAGGATGATGGGATTGATGGTTTTGTTGTCAAGTTTGAAAACATTATGAAAATAGGTGGAGGGGTAGGTAGTTTTGGGGAATTAGAGAGACTGTAGAAGGACTTAAATTGGGAGAATGGGCGAAGAAATGGCAGATGGAATACAGTGTTGAGAAGTGTATGGTCATACACTTTGGTAGGAGAAATGAAAGGGTTAACTATTTTCTAAATGGAGAGAAAGTACAAAAAACTGAGGTGCAAAGGGACTTGGGAATTCTTTTGCAGGATTCTGTAAAGGTTAATTTGCAGGTTGAGTCTGTGGTGAGGAAGGCAAATGCAATGTTGGTATTCATTTCAAAAGGTCTAGAATATTAAAGCAAGGATGTGATGTTGAGACTTTATAAAGCACTCTTGAGGCCTCACTTGGAGAATTGTGAGCAGTTTTGGGCCCCTTATCTTAGAAAGGATGTGCTGAAACTAGAGAGGGTTCAAAGGAGGCTCATGAAAATTATTCCAAGATTGATTTAGATTAGATTATGAGGACACGCAGTCCTCTTTTACTGTCATTTAGTAATGCATGCATTAAGAAATGATACAATGTTCCTCCGGTGTGATATCACAGAAACACAAGACAAGTCAAGACTGAAAAACTGACAAAAACCACATAATTACGACGTATAGTTACAACAGTGCAAAGTAATACAGTAATTTGATAAAGAACAGACCATGGGCACGGAAAAAAAAGTTTCAAAGTCTTTCGAAAGTCCCATCATCTCACGCAGACGGTAGAAAGAAGAAAAAAAAACTCTCCCTCCCTGGAGGTTCATCCAGCGCCGCAAACTTGCCGATGCAGCACCCTGGAAGCACCCGACCACAGCCGACTCTTGAGTCCGTCCGAAAACTTCGAGCCTCCGACACCGAGCACCATCTCTACCGTGCGCTTTGACCCCAGCCCCGGCAACAGGCAATTGGCAAAGCCGAAGATTTGGGGCCTTCCCCTCCGGAGATTCTCGATCGCACAGTAGCAGCGGCAGCGAAGCGGGCATTTCAGAAGTTTCTCCAGATGTTCCTCCGTGCTTCTCACATCTGTCTCCATTAAGTCAGGATTGTGCACGGCCCCTACTTAACAAATACGATATCATTTCGGAGCAGCTGCGCATGCTGCGTCACACCGCCATCTTCTCCTCCCCTCCTATATTGAATGGCTTGTCATATGAAGAGTGTTTGATGGCTCTGGGGCTCTATTTACGAGAATTCAGAAGAATGAGGGGTGACCTCATTGAAACCTATCAAATGGTGAAAAACCTTGATAGAGTGGATGTGGAGAGGATGTTTCCTATGGTGGGAGAGTCTAAGACCAGAGGACACAGCCTCAGAATAGGGGGGCACCCTTTTAGAATGGAGATCAGGAGGAATTTCTCTAGCCGAAGGGTGGTGAATCTGTGGAATTCTTTGTGGAGGCCAAGACTTTATGTATATTTAAGGCAGAGATTGATAGATTCTTGATTGGTCAGGGCATGAAGGGATACAGGGAGAAGGCAGGAGACTGGGGCTAAGAGGAAAATTGGATCAGCCATGATGAAATGGCGGAGCAGACTCGATGGGCCAAATGGCCTAATTCTGCTCCTATGTCTTATGGTCATATGTTCTTTACTGCCTGTCCAACATCATACTTAGAGGAGTGTGGTTTCAGTGTGGTCACCCAACTTCTTCAAAGCAACAAAACAGACTGCAGATTACTGAACGTGGGGATCTGAGGCTCCATCTGAGTGACTTTCAGCCTGATGTTGAGAAGCTGATATCACTGCAGCAAGCCCAGCCATCTCACTGAAAGGTGAAAACCAATGAAGCAGTAAATAGTCAGACTACTAATATATACTCTAAAATTATTGATGAAAGTTGTTTATTTTATTTATATAAATAAATAATTTTATTAGTAGCTTTAAATAGATTTGAATATTTTTTGCAATTATTTGACACTGCTTTGAATTTGCAGTTCCTATTTTTATCCACTGTGCATCATAAATCAAAATTCTTTATAGTTTTTATATAATGGATGGAAAGGGAGAGGGGGTCATTGGGGATGTGGTCTGGAAGCCAAGTGGGCGGTAACCCCAAAAAGTTTTGGAACCACTAATTTATACAAAACATGTCAGATCTGGCATTACTCAACTCCAACCCTGATTCTCCAATCTGTCCCCTACCCCTGCCTCTCCAATCCAGCTCCTCCACTCAGCTCTCTTTACATTTTATCCATCTCATCCCCACCCAGATCCACCTTCTTCCTCCACTGTGAAATTGTTTGAAGTTTGCCTCTCCTGTGCTATACCCATGTCCTGATGAAGTGACGCACTGTTGCTAGTACTTAACTTTCTTTTTCAGACAAAGGACAACAGGCAAGAAATCTGGATTTGATCACCACTGCTGAACAAGGAGTATTCTGAATCACCTGAGAAAATCTCCCTGCAACTTTGTTTGTGATTAATTTATATCAGGGGTTACTAATCTGGGGTCCATGCACCCCTTGCTTAATGGTATTGGTCTGTGGCATAAAAAATGCTTGGGAGCCCCTGATTTATATGGAAGTCCAGTGTTTTCATCCATATTACTCACCACTTCAATAGAAAGGTGAGGAGCAATCATGAAAAGAGCAACGTATGCCCAAAAGTCAAAAATCATTTGCATACTTCATTTTTCATCATACATTTTCAGCAGCAAATGCATGAGAAGTGAACATGTATATATCATAAGAATACAAGAATTACAATCAAATGCTCAACAATAGGTTCATCACAGACAAAACCCTCCCCATCATTGAGCACATCTGCAAGGAGCACTGCCGCAAAAAAGCGACATCATCAAGAACTCCCACATCCAGGCCACGCTCTTTTCTCGCTGCTGCCATTGGAAAGGAGGTACTGAAGCCTCAAGCCCCACACAACCAGGTTAAGGAAGTGTCAACCATCAGGCTCCTGGATCAGCGTAGACAACTTCACTTATCTCAACACTAAACTGATTCCAAAGCCCATGGACTCACTTTCAAGGACTCAGCAATTCATGTTCTCAGTATTATTTATTTATTTGCACAGTTTGTCTTCTTTTGCACATTGGTTGTTTGTCAATCTTTGGGTCTTGTTTTTCATTGATTCTATTGAATTTCTCTGTTGTACTGTGAATGTCTGCAAGACAACGAATCTCAAGATAGTATATGGTGACATATATGTACTTTGATAATAAACTTACCTTGAACTTTGAATTATTCATCGACTAAATGCAATTCACTATATCAGGATTCCCATTTAGCTAACTTAAGGCAAGTCTAGTGTACTGGGTAACACTGCTTTGAGCAGTCAACCTAAGTCAGATTAAGGATGAAAGTCACCAAAGATTCAGATTGGGTGTACAATATGCACCCAATCAACTTCTACCACCCTATACCATCTCTGAAGTTGAATTCTCCCCTTTTGATTTCACGTTTAATTCCAAGACTGAAGATCATAATCAAGGTCAATATTTCAGTGCAGTTATTGAGTTGGCTCAGCAAATGTTCCTGCCTACTTAACAACAAAGATAATGCTTCAAACCAATTCCATTAGCTATGATGTAATTTTAATCACTCTGAGGTCACAACACACAGGATCTTTCTTTCTTATTTTGACCAGTGTTCTATGTTCAGCAAAGAAAACACTTCAAGAGCTGATTGTGGACTTCAGGAAGGGTAAAATGAAGGAACACATACCAACCCTCATAGAGGGATCAGAAGTGGAGAGAGTGAGCAGTTTCAAGTTCCTGGGTGTCAAAATCTCTGAGGATCTAACCTGGTCCCAACATATTGATGCAGTTATAAAGAAGGCAAGACAGTGACTATACTTCATTAGGAGTTTTGGTATGTCAACAGATACACTCAAAAACTTCTATAGATGTACTGTGAAGAGCATTCTGACAGGCTACATCACTATCTGGTATGGGGGGCGGTGCTACTGCACGGGACTGGAAGAAGTTGCAGAGGGTTGTAAATTTAGTCGGCTTCATCTTGGATACTAGCCTCCAAAGTACCTAGGACATCGTTAAGGAGCGGTGTCTCAGAAAGGCAGTGTTCATTATTAAGGGCCTCCAGCACCCAGGGCATGCCCCTTTCTCACTGTTACCATCAGGTAGGAGGTACAGAAGCCTGAAGGCACACACTCAGTGATTCAGGAACAGCTTCTTTCCCTCTGCCATCCAATTCCTAAATGGACATTGAACCCTTGAACACTACCTCACTTTTTAAATAAATATTATTTTTGTTTTTGCATGATTTTTAATCTATTCAATATACATATACTGTAATTGATTTGCTTATTTATTTATTTTTCATCTATGTTATGTATTGCATTGAACTGCTGCTGCTGAGTTAATAAATTTCACGACAAATGCTGGTGATAATAAACCTGATTCTGATTCTGATTCATGATGCTCCCTATCTTAACATGAGCAGATTCATTCACATTTTACAAGAACATTACAATGCAAGGTAAACGCCAGCTCTTTCTTCCTTCCTCCTGACGTCTCACTTCAGCAGAAGTAGCCAGACATATAAATACCTTTTGAATTCAGGTGTTTGCCACTGGTCACTTGGCCTTATTATGGATATTCAGCCCATCTGAAGAGATTCAAGCTACAATTTGATTTTTCATCAAGTGAAACTTTTGCCATAATGAACATTAAAACTTGTAGGCACAGGAAATTTGAAATGGAAACACTCAACTGGTCAGGCAGCATCTCTGGAGAGAGAAACAGTAATGGTTTCACCTTGGGGATCCTTCATCATTCTGACCAGAAACATTAACTTTTTTTTTCTTTTTCAGATGCCACCTAGACTGCAGAGTGTATCCAGCATTTTTGGTTCTTATTTTGCCACAATGAGGTTTGCACATATCTGGGGGTAATCTCCCATACACCATGCCTTTCCTCTCTTACTTCTGTACACGGAACCATTTTGCCTTGCAAGTCCGTGGTGCTTTCAGATTTCCTCAACAGTGAAGAATGAGAAACTTCACTGATGAAATATGATATGGTTTTGACTTTTCAACTGATGTTAATTTTCCCACTTATATTCAGGCCCAGTTGCACATTATATTGCCACTGGCTTTATCGCTTTTATTCACATATAATGCTCACTCATATTTACATGTCAGTTCAAGTCCCACTCCAGGCATTGAACACAAGCCATTCTATCGCATGGGAAATGTCATTTGTGGAGAGTTTGCACAGTATCCTAGACAACCAATAGCCCTTAATTACCATCAACAGAGTAGGTGATCTGGTCATTATCATGTTATGGGACATTGCCCCAAGCAGCTTGGTTGCTATACTTTCCTCGAGCAAAAAACAAACTGCTGGAGGATCTCAGAGGGTCAGGCAGCATCCCTGAAGGGGAAGGGGTAGTCAACATTTCGGGTTGAGACCCTGCATCAGGACTGCACCACCCCAGAGGTACTTTTCTGGTCGCAACTCACATTGAACTGTTGAAAATACTTTAGCGATCCTATTGTGTAGGTTGCTTTTTGTACTGTTAGAAACAGAACTAGAGTCATTTTATAGATGATGTGTTTTTATGACTGAACCAATAAAACTGAGACTTGGATCCAAATCTGATTGTGTTAGCAGGAAAGATTAAATTCAGTTCATTAAATAACCTGTCATAAAAAATCCTCCTATCAGTAACAGCAAAGAGGAAATAACCTGAATATCATGAAAATGATGAGATTTCATAATTCTGTCCAATCGTGATAAGTTCCCCCAGCCAAACAGCCATGTGATGGAGTACTCTTTAAAATAGTCTCATGCAGTTCTTCAAATCACTAAAGCGTAACACAACACTTAATAGCTGGAGGGAAAAGTGACTGGAATCGGTGAGGGAAATGGGATTGCGACACCTACATAAACTAGGATGGAGTACTGTCAATTTTGAAAATAAGTAGCTTAGTACAATCAGAGACCTATCACAACAGTTGCAAAGATTGCAAAATTGCTTCAACTCCTGCAGCATGTCTGATGCTACAATGCTTGAAGCTGCTCAAGCAAGGGCAGTGATTGCAATGCCATGCAGAGTACGCTTCAACACTACTTGCAGGAAGTTCTATCAGAATTCAAAGCCCCGGATGCAGCGGGCCATTCCCCCACAAATGGGCCTTCAGAATCAAAGCAAAGCATTCTTTAGTGATACTTTACCAGAAACCTTCTAAGAAGATCACCTGACACAGAATTGCATGCTTGGAACCAGGTATGGTAAGGTGTCCTCTGGCTTAAGTACTTGCCCAGGCTACAGTCTCCCTCAGGTCTTCTTCCAACATCACCCTCAGCTTGATAGTGAGCGAAGTTATCCTCGCCAGTTCAGGAACCTGATGGTTGCAAGGTAAAACTGTTCCTGAACCTGGTGGCATGGGATCTGAGGCTTCTGTACATCCTGCCCAATGATAATAGTGAGAAGAGAGCATGGTCTGGATGCTGAGGGTCTTTGATGATGGATGCCGCTTTCTTGTGGCAGCACTCCATGTAAGTGTACTCTGTGCTGGGGAGGGCTTTGCCTGGGACTGACTGGTCTGTATCCACCAGCTTCTGTAGTCTTTGGTGTTTCTACACCAGGCTGTAACGCAACAGTCAGGATACTCTCTACCGTGCATCTAAAGAAGTTAGTTGAAGATTATGGTGAGATGTTGAATCTGTGCAAACTTCAAAGGAAGTACAGGTACTTTTGTACCTTCTTTGTGATGGCACTTTACATGCGGGTCCCAGGACAGATCCTCTGATACGTTAGTGCCAAGGAACTTCAAGCTACTGACCCTGTACACCTCTGATATGCTGATCACTCGCTAGCATTAGAGCTGTACATAGCTCCACAGTCATAGGTACAAAGCGAGTAGAGCAGACGGCTAAGCACATAGGCTTGTGGTGAATGTGGAGGTGCTACTGTCAATCCATACTAACTGGGTTCTGCCAGTGAGGAAAACGAGGAACCAGTTTCACAGGGAGGTATTGAGACCCAGGTTTTGGAGCCTAGAGATGAATTGAGGGGATTATAGTGTTGAATGCCGAGCTGTAGCCAATAAAGAGCATCCTAATATATGCAGCTTCATTGTCCAGATATTCCAGGGTTGAGTGAAGTGACAATGAAATAGCATCTGCTGTTGACCTGTTGTGACCGTAGGCAAATTCTAGTGAATCCATATCACTCCTCAGGCAGGAGTCCATATGCTTCATAACCAACCTTGTCATCATACTGAAAGACAGTCATTGAGACAAGTTACAATGTTCTTCTTGATTGAAGCCTGCTTGAAGCTGTTGGGTACCTTAGACTGCCAAAGCGAGAGGTTGAAGATATCCGTAAACACTTCAGCCACAGATTAGCTCAGGAATGGCCTAATTCTGCTCCTATGTCTTATAGGTCTTCAGTACATGGCCAGGTACGTTGTCAGGGCTAGATGGTTTCTGAGGATTCACCCTCATGAAGGATGCTCTCATGTTGGCCTCAGAGACTGAAATCACAGGATCATCAGGGACTGTGGGAGTTTGTGAAGATGCCTCCATGTTCTGTCAGTCAAAGTGAGCATAAAAGGCATTGAGCTCATCTGGGAATGAAACCTTGCATTTATGTTGCTTGGTTTTGTTTTGCAGGAGGTGATGGCATTCAAGTGCTGCCCACAGCTGTTGAGCTTCCCTCTGTGATTCAAGTTTAGCCCGGAATTGCCATGTTGCATATGAGATGGCCTTCCAGAGGTCATGCCTGAACCTCTTGTACTTCCCTGGAACGCTAGTCCTAAATGTCACTGATCTAGCCCTTAGTAGATTTCAAATCCCTTAGTTCATCCAGGACTTCTGGTTGGGAAAGTCACAATTATTTTGTGGGGATACACTGTTTAGTGATCTAGCCTCTACAACGCTTTAGGGTAAAGAATTCCAGAGATTCACCATCTTCTGAGAATGAAATTTTAAAGCACCTCTGTTTTAAATGATTAGATTTAGTTTATTGTCATATGCACCAGGGAGCAATGAAACTGCTTGCTTGCATGAAGCTCAGGGAGTGAGTAGCATACACAGTAATAATAAATACTAACAAGAAATAGAGTGATGAGCGCAAAGGGCAGAAAGCTGCAAAGATCTACTGCAGTCAGAAATAGAGCAAGAGAAATGCTGAGGTGACAATAAAGGAGTAAATAAGAGGTAGATTTAGAAGTCTGTGCACGTAGCAACGCCACCTCTGGTAAGATGGCAATGCGTTCGGTTGTAGCGGCTTCTACTGGGTCAACAAAAGGTGATAGTGTTACATTTAAATGTATTTTTAATGATCAGAAGACCCTGCTGAATATCAAGAACATAAAGTAGTGCTGGTGTACCCCATCAGCGCGTTGCTCACTGGCAGAGAAAATGAAGGAGCTGCTGCCTGAGTCGAAGGAAGCATAGTCTAATGCTGAGTGAACGTCTTCAGATCATGTGATCGCAAGACCCTTTTGGACACTGTTAATGTGGAATGCTGCAAGTTTGATTCACTGATTTGAACTGAGAGTGGTGTTTGCTCGGCAGACCAATGGATTAAGATGTTAATTAAGTGATCACTTCTGGGAGTAATTTCCATGTCCTTCCCCAAAGCAGTCTTCAGTTCAATGGCTATAGTACATTAAATAATTGGTAGAAGAATTAAAAGGAGATTAGGGAAGCTTTCTTCTTTTAAAGTTTAGTGTGCCTGAAAGACTGCTGGAGGAAAGAACATTGAGATTCAGGTGTAGCTATCACATGTACAGCAAAACATACAGTGAAGTGTTGTTAGCATTAACAACTATCCCACTCAAGGATGTGCTGGGGGCAGCCCACAAGTGTTTCCGTATATGCCAATACCAACATAGCATGCCCATAATACTCAGCAGAGCACCACAGAGCACAACAAGAAACAAAACAGCAACAGCAAAACAAGGTCTCTCTCCCCCTCCAAATCACCCCACCCATGCACACACACAGTCTTCGAACCCCAGAACAGGCCACCTTCGGTCTCTGGTTTTCAGTGGACTTGGACTCGCAGGCATTGGGCCTTAGCTTCGCAGCTAAGATTAATCTGAATAATTATTTTTAGCATGGCATGGACATGATAGACTGGAGGATCAACACCTCATATTTCACCAAGGTAGCCTCCAACCTAATGGCATGAACATCAATTTCTCCTTCCAGTAATATTTTTTGCTTTTTTTCCCCTCTTATCCTCCCCCCCTTCCCTTTTCTTCTGTTCCCCATTCTGACCTCTTACCTCCCACTTGCACCCCTCCTTCTTCCCTTTCTCCTGAGGTGCACTCTTTTCTCCTATTAGGTTCCTTCTTCTCCAGCCCTTTACCATTCCCATCCACCTGGTTTCACTCAATATCTTCTAGCCAGTCCTCCTTCCCCTCCACCCATCCTTTTATTCTGGCATCTTCCCCCTTCCTTTCTAGTCTTGATGAAAGGTCTCAGCCTGAAATGTTGACTGTTTATTCATTTCCATAGATGCTGTCTGACTTGCTGAGTTCCTCCTTGATTTTGTGTGTGTTGCTTTCCAGTATCTGCAGAATCTCTTCTGTTTATGAAGATACTGTACTGTGCAAAAATCTTAGACACCCAAGACTTTTTATATAAGTTTTGTTTTAGATGTTTATTTTTTGTTCTGCTTTCGTGTGCCAGTAGAAAAGAGCAAATTTTAAATTTCCAAACATTTATTTTCCAAAAAATTAAATGTTAGAGACATTTTCGTATTTCATTAAAGAAAATAACATATTAAGTAATAGACCACTTTACAAACGAAAACTTGATTACTTTGTTGGTGCATAGCCCAGTGCGTGATTAAACAAAGATAACAAACAGGATGCCAATGATCAATGACATAATGAGTTGAATGAACTAAACTGATGAACTGAAACAGAAACAGGTGTAGAAGGAATCAAACTGGGCGAAGGACAACCACACTAAAAGGTGAGGGTGTATCAGATATGACAGTTTGACCTTCAAATCATCAATTCTTACACAAGGACACAAGGTGGTCATCCTGCATCAGCAAGGTCTCTCAAGCAGAAATTTTCCAGCAGATGAGTTTCAAGATGTGCTGTCCAAGCTCTTCTGAAGAAACACAAAGAAACAGGCAAGGTTGAGGACCAGAAACACAGTGGCTGACCACAGAAACTGAGTGTAGCAGATGAGAGATACATCAGATTGACGTCACTTCAAAGTCCAGCACTGCTATCAGCTCTGAACTCACAGAAACCACTGGAACCCAAGTACACCCCTCTACTGTCCACAGAAGTCTTGTCAGAAGTGGTCTTCATGAAAGAGTTGCTGCCAAAAAGCCTTTCCTCTGAAGTGGAAAAAAAAGCCAAGAGACTGACCTATGCACAAAAACACAAGGACTGGGGTGCTGAACGATGGCAACAAGTGCTCTGGGCTGACAAGTCAAAATTTGAAATTTTTGGCTTAAAGAGGAGCCAGTTTATACATAGAAGAGCTGGAGAGTGCTACATGGATGAGTGTCTGCAGCCAATAGTGAAGGATGGTGGAGGTTCCCTGCAGGTTTGGGGCTGCATTTCTGCAAATGGAGTTGATCTGGTCAGAAATAATGGAATCCTCACTGTTGAGAAGTACAAACAGATTCTCATCCATCACTCAATACCATCAGTGAGGCATCTGATCGGTCCCAACTTCATTCTGCAGCAGAACAATGACCCCAAACACACAGCCAAGGTCATAAAGAACTATCTTCAGTGAAATGAAGAACAAGGAATTCTACAACAGATGGTATGGTCTCCACAGAGCCCTGATCTCAAAATCATCAAGACTGTCTGGCATTACTTGGAGAGACAGAAGCAAGTGAGACAGCCAAAGTCTGCAGAAGAACTGTGGCAACTTCTCCAAGATGCTTGGAACAACCTACCAGCCAATTTTCTTATAAAACTGCATGACAGTGTACCTAAGAGAATTGATGCAGTTTTAAAGACAAAGATGGTCACACCAAATATTAATTTGATTTATTTTTTTTACTACTCTTTATAGTAATTTTTCTGATATGTAGAAATTTTTGATTTCATTATTTTTGCGAGCATCTTCACTTTACATCATTTTTTTTACATGTGACTAGAAGTTTTGCACAGTACTGTAGTAAATTCTTGCAAGTGTGTGACAAAAAAAAAAGAAAATCATTTGAAATAGAGGAACAGCATCAGCTCTGTGATGGACACAGGTCAGTGTACTGTAATTAGTTTAGGATTGCCCTGTGAAAGAAACAGTACAGCTGAATTGGTTTGTTGTGCTATAACCACTGACAGGTCCATCGACAAGATGGTTTAGAGGTCTTTCATGACAGTGCTGAGTGGTAGCTCTAGTTTGATTTCACTTATTAAATACTTAAGAGTATGTCAGCTACAACACACCAGCAGCCTTGCTCTTTACATAACAGCTTGGAAGGCAACATTAAATGCTGATATGCAGCTTGAGTAACTGATTCTCAAAGTCCAAAATCAGATTGTGACTCTCATCCCCATTGGTTTAGAGCCAACTCTTAACAGCGTTGATAGGGTGGTTAAGAAGGCATATGGCACGTTTGCTTTTATTAGTCGAGGCATTGAGTTCAAAAGTCGGGAAGTTATGTTGCAGCTTTCTAAAACTCTACTAAGGTCGCAACTGGACTATTGCAAACAGTTCTGGTCACCCCGTTATAGGAAGGATGTCGAGGCTTTGGAGAGGGTGTAGAAGAGGTTTAGCAGGACCCCGCCTGGTTTAGAGGGCATGTGCTATAACAAGAGATTGGACAAATTTGGGTTGTTGTCTCTTGAGGAGCAGCAGCTGAGGGGAGATCTGATAGAGACTTATAAGATTATGAGAGGCAAAGATAGAGTAGACAGACAGTATCTTTCCCCCAGGGTTGAACTGTCTAATACAGAGGGCATGCATTGAAGGTGAGAGAGAGTAATTCCAAAGGAGATGTGAGAGACAAGTTTTTATTTTAAACACAGAGTGATGGGTACCTGAAGTGTGCTGCCCAGGGTGATGGTAGAGGCAGATACATTAGGGACTTTTAAGAGACATTAGATAGGCACGCAAATGTGAGGAAAATGGAAGAATATGGACATTGTGCAGGCAGAAGAGATTAGTTGGCCATTTGATCACAAACTTGTGGGCCAAAGGGCCTGTTCCTGTGTGGTACTGGTCTATGTTCTAACTCTCTCTCAATGACCCAAGGTTCTGGATTATGGTGAATCGCAGGGGAATTGCAAGTAAACTAGCTGTATTCTCGGATTACTGCTGTTTCTCTTCTGGGAGGGTGACCTGTCTAAGCTGTGCAAGATATGCAAGTGCAACAATTACCTTAACAGCACTGCTCTGTTAAATTAATTCATTGGGGTCTGTAACACTACTTACCATACAATAGCTAATATTTAATTACAATAACAAGGGCTAAGGTCCACCGTTAATTTCAGGATCAAATCAATCCTGGTCTTCACCTTGGCCACAGCTTTAGTCAGCTAATTGATTCCGAGAACCACGGATTTTATCTTGAGCAAGAGTTCAACAGGGCCATCAGCACAGTAAATATGTTTTAATAGGTCAGCAAGATGTCACTGTTACAAATATTAAAAAGTGGCCTTGCAGAGACTGTAGAGACCTGCTGATTTGTTCCTTGTGTCTGGTCACAATGGCTATTTGTAGGTGCAACTGATCCACAGATATGAATTCTAGGCATTCAGCAATATAATGTAGTTCTATGCTGGAGTACATGGACAAGAGCTCCGCCAATATCCACAAGAGCCTGAGTAGATAAGCAGCTTCATTGTGGCTTCTGAGTTCAGTTGCTTCATTGCAGCTGATCAAACTACACTCAGGCTACGTTCTCACTACACCGGATAATTTTGAAAACAAAGCTTTTTCTCTTTGTTTTGACCCTCTGTCCACACTAAAATGGTGTTCTCATCCCCTGAAAATGGAGATTTTCAGAAACTGTCTCCACAGTGAATAAATCTGAAAACGCCTAATATCCGTTGCAGTGTAGACACGGTAAACAGAGCTTTTTAAAACCGCTATCATGATGTGCCGCAACAGATGGCGGCAGCGCGGCATTTCATTGTTTTTTTTATTATTATTATTACTTTATTGTCGCCAAACAATTGATACTAGAGCATACAATGATCACAGAACCTAACAATTTCAGAACAGACAGCAACGAGACTGAAGCCAGAAGAGTTAGAAATGTACTCACCAAATACTTTGACCCATAGCTTACTGAATAAATAAGTATACTCACTTTGCCCTGTTTTCTGTCCTTGCTTGTATGAAGGTAAGGACAGAAAACACCCTCCGCCACCTCCATGCGGAATATTTTGGAGGATCAAGAACCAAGAACCAAGGTGGTTTACCTATTTATGCAAGTACTTCTCGGACAATAGATGTGTAACAGCCTAAAGTAACATTGTATGGAAATACAAGATAACACTGATGCAGACATGATTTATACATTTAACAAGGTGCTTTATTAATGCAACAGAGTTAGTCAGTTTTTCAATGTTCGTCATCAGCCAGGTCATACTGTCCGTAAACTCCCTGTCGGTTGCCTCCATACGCTCCAGTATTTGTTTTTTTTTAGTTTTAAGTCCTCCTGCGCGAGAGCCAAGAGCAATTCCTTTTAAGTTTTTCTACTCTGTAACTGGACAAATGCGCACCAAGTATACCGTTTCCTCTTCGCTTGTTTTCTGTGTGTCCTGCGCATGCCCAGTAGGAAGAGAGTCGCCCAAATATCCGTCTAATGTGGACAGAGATATTTTGAAAAACATTTAGTGTGGACGCCTGTCATTTTGACTCGAAACCGGCGTTTTCAAAATTATCCGGCATAGTGTGGACGTAGCCTCAGTAGCCACTTTATTAGGTACACCTGCTCATTAATGCAAACATCAAATCAGCCAATCATGTAGTAGCAACACACTGCATAAAAGCATGCAGACATGGTCAAGAGATTCAGTTGTTCAGACCAAACATCAGAATGGGGAAGAAATGTGATCTAAGTGACTTTGACCGTGGAATGATTGTTGGTGCCAGATGGAGTGATTTGATTATCTCAGAAACCGCTGATCTCCATGGACTTTCACAAGAAAAAAAAAACAGCAGCAGTTCTGTGGGCAAAATTGTCTTGTTAATGAGAGAGGTCAGAGGAGAATGGCCAGACTGGTTCAAGTTGACAGGAGGGTGACAGTAACTTAAATAACTACGCGTTACAACGTGGTGTGCAGAAGAGCATCTCTGAACGCACAACACATTAAACCTTGAAGTGGAATGGCTACAGCAGCAGAACACCATGAACACTGGTCACTTTATTAGGTACAACAGACCACTAAATGTAAGTGAAATGCATTGTTTGCAAAGACCAATACCATTCAAGGATGTGCTATGGTCAGGTCACTCGTCTGAGTGCTACTGGTAACATGTAACCCAGTACTACCTGTCGCATGGTCGGGTGGTCGGCGACTAAACCGGTTCCCCCACCAGGCTTGCCTGGTGAGGAGGGTGGCTAGACACCCTGCAGGATGAAAAACAAGACCTGTCAAAGGGCGGATGAACCCTCTCGTAGGGTCAATGGCCATCTAGCAAACACGTGCCGTGAAGCGCGGAAAGGGCATCCCTTGCATCGAAGCTTGGTCTGGCCATTCACTGCAACAGAACTTCCCCCAGCCGTCTTGGACCCCACCATGCCTCTGGATCTGGGAGGGGATGTCGAGAGGGTGGGTCTGGACCTGTGCAACCCCCTACAAACCTAAAATCCACACACGCACACGCTGTTCCTTTCTGAGGAGTGGGGTACCACCCCACTAACTGACTGAAAGGAACCATCATCATCCTATGGGATGGATAGCCAGAGAGAGAGATAGCTAGCCCACAAGTATTGCCATGCTTCAGCACCAACAGAGCATGCCCACAACAAACTTACCCTTACTAGCGCTTTAGGGATGTAGAACCAGTCTATGTAGAACATAGAAATCTACAGCACATTACAGGCCCTTCAGCCCACAATGTTGTGCCAACCATGTAACCTACTCTAGAAACTGCCTAGAATTTCCCTACTGCATAGCCCTCTAATTTTCTAATATTCCACGCACCTATCTAAGAGGATCATAAAAGACTCTATTGTATCCGCTTCCACCACCACTGCCCGCAGTGCATTCCACGCACCCACCACTCTCTCTGTGAAAAGCTTACCTCTGACACCCCCTTGTACCTACTTCCAAGCACCTTAAAACTATGTCCCCTCATGTTAGCCATTTCAGTCCTGGGAACAAAGCCTCTGCCTATCCACACGATCAATGTCCCTCATCATCTATCAGGTCCACTCTCATCCTCCACCGCTCCCAGGAGAAAAGGCCAAGTTCACTCAACCTATTCTCATAAGGTACGCCCTCCAATCCAGGCAACATCCTTGTAAATCTCCTCTGCACTCTCTATAGTATCCACATCCTTCCTGCAGTGAGGGGACCAGAACTGAACACGGTACTCCAAGTGGGGTCTGACCAAGGTCTTGTATAGCTGTAACATTACCTCATGGCTCTTGAACTCAATCCCATGGTTGGTGAATTCCAACACACCACACAACTTCTTAACAACACTGTCAACGTGGCAGCAGATTTGAGTGTCCTATGGACACAGACCCTAAGATCTCTCAGATCCTCCACATTGCCAAGTGTCTTACCATTAATATTATATTCTGTCTTCAAATTTGACCTACCAAAATGAACCACTTCACACTTGTCTGGGTTGAAGTCCATCTGCCACTTCTCAGCCCAGTTCTGCATCCTATCGATGTCTCACTGTAACTTCTGACAACCCTCCAGACTATTCACAACACCCCCAACTTTTGTGTCATCAGCAAACTTACTAACCCACCCTTCTACTTCTTCATCCAGGTCATTTATAAAAATCACAGAGAGGAGGGGCCCTAGAACAGATCCCTGTGGAACATCACTGGTCACTGACCTCCATGCAGAATACGAACCATCTATAATCACCCTTTGCCTTCTGTGGCAAGCCAATTCTGGATCCACAAAGCAAGGTCTCCTTGGATCCCATGCCTCCTTACTTTCTGAATGAGCCTTGCATGGGGAACCTTATCAAATGCCTTCCATATACACGACATCCAGTGCTCTACCTTCATCAATGTGTTTTGTTACATCCTCAAGAAATTCAGTTTCGTAAGGCACGATCTGCCCTTGATGAAGCCATGCTGACAATCCCTAATCAGATTATGTCTCTCCAAATGCTCATAAATCCTGCCTCTCAGGATCTTCCCCAACAACTTGCCCACCACTGAAGTCAGACTTACTGATCTCCCTCTCCTGAACTAGAGAACAACATTTGCAACCCTCCAATTCTCCAGTACCTCTCCCGTCCCTATTGATGATGTAAAGATCATCACAAGAGGCTCAGCAATCTCCTCCCTCACTTCCCACAGTAGCCTGGGGTATATCTCATCCGGTCCCGGTGATTTATCTAACCTGATGCTTTTCAAAAGCTCCTGCCCATCCTCTCTCTTAATGTCTATATGCTCAAGCGTTTCAGTCTGTTGTAAGTCATCCCCACAATTGCCAAGGTCTTTTTCCCTAGTGAACACTGAAGCACAGTATTCATTAAGTACCTCTGCTACCTCCTCTGACTCCACGCACACGTTTCTACTATCGCACCTGATTGGTCCTATTCTCACATAGCTCATCCTCGTGCTCTTCACATACTTGAAGAATGCCTTAGGATTTTCCTTGATCCTGCTCACCAAGGCCTTCTCATGACCCCTTCTGGTTCTCCTAATTCCATTCTTAAGATCCTTCCTAGCAACCTTGTAATTTTCTAGAGCTCTAACAGTACTTAGTTTCTTGAACCTTTCGTAAGCTTTTCTTTTCCTTAACCAGATTTTCTACATCCTTTGTACACCATGGTTCTTTAATCCAACCATCCTTTCCCTGTCTCAATGGAACATACCCATGCAGAACTCCATGCAAATGTTCCCTGAACATTTGTCACATTTCTGCCATGCATTTCCCTGAGAACACCTGCTCCCAAGTTCTTGCCTAATAGTATCATATTCCCCCCCTACCCCAATTAAATGTTTTTCCCAAATTGTCTGCTCCTATCCCTCTCCAGCACTATGGTGAAGGAGATAGAGTTGTGATCACTACCTCCAAAATGCTCTCCCACCGAGAGATCTGACCCCCGACCAGGTTCATTTCCCAATACCAGATCAAGTACAGCCTCTCCTCCAGTTGGCTTATTGTGTCAGGAAACCTTCCTGAAAACACCTAACAAACTCCACCCCATCTACACCCCTTGCGCTAAGGAGATGCCAATCAATATTAGGAAAGTTAAAATCTCCCACCATAACAACCTTATTATTACTGCACTGTTCCACAACCTGCCTCCCTATCTGCTTCTCGTTATCCCTGTTAGCAGATTGGGGTCTATAGAAAACATCCAGTAGAGTTATTGCCCCTTTCCTGTTTCTGACTTCCACTCTCACTGACTCAGTCGACCATCCCTCCATGACGTCCTCCTTTTCTGCAACCATGACACTATCCCTAATTAGCAATGCCACACCCCCACCTCTTTTGCCTCCCTCTCTGTTCTATTTGAAACATCTAAAGTCTGGCACACTCAGCAGCCATTCCTGCTCCTGAGACATCCAAATCTCTGTAATGGCCACAACCATTGAGTATTGTGAACAGTTTTGGGCCCCTCAACTTAGAAAAGATGTGCTGGCGTTGGAGAGGGTCCAGAGGAGGTTCACAAGGATGATTCCAGGAATGAAAGAGTTACCATATGAGGATGTTTGATGGCTCTGGGTCTTTACTTGCTGGAACTCAGAAGGATGAGGGGGATCTCGTTGAATCCTTTCAAATGTTGAAAGGCCTAGACAGAGTAGATGTGGAAAGGATGTTTCCCATGGTGGGTGAGTCAAGGACAAGAGGGTGCAGCCTCAGGATAGAGGGGGGTGCCCTTTCAAAACAGAGATGCAGAGAAATTTCTTTAGCCAAAGAGTGGTGAATTTTTGGAATTCGTTGCCACATGCAGCTGTGGAGGCCAGGTCGTTGGGTGTATTTAAGGCAGAGATTAACAGGTTCTTGATTGAACATGGCTTCAAAGGTTACGGGGAGAAAGGTTACTGGGGTTGAGGAGGAGATTGAAATAAAAGGATCAGCCATGATTGAATGGCAGAGCAGACTCGATGGGCCAAATGGCCTAATTCTGCTCCTATGTCTTATGGTCATATTTCCATGTATTGATTCATGCTCTAAGTTCATCCGCCTTGTTTATGATACTCCTTGCATTAAAATAGACACATCTCAAACCATCAGGCTGACAGCATCTTTGCTCTAACATCTGCCTATCCTTCCTCACGAATTCCCTACAAGCTGTTTCTAATTGTGCTCCAACCTCTGCATCCTCTGCCTCTTCACTTCGGTTCCCACCCCTCTGCAAATCTAGTTTAAACCCTCACCAAAAGCATAACCCTCCCTGCCAGGATATTGGTTCCCCTCAGATTCAAGTGCAACCCATCCTTTTTGTACAGGTCACATCTGCCCGAGAAGAGGTCCCAATGATCCAAAAGTCTGAATCCCTGCCCCCTACTCCAATCCTTCAGCCATGCATTCATCCTCCACCTCATTCTATTTCAATACGCCTCGTCACGTGGCACAGGCGGTAATCCCAAGATTACTACCTTTGAGGCCCTGATTCTCAGCTCTCTTCCTAATTCTTGTTTGATTTCTTGTTTTAGTTCCACAGTTTCTGGCTGTTTCTTCCTCTACTCGTTTTTCTGCTTTCAGGACCTCCACCCTTTTCTACCTACGTCGTTGGTACCAATATGTAATATGACATCTAGCTGCTCACCCTCCCATTTCAGGATATTGTGGAAGTGCTCAGAACATCATGAACCCTGGCACCTGGGATGCAAACTACCACTCTTGTTTCTTTTTTGCGCCCACAGAATCGCCTAACCATAAAGTCCATTATTACTACTGCCATCCTCTTCCATTCCCTACCCTTCTGAGCCACAGGGCTAGACTCAGTGCCAGAGGCATGGCCATTGTTGCTTCCCCCAGGTAGGTCGTTCACTCCAACAGCACTCAAAATGGAGTACTTATTGTCAAGGGGGACAGCCACAGGGGTGCTCTCCTCTACCTGACGCCCTTGCTTCCCTCTCTTGACAGTCACCCACTTATCTGTCTCCTGTGGTCCCAGGTGACTACCTGCATGTAGCTCTTGTCTATCACCTCCTCACTCTCCCTAACAAGCCAAAGGTCTTCGAGCTGCAGCTCCAGTTCCCTAACTCGGTCTCTAAGGAGCTGCAGCTCGATGCACCTGGCACAGATGTGGCCATGATGGAGGCTGGAAGTCTCCCGGACATCCCATATCTGACACCCAGAACAGAAAACTGGCTTCGCAGTCATACCCACTATTCTTGTTAGAGGGGAACTTACCTTGTCTAGGTCCGCCCTCACTGAAGCCCTGATGAGCCAAAGGCCTATTACTCTAACTTACACTACTCCGATGATTACTCCGCGAGACAGTGTCTTTTTGAATTTGGACCTTTCTCAGCATCCTGGTAACATAATGTAGTAACATTATTTCCCAGATCTCAAATATACCAAATAGCAAAAGGTATTAGATGGAGGTTATCAGTTATTTGTCTAAATGTCAGATACAATTGATAGGGCAGCATTTTTCAAGCCTGCTTCATTTCTATAGAAAAAGGTAAACTGCTGAAGGAACTTAGTGGGTCAAGCAACATCTGTGCAGGGAAATGGACAGTAAACATTTCGGGCTGAGACCCTTCATCTCTAGTCATACAAGATGAAGGGTCTTGACCCAAGACATCAAAGATCCACTCTCTCCACAGATGCTGCTTGACCTGCTGAGTTCCTCCAGATTTCAGCATCTGCCATCTCTAGTGCCTCCACTTCAATAAACAGAATAGTAATGAATGATTAAAAATGCAGCGAAGCAGCTTACACCTTGCTTGCTCTTTTTTAACGTCATAGAGTACCTCAGCACGCAACCAAACCCTTCAGCCCATCAAGTCCATGCCTAATCTCATCGACCTGCACCTGGACCATAGCCCTCCACACCCTTTCCATCCATGTACTTATCAAAGCTTCTCTTAAATATTGAAATCGAAACCACATCCACCACTTGCACTGGCAGCTCGTTCTGCACTGCCAACACCCCTTAAGTGAAGAAGTTAACAGCATAAAACATTGGAGCAGAATTAGGCCATTTGGCCCATCGAGTCTGCTCTGCCATTCAATTATGGCTGATTCTTCTTTTTCCCTCCTCAGCTGCACTCCCTGGCCACGTTCCCCCTCATGTTCCAATTAAATATTTCACCTTTCACCCTTAACCCATGCCCTCTAGTTCTTGTCTCACTCAACTTCAGTGGAAAAAGCCTGCTTGCATTTACCCTATCTATATCCTTCATTATTTTATATTCCTCTGTTAAATCTCCCCTCATTGTCCTACACTCCAGGGAATAAAGTCCTAACTTATTTAGCCTTTCCCTATAATTCAGGTCGTCAACTGCTGGCATCATTCTTATAATTTTTTTCAGTACTCTTTCAATCTTACTGAGATCTTTCCTGTAGGTAGGTGATCAGAACTGCACACAATATTCCAAATTAGGCCTCACCAATGTATAATACAACTTTCAACATAACACCCCAACTCCTGTGTTCCATACTTTGATTTATGAAGGCCAATGTGCCAAAAGCTCTCTTTATGACCCTATCTACATGTGACGCCACTTTCAAGGAATTATGGATCTGTATTCCCAGATCCCTTTCTTCTACCGCACTCCTCAGTGCCCTACCATTCACTGTGCAAGACCTACCCTGATTTTTCCTCCCAAAATACGACACCTCACACTTACCTGCATTAAATTCCATCTGCCATTCTTCAGCCCATTTTTCGAGCCGGTCCAAATCCCACTACGAGCTTTGATAGCCCTCCTCGCTGTCCGCTATATCCCCAATCTTGGTGTCATCCACAAATCTGCTGATCCAGTTTACCATCTCATCATCCATTGATATAAATAACAAACAACAGCGGACCCCCCACCAATCCCTGCGGCACTCCACTCCAGTCAAAGGCGCAACTATCTACCACCATTCTTTGGCTTTGCTCGCAAAGCTAATTTTAAATCTAACTTACTACCTCATACTGATTGCCAAGCAACTAAACCTTCTTGACCAACTTCTCATGCAGGATTTTGTCAAAGGCCTTGTTAAAGTCCATATAGACAACATCCATCATCAACTTTCCTAACAATGTCCTGGAAAAACTATAAGATTAGTTTACCTTCACATTCTTCCTGTGGTGTAGCAATCAGAACTGCACATAATACTCCAAAAGTCGCCCAACTAAAGCTGCAGCATGACTTTCCAACATTTATACTGAACACCCTGAATGTATGCACCGAATGATATAGGCAAACTATACACCTTCTTTACCACTCTATTCACTTGGACTGCCACTTTTAGAAAGTGATGGGCTTGTACCCCAAGGTCCCTTTGTAGATCAATGCTCCCAAGGGTCCCACCACATATTGTGCACTTGATCTTCCACTTCTCGCTTGTCCAGATAAAACTCCAACTGTCCAAATCCTACGAGGTCATTTGACAAATTCTCTCTCTATCTACGACTCATATCAATTTTTGTATTGTCTTAAAACTTGGTAATCACCTATATTTTCACATAGATCATATCTGTACCTCACAAATACAGAGCCCTGATCCTTGTGGACTTATCACAAACCTACAGTAAGAGATCTCTCCTCTACCACTACTTCATCTTGACCAAGTCAACTTTGTATCCAATTGACAAATTCACCATGGATCTCATGCAACTGATCAGCTTACCATGAGAGAACTTGTCAAAACCTTAACTAAAGTCCACGTAGACAATATCCACTGTCCTACCCTCATCAGTCATCTTCCTCAACCTCAAAAAACTCAGTCAAATTTGTGAGACAGGACCTCCCCTACACAAAACCATGCAGACTTTCCCCAATATGTAGATACTTTTCCCATGCTTTAGTTAAATGAAGATCATCTGTGTGCAGTCAAGGTGTTTCAATTGATTGTAGTAAAAATAAACCCGTATCTGGAAGATCCAACTGCTGGCGAGTCAGTGTCCTGGCAAAAACTACACCATGAACACAAAAGGACACTCCAAGCAACTGCGAAAAGGTTATTGAAAAGCACAAGTCAGGAGATAGATACAAGAAAATTTCCAAGTCACTGAATATCCCTTGGAGTACAGTTAAGCCAATCATCAAGAAATTGAAAGAATATGGCACAGATGTAAATCTGCCTGGAGCAGGCTGTCCTCAAAAACTGAGTGACCATACAAGGGGACTAGTGGGGAAGCTGCTAAGAAATCTATGACAACTCTGGAGGAGTTACAAGCTTCAGTGGCTGAGATGGGAGGCACTGTGCTTCACCAGTCGCATCTTTATGGGAGGGTGGCAAAGACAAAGCCACTGTTGAAAAAAAACTCATTTGAATTCTCGGCTAGAGTTTGCCAGAAGGCATGTGGGAGACTCTGAAGTCAGCTGGAAGAAGGTTCTATGGTCTGACGAAACCAAAATTGAGCTTTTTGGCCATCAGACTAAATGCTATGTTTGGCATAAGCCAAACACCGCACATCATCAAAAACACACCATCCTTACCGTGAAGCATGGTGGTGGCTGCATTATGTTGTGGTGATGCTTCACTGCAGCAGGCCTTGGAAGGCTCGTGAAGGTAAATGGCAAAATTAATGCAGCAAAATACAGGGAAATCCTGGAGGAAAACTTAATGCAGTCTGCAAGAGAACTATGACTTGGGAGAAGATTTGTTTTCCAGCAAGACAATGACCCCAAGCACAAAGCCAAGGCTACACAGGACTGGCTTAAAAACAACAAAGTTACTGTCCTGGAGTGGCCAAGTCAGAGTCCACATCTCAATCCAATTGAGAATTTGTGGCTGGACTTGAAAAGGGCTGTTCACTCACAATCCTCACACAATCTTACACAGCTTGAGCAGTTTTGTAAAGAAGAATGGGGAAAATTGCAGTGTCCAGATAGAACTGAAAGAGACCTATCCACACAGACCCAAGGCTGTAATTGCTGCCAAAGGTGCATCTACTAAATACTGACTTCAAGGGGATGAGTAATTATGCAGACAATTATTTTGTGTTTAATAATTGTAATAAATTTAGAACAATTTGTAGAAATTTGTTTTCACTTTGACATGAAAGAGACTTTCCTATTGATCAGTGTCAAAAAAAGCCAATTTAAAGCCAATGTGATTAAAACAATAAAACATGAAAACTTCCAATGGGGGGGGTGGGTGAATACTTCTTATATGCACTCTACATGGGACAAATAATTTTTATCTTTGTTAGAATAAATAGGGTCAACCATTCAAGGACATTCTCTCTCCTTCCTGCAACAGACCCAGTAACCTTCATCATTTGCTCCTTTGATCCATTGTGGAGCTCTATCATCTACAGCCTTGGAAGAGCTTCGATTGCCCTGATCTCTTTCACCTGCAATGCCCAGATCTCCTCCAGCTACTGTGGCTTTGCTCATCTTTGCCTGAAAACCTGCATTGGATGAATTCTAACTGAGGTTCAAAATAAGTCAATTGTTCATTGTTCTGACTTGAACAATGACTAAAATGGTAAGTAAGATCACTAGCCTAAATAACAAAAATGAAGCAGCTGATTAACTGATTTCCGATAAGGTGATAATAGGGTACGAGATACAAGAGACTGCAGATGCTGGAATCTGGAGCAAAATAAACAAACTGCTGGAAGAAAGTGGGTCAGGCAGCATCTGAGGAGGGAAATAGATAGTTAATGTTTCGGGTTGAAACTGAACTGAAAGAGTTGGGGGGAAAAGCCAGTATAAAGGGGTCAGGGGGAGAGTTGGAGCAAGAGCTGGCAAGTGATAGGTGGATCCAGGTGAGGAAGGGGTGATTGGCAGATGGGAGAAGCGAGGGAAGATGATAGGTGGAGGCAAAGGATGATGGAATCTGATAGGAAAGAAGCTAGAGCATTACATCAATTAAGGGAAGTGGGGAGGGCAGATAAGAACGGTGCGGGGAGGGAACCCAGTGGGAGCAGTCTGTGGCAAACATAATATGTGGAGGCAAAAAAGAGACTGGGCGATGTGGTCTAGTGGGGGTGCCGGTGGTTATAGGGGCACTCAAACTCAAGGAGAGATGGCGGAGGTCACCAAGGTATGTGGAGCATTAGAGTGGCAGAAGTATGAAAGTCTAAAAGATAAATGAATTGCCACCAATAATGAATTGTATGGACGTACATTTTTTTCCTGCAGGAAAGCATCATCTGGGACCAGAATTTAAATAGTGTTGGTAAAGCAAATTAGCAGATTGAAAGGTACTGGTAGCTCTTCACTTAAGGTGAGCATCACCTTCTCTATTTGGTTTCTGAAACACTGAGACAAAAGCTAGACACACTGTGCAAATCTGACTTTACACTTATCACCCAAATTAGATCTGACTATGCACACTTTCAAACTTTATCAGCACTGAAATCTTTTAAGTAGCGTCTTTCCTGTAATGTTTGAGTTGTGCTACCCTCTGTCACAGGTGTCTTTTGTAACAGCGTTGCGCCTTTGGAAGATAATCTGTGAGATAAGACACTTAATACCAAGACTAGTTCCACCACGAGGAGTGCTGCTGTCTGCTTGCCAACTGGGGTTCTGAGGCCAGGTTATTTTTAGGATTTTTACCAAGCAGGGCCACATCCACATCCTGTCTGAGTCTGAGCCTGCGTCTGCAACATTCTTTTTTTTGAATATTGCTAATGTCAAGACATCTTGCTAATAGAACTAACCTGCTGGAATGTGACAAGCCAGTTCTCCACGCATCTGCTCCACCAACTTAACTTTCATGTGATAATCAGCCAGAACAGACTACTGACCTGTGGACAGTTTCTAGTCTGCTGTTTTCTGCCACAAGAGCAGCTGACTGACTGCAGCAGTGAGCAGGTCCTGGGCGCCTGCACTGCAGAATGCACAAAAAGCAGATCAGGTGCATCTGATAAAACAAAAAAAAAATTCTCTGGTAGGGTGAAATAATGGGGCAATTAAAATAAGATTGAGAGAGACACAGAAGACTGAAGATGCTGGAATCTGGGGCAAAAGAACCCAAACAATCTGCTGGAGGAATACAGTGAGTCAGGCAATATCTGTGCAGGCAAAAAGGATGGTCAACATTTCAGGTTGAGGCCCTGAAGCAGGACAGAGTGGAAGAAAGATGGCCAGTATAAAGAGCGAGGGAGAGGAGTGAGGCAGAAGCTGGCAAGCAATAGGTGGAGCTGGGTGAGGAGGAGGTTAATGGAAGCTGTGGGGGAGTGTGGTGGAAGAGCATCAGGGATCGAGTGAGTTGGGTTTGTGGGTGATTGGCAGATGGAACCAGGAGGGGGAGGTGAAAAAATAAGATTAAGTATCTTTGTCTGTCTGATTTTGAATTGTTTGTGTAATGTTTATATATTAAAAAAAGACAGGAAAAATTATTAGCATTCATACAAAAAGAAACAAATCAAGTTACAGTTTATAAAACTGTAGAATTCAATACCAAGCCCTGCAGGCTGCAATAGTTGGAGATGAGGCAATGTTCCTCAAGCTTGTATTCGGTCTCATTCTTACAGTGCAGGAAGCCACAGAATAAGATCAGAGTGTCTGTGGGAAGGTGAATTAAAGTCTCACAGCAACTTTCTCCACTACCTAAACTAACTTGCTTCTCTCTGTCCCAGTTCTAATGAGGGGTTTCAGACCTGAAACATTATCTGCATCTCTTTCCACTAATGATGCCTGACCTGCTGAGGCTTTTCCAGTTGCACAGGGCCTCTCCTTCTGCCGCTGGATTCACCACTGATCTCCATGGAGACACTTTGTATCTGGGCCTTCAGCTTTATACCATGGCCTTGTAAGGTTCAGCTAAATATTTATTTTTCTTTTAAGTTGTTATATTTTAACTAGTAACAGCAATTTGATGTCTTTTAATATAAAACCTTTTTTATATATTTGTCATTATTTAAACAAAGTTAAACTATCTTTAAATGACTGATTATAACATAGTAAAGTACAGCAGAGAATCAAGCCATTCTGCCCACAATATCTACACTAACCATGTGCCAATTTAATCTAATCCCATCAACCTGTAATCCTTTCTGCCTGTTTATGTACCTGTGGAAATGTCTTTTAAGTGTATTTGTTTCCACCACTTCCCCCGGCAGCATATTCCAGGCACCGAGTGCTCTGTGGGGGAAGAAAAACTTGTCTCAATTCTCCTTTAAACTATCCCCTCTCACTTGTCTTCTGGCCTTTGACATTGATTATTTATCTTATCTACATTTCTCATAATTATAGAAACCTTCATCAGGTTACCCCTGAGCTTCCAGTGCTCCAGAATAAACAATCTATGTTTGCCAAGCTTCTCCTTGTAGCTAATGCTCTCTAATCCTTGCTATGTCCTGGTGAAACAACAATTTGCTGAGGGAACTTGGCAAGCTGAGCAGGATCTGTGGCGGGGAAGGTGGGGGAGGAAATTGTCACCATTTTGCCTCAAAACTCTGTATCACAATATCCTGAACTACTTCTGCGCTTTCTCCAAAACCCCCACATCCTGACTGTAACGCCACCATTCTTGTGTTAACTTAACAAACTATATACAGTATATACACCCCTCTGTCTTCTATGGCCAAGCCAATCTTGAATCCAATCTACCAAGTCTCCTTGGATCCCATGTACTTTCATTTTCTGTATCAGCCTCCCACAAGGGAACTTGTCAAATGCTTTACCAACGTCAACATCCACTGCCCTACCCTCAATCTTCTTCTTCACCTCCTCATAAAACTCAATCAGGTTTGTAGGTCTTGGTCTCCCCAAAGCACAAAGCTGACTGTCCCTATTGAGGAGGTGTATAAGATGGTGAAAAAAGCCTTTTTCAGTAAGAGTTGTGGGTGGGACCTCGAATGTGTTACACGGAATCCTGACTACCAACAGGGATTCACTCTGCTGGTAGGGCAGGTGCACAACTGAGGCCTCAAGGTTTCTAGTAATTGCACAGTTACACAAGCCCACTGTGGCTACAGTCCTTGCAAGGTGTAGGGCAAGAATGGGCAGTGAGTCACATTGACTATGTTCTGACCCAACACACAGCCATGTTCAACAGGATGATGGCATTCACCCTTCCTGTCAGAGCCAAGTGGCAATTGGGTGCATCTGTTGGGCCCAATACTGGGCACTTTTGTTAGACCTGCAGCCTCTCAGGTCCAGCATGCCAGGTTCAATTCTGACCTCAGGTGCAGCCTGCATGGCATTTGCATGTTCTCAAAGATGTGCAGTTTGGTAGGTTAATCAGCCACTGTAAATAGCTCCTGGTGAATGGATGGGAATGAGGGCAGAATAAGATAAAGATTAGTGTCTGTGTGGTTGTTGGTCATTTGGAACTCCATGCTCTGAAGGGCCAGTTTCCATGCTGGGTAACTCTGAGTATTCACTGATCCACAAACCTGAAGATGTGACTTTCACCTGGCCTTACCTGCTCTGCAACTCACAACATCCAGCTGCACACAGAATAAGCCTTTAGACCAATCGCTACAAATACACTGTACAACATAAGGGAAGTATAAAGAAAAGACAGTTTAGAGGTATCAGATAGGAACTGAAAGACAAGGGAGTTGAGCCACACTGACCCAAGGACTTGGAGTTCACATCAGCCCAATGGCCCAGTGACAGAAATGCTCAAGTCTTCATAAGTACTTGGGTATGGAGACTAGTTTGCCTGCACGAGTGCCAGTAACAGACCCAAAGAGGACTGAGTGAGTGCCAGGGGTACGTACACCAATTAATCTCAAGTTCAAGAATTTAGAAGGTTATTCACAGGAACTGGTTTTTCCCCTGAGCTCCACATAAAATGTGTGGTCCCTATTACTGCTTCCCAAGATGCAATAATTTTCTATGCCCAACTTGAAAGAAAGTGCACCAGTAGAGGTGAACTTCAAATGATGTGGATTCAGATATTTGGGAATAATTGGACAAAAAGCCACCCCAGAGGAACAATGGATTTCTTGTTTCCTATCCATCAGTCTCTGCATAGTTGGTTGTTTGCCAATATGACATTTCTCTGACATTCTGCCAAGGATCAAAAACTTCTTGTCCAGATGTTCCTTCTGTACCTGCATGTTGTGCTACAGGGTTTGTATTGAGGTTTGTGTTTGTGGCTCACTGTCAATAGATTCAATTATTGAACACAATGTACTGATCCTGAGCAGCCAAAGGAAGACAAATGTGGAATTTCTGGAGGATTTAAAACATTCTGAATGCCATATGTTGCCAAATTCTGCAGTTCCCCATTCATGGTGGCCAAATATCACCAAATCTTGGCATTTAAGTCATGTATGTACATAGGGATATTTCTAACATGGCAGGACCCACATCAAGCAGACATAGGTCTTTATGTGGTAATAACTATTGATCTTGGCACTGTAATAAGATATTTGCCAAAGGTCAGGGAAGGTTTGCATGTTATGAAACCCAAAGCTGGTAGGAGGCAGCCAAATGTCCTGAAGTAGACAATGTATGCATTGCTATTTAATTTTCCCTGTAGGCCAGAATCAGCAGGAATCCTCTCTTTCTCTCTCTCTCTCTCTCTCACACACACGCACTTTCCTTCCCCCCACCTCCACCAGTAGATCATTGCCTCTCCCTCCTCTCTCTCGCCGAATACTAAACTTGGCTGGTATCCTGGCTCTGGCTTCCTGCCCACTTCTCAGCTCAATCCTTCTGGCTGCAAGAATTTCAGAGGTTGGAAAGTGGGATTCTACAGAAGTGTAGAGAGGTTGGGTTCTGGGTGAGACCAGTTTGGTTGTGAGAAATAATCACTGCTGTGAGGAGGGGTGATATGTTAGAAGGATCATCAAATGTGCAGTACAAGTTAAACTAAAATGTTAGAACAAATCAGGCGCATTGTAGGAGTGAGTTACAAGCCTCCAAGCTGTCTGGGAAAGAAAGAAAGAGCAAAGCTGCAGTTAAATTTCTGATTTGCACAACAATAAATAAATAAATTTTATTACTTAAATATTAACTAGTATAATCAATGCAAAAACATAAAGGACACAAATTCTTGAACAGTGTATTGAAGAACATTTATTAGTCATATTTCAGTAAAGCCAACATGACTGGGCAGTTGGATAAAAATCCTGCAGATGCTGGAAACCTGAAACTAAAAATGTCAGAAGCACTCAGCAGATCAGGCAGCATCCTGCAGAACTGAAGTGGAGCCAATATCTCTGTTCAATGACTGTAAAAAAGCGAGAAAGCATACATATTGTAGTTGTAGGAAAAGGGAAGAGTGGAGAGAACAGAGGGACCATCAGTGATAGCATTCAGGTCAAAGATATCATTACTTTAAATCCAGGCAGTAAAGGGCAGAAGAGCTAACAAACTGGGAAACAACCTGAAATCAAAATATCCAGCAACACAAAATGGTTACTTAATGGTCTGAAATGTTAACCCCTGAGAGCTGCAACATGGCCAAATAAAAGATGAGCAGCTGATCCTCGGAACCTTGCTCCATATCATATCTTCCCTCATAACTTTGTACATCTCAGACAGTCTCCCCTGAGCTTCCTGTGTTCCACTGACACAACACCAACCTTCACATACACCTTCTTGGCTACGTTTTCCTTCTGAATCTCTGGACCACGAATATATATATATTTCAATGTCTATATTCCCATTCCTGCTGCTCCCTGCTAAATTATATTGCAGAGAAATTGAAACGGTAGCCTGAGAGATAAAGTAAGCTGCATCTCCAAAATATTTTCATCTTTCTTACTTCCTTTAGAATAGGAGGTGGCTGTTTCAGTTCATTGAGTCTATATTATCTCACAGAACAATTCCATTCTCCTACCCTGTTATCAAATTCTAATCAGTTTCCCCCAGATTCTACCACCCACATACACATTGCATACAAATTAACCGACCAGCCCACACATCTTCATAAGCACTGGTAGGAAACCCATCTAATCAGAGGGCGAACATGCAAACTCCATGCAGACAGCACCAGACATCAGGGCTGAACCTTGATTGATGAAGCTGCAAGGTGACAGCCCTACCTGTACCTGACATCGCTGTGCTGAACGCAGTTCACCGTGGGGGTGAATTTCTTATGAAATCTGCCCTGGGTATTTTCTGTTGGCAGAGGGTGACGGCGGCAACATTCTCCACTGTGTGTGTAAGTGCGTGCTCCCTTGTTACACCTGCTCCGTTACCAGGACAATGGAGGTAACGGAGATGGAAGCCCTGTGCATTAGGCTTGGAGGACTACCTGAGAGTTTACAAAAGTAATGTAGGATAAAAACCCCACAGCTCAGACAGTTCATTTCCTATCATTGGTAATAGATTATTGACTAAACATACAACCAAATCCCAGTCAGTTAGTATCCAATAGACCGAGACATGAGGTGACAAAGTCCCCATTTCTCCGCTGCTGGGGAGTTTTGAGTTGCAATTAATCATATGCTTACTACTATGTCTCAGAAAATCAAGCACTGAATGGCAATATTTTATTTTCTGAATGTACTTAATTAATTTGTCTTTCGATGAAGCCACATTTTCACCAGTGTGAGGGTCTGAAAAACAGGACATCTACACCATGTGGATTAGACCGGAATACATACAGATAAAACTCTCACTTAATCATCACTTGAACACATCTTTCGGGTGTGTGGGGGGTAAAGAAAGAGAAGATATTCTGTGTCAAGTCTCCAATGCCATTCTCCATTCACATACACATAAGATCCATCAACTGGTATCAAAAAAGCTGAGGTTGTTCTAGTATTGGGGCATGTAGCAGACCGGAGGACATTAAAGTGCCTTAAGAGGACCCCGAGATTGCAAGAAACAGGGCCAGGATTTACTCCCCAGTCCATTCTTCACTTCACAACCTGTGGCTACTGTTGTTTGCTTGCAAGGTCTCAACACAAGACCAGTGTGAGGAATGAAGCAGACTCTGAAAATAACCATCACCTAAACAATAGACTCTTCAAGCAGCTCATACAGTTGTGCAGAGAAAAAAAATCAGTCCTTTTTGTCACGAGACTGAGAAATTGTAAGCCAGAATAAACACTCAGTGGCCATTTTATTAAGCATGTTCGTGGCCTTCTGCGGCTGTAGCCCATCCAGTTCAAGGTTCGCTGTCCTGCTGAAGGGTCTCGGCCTGAAACGTCGACTACACTCTTTTCCATAGATGCGGCCTGGCCTGCTGAGTTCCTCCAGCATTTTGTGTGTGTTGCTGAAGGTTTGCCGTGTTGTGCATTCATGTATGCTCTTCGGCACACCACTGCTGTAACATGTGGTTATTGAGTTACTGTCAGCTTGAACCAGTCTGGCCATTCTAACCTCTGACCTCCCTCTCATTCACAAGTCATTTTCACCCACAAAAATGCCACTCACTAGGTTTTTCTTTGTTTTTCTGCACCATTCTCCATAAACTCTAGAGACTGTTACGCATAAAAATCACAGGAGATCAGCAGTTTCTGAGATACTCAAACCCCCCATCTGGCATCAACAATCATTTCACGAATAAAGTCACTTAGATCACATTCCTTCCCCATTCTGATGTCTGGTCTGAACAACAACTGAACCCCTGGACCATGTCTGCATGCCTTTATGCATTGAGTTGCTGCCACATGATTGGTGATTAGATATTTGCATTAATGAGCAGGTGTACAGGTGTACCAAATAAAGTGACCACTGAGTACAAATAGAAAATGGTGGCAATCTTAGCTGTCAGCAATAGTCCAATGCTGCTTGGGTCAATTATTACCCAAGCTAGGAGAGTTAAGACTCCAGCAACACCTCACCATTTTTTTTGTTAATGCCTTAAAGATGAAAAATGAGGCTGTCATAAATAGAACTGAACAATGCAATGGAAGTGGAACAGCAAGTATTTCACATATGTAGCTTCATAGGTGGAGTTCTAAATCTCAAAAGTTCACTTTAAACCACAATGGAGCAAAGTTGGAAACAGAATTAAGCAGCATCTTCAAGTGACCCTTTGCAGTAAGCAGCAAAGTTTGAGGATTTAAAAATAAACAGCAGGCTTGGTGAAAACTCATTCATATAATCTGGCCACATAGAAACATGAAAAAGAACCATAAAATTGATCTAAAAGGAACTCGGGACCAAAGTCCCAGTTCAGAATATTCAGAATACTGTTCCACTAGCCTTCTCTATCATCTGTTCAAATTTAAATAAATTAAGGATGAACTATGACTTTTCAAAAAAAAATCCGTGACTTCATATTCTAAAGAAAACCATCCAGGACTTGTTTTTTTATATATATACTTCGACATGATTCAAACATCATTACTTTGATTTTGGGTCTTAACCCAACCTATATTTTAAAACTAATTAATTTAAGACTAAAATATGTAACATCCATCTGGCACGGAATGTATTTCATTTAATATGGTTGGATGTCAAACCTGTCACTTGCCGTGAAGCGTTATGGCATATCCATGTAGCACTGAAACCAATACACAACCCAAAACACTACAAAATGCTAAGTGAACAACTGAGCCACATTAAGCAATAACATAACCCCTCCTCATCTCTTCCCAAAACCCTTCACACAAAATCAAAGCTTCTCTGAGTCTGTGATCACCCTAGGGTCATCTGGGTTAAGAAGGAAAAATAGAACATTAAGATATCTCATCAATGCCCAGTGATCCCTAATGAACATGCATGTCTTTGAAGAGGAAAGAAATTGCACTAAACTATCCATGTTCATCAGCATTGCTGTGTAATGGTCTATAATCCAGGACACTCAACCTGCAATCCCATTTGAATTCAGTTTGGAAAAAAACATGGTCTAAAAAGTTGGTTGGTGGTAAAAATAAGGATGAACTATTAAATTGATAGTTCGACAAACTAGGTGAGTGTTGGAGAGTATATTGACTGCATCACAGCCTGGTATGGAAACACCAACACCCTTGAATGGAAAAGCCTACAAAAAGTAGTGGATGCAGCCCAGTCCATCACGGGTAAAGCCCTCCCCACCACTGAGCACACCAACATGGAGGGCTGTCACAGGGAAGCATCATCCATCATCAAGGACCGTCACCACCCAAGCCATGCTCTCTTCTCACTGTTGCCGTCAGGAAAGTGGCACAGGAGCCAGGTTCAGGAACAGTTATTACCCCTCAATCATCAGACTCTTGAAGCAGAGGGGATAACTTCACTTGCCCCATCACTGAAATGTTCCCACAACCTACGGACTCACTTTCAAGGGCTCTTCATCTCATATTCTCAATATTTATTGTTTGTTTATTTATTTATTATTAGTTCTTTTTTTACCTTTCATATTTGCACCTTTTGTTCTCTTTTGCACTCTGATTGTTGTCTGGTGGCCTTTCATTGATGCTATTGTGTTTCTTGCATTTATTGTGAATGCCCACAAGAAAATGAATCTCATGGTTGTGTCTGGTGACATTCAAGTACATTGGTATTAAATTTACTTTGACCTTTGATTGTCTCAAATGATCCCCACCCGATCACTGCTATTCGCAATGGAATAAATGCCGCTTTCCCAGTGCAAGCTATAGATGGATCCAGTCAGATAACAAACCATATAACCATATAACAATTACAGCACAGAAACAAGCCATCTCGGCCCTTCTAGTCCATGCCGAACTCTCACTCTCACCTAGTCCCACTGACCTGCACTCAGCCCATAACCCTCCATTCCTTTCCTGTCCATATAGCTGTCCAATTTAACTATAAACGACTACATCGAACCCGCCTCAACCACTTCTGCTGGAAGCTCGTTCCACACAGCCACCACTCTCTGAGTAAAGAAGTTCCCCCTCATGTTACCCCTAAACTTTTGTCCTTTAACTCTCAACTCATGTCCTCTTGTTTGAATCTCCCCTACTCTCAATGGAAAAAGCCTATCCACGTCAACTCTATCAATCCCCCTCATAATTTTAAACACCTCTATCAAGTCCCCCCTCAACCTTCTACATTCCAAAGAATAAACCCAACTTGTTCAACCTTTCTCTGTAACTGAGGTGCTGAAACCCAGCAAACATTCTAGTAAATCTTCTCTGTACTCTCTCTATTTTGTTGACATCTTTTGTATAATTCAGTGACCAAAACTGTACACAATACTCCAAATTTGGCCTCACCAATGCCTTGTACAATTTCAACATTACATCCCAACTCCTATACTCAATGCTCTGATTTATAAAGGCCAGCATACCAAAAGCTTTCTTCACCACCCTATCCACATGAGATTCCACCTTCAGGGAACTATGCACCATTATTCCTAGATCCCTCTATTCTACTGCATTCTTCAATGCCTTACCATTTACCATGTATGTCCTATTTTGATTAGTCCTACCAAAATATAGCACCTCACATTTATCAGCATTAAACTCCATCTGCCATCTTTCAGCCCACTCTTCTAAGTGGTCTAAATCTCTCTGCAAGCTTTGAAAACCTACTTCATTATCCACAACTCCACCTATCTTAGTATCATCTGCATACCTACTAATCCAATTTACCACCCCATCATCCAGATCATTATTATATATGACAAACAACATTGGACCCAGTACAGATCCCTGAGGCACACCAGTAGACACCGTCCTCCAATCTGACACACAGTTATCCACCACTACTCTCTGGCGTCTCCCATCCAGCCACCGCTGAATCCATTTTACTACTTTGATATTAATGCCTAACGATTGAACCTTCCTAACTAACCTTCCGTGTGGAACCTTGTCAAAGGCCTTACTGAAGTCCATATAGACAACATCCACTGCTTTACCCTCGTCAACTTTCCTAGTAACCTCATCAAAAAATTCATTAAAATTTGTCAAACATGATCTTCCACGCACAAATCCATGTTGACTGTTCCTAATCAGACCCTGTCTATCCGGATAATTATATATATCATCTCCAAGAATACTTTCCATCAATTTACCCACCACTGACGTCAAACTCACAGGCCGATAATTGCTAGGTTTACTCTTAGAACCCTTTTTAAACAATGGAACAACATGAGCAATACGCCAATCCTCCGGCACCATCGCCGTTTCTAATGACATTTGAAATATTTCTGTCAGAGCCCCTGCTATTTCCACACTAACTTCCCTCAAGGTCCTAGGGAATATCCTGTCCGGACCGGGAGACTTATCCACTTTTATATTCCTTAAAAGCGCCAGTACTTCCTCTTCTTTAATCATCATACTTTCCATAACTACCCTTCGTGTTTCCTTTATCTTACATAATTCAATATCCTTTTCCTTAGTGAATACCGAAGAAAATAAATTGTTCAAAATCTCCCCCATCTCTTTTGGCTCTGCACAAAGCCGTCCACTATCCCTCACTATCATTTTGCTATTAATATAACTGTAGAAACCCTTTGGATTTATTTTCACCTTACTTGCCAAAGCAGCCTCATCTTCTTTTAGCTTTTCTAATAATCTTTCTTAAGATTCTTTTTACATTCTTTACATTCCTCGAGCACCTCATTTACTCCAAGCTGCCGATATTTATTGTAGATCCCTCTCTTTTTCCGAACATCTTCAGTTGAATGATAACAGCACCATCCACCATCTCCCCCCGCCACCTCCAATAACGTGGCTCTCTGATTCTTTTGTTGATTTTTGAGCATTGGTGAATGAGCCCAATATTTATTTTGTCCATCACCAACTCGACTTGGGCTTGGAGGTGTTAAGTCCTGTTCTCGAAACACTGCAGTCTTTCTGGACAAGATACCTCCTTGATGTCATTGGGTAGGGAGTTTCAGGGTTTAAACCCAGCAATGCTGAAAGGGGAGTGATATATTTCCCAATCAAGTGGCTGATTTGGTGACTTGGAGAGAACTTGCTTATGGAGAGAACCGTGCAATTATTGCCTTATCTTTCTCAGTGGTATAGATCATAGATCTCATTGAAACCCACCGAATATTGAAAGGCCTGGATAGAGTGGACATGGAGAGGATGTTTCCAATTGTGGGAGAGTCTAGGACCAGAGGGCACAGTCACAGAATAGGAAAGTGTTCCTTTAGAAAATAAATTCCCTGCTGCAGACAGCTGTGGAGGCCAAGTCATTGGGTATACTTAAAGCACAGAGGTTGATAGGTTCGTGATTTGTAAGAGCATCAAAGGTTAAGGGAAGAAGGTAGTAGAATGGGGTTGTGAGGGAAAATAAATCAAGCATGATGTAATGATGGAGCAGACTCAATGAGCTGAATGGTCTAGTACTGCTCCTATCTGTTATGGATTTGAGGTACTGTTTGGGTTGCCTGGATAAGAAACATTTTATATCAAATCAGTACACACTGTACTCTCTCACGAAAAGACAGCCAGGCAATAAGTAAATTGTATTTTTCCAGTAATATCTACATCCTAAGTATGAGACACTTGCATTGCTGTTGGCTATTGTACAGTTCCAGCAAACCAGGTTCAAGTCTGACTTTGGATGCTGTTTGTGTGCAGTTTGAATATTCTCCCCATGATTGTCTGGGTTTCCTCCAGGTGCTCTAGTTTCCTAACATAGCCCAAAGACATGGTAGTTTAACATGACTCTGGAAATTGCCCATTGTGGCAGAATTGGGGGAGAAAGGAGAGAAAAGTGGGGAAAAAATGAAATTAGTGTAAATGGTTACTTGAAATCAAAGCGTTATATGCCGTGGAACGAGGCCCTCCGGCCCAACTCATCCATGTCTATCCAAACTAGTCCCACTTGCCTGTGTTTGCCCCATATCCCTCTAAACCTTTTCTATCCATGTATCTGTTGAAATATTGTTCAACCATAATTGTACCCACCTTTACCACTTCCCCGAACAGCTCATTCCACATACTCGCCACCCTGTGTGAAGAACTTGCCCCCAAGTCCTTTGAAAATCTGACAACTCTCACCTTAAACCTCTGCTCTCTAGTTTTACACTCCCCTCCCCTGGGTGAAAGACTGTGACCACCCTACTTTGCTCATTCATGATATTATAAACCTTTAATAAGGTCATCCCTCAGCCTCTTACGTTCCAGGGAAGGAAGTCCCAGCCGATCCAGCCTTACAGCTCAAACCTTTCAGTCCTGGCGACATCCTTTGGAATCCTTTATGTACCCTTTCCAGCTTAATGGGGGCAACCAGAATTACACACAATACTACAAGGGTGGTGTCACCAACAACGTATACAATTGCAACACGACATCCCAACTCATGTATTCAATGTCCTGACCCTTGAAAGCAAGATTCGATGGTCCGCGCGAACTTTGTAGGCCAAGGTCTTGTTTCTGTGGTAATGGACATTATGAAGAATGAAGGGCAAGAGCATAACAGCACAGCTGCTCTCCAGGTAAAGGTTCCCCCTCCCATGCCCATCAGCTGTCCTCATCCACTATGAAGATTACAACCCGCCAACACGGTTGATCGGGAGAACGAGCTCTGGAACAATGCAAATACAACCCAGTACAAACAAGGAGTATGCCATTTCGCGAAGACACACCAAATCTACCCCAGCCAAGCATTAGGTGTGAAGGATTGATCGGTAAACAGCTGTTAGCTGTTTCTAGACAGAATCACGTTCGCATGGAAACCTGGACGCAAAATCATAAATAGCCACGCAAATATTCCAGGCATTTTACAGAAAACTCCAGCCATTCCTTGGACTCAAGTTTATAACTCGAAACCCGATAGAAATCGGCAACTGGGCTCGAAGCAGCCGATAGCAAAACACTCGCCGGCAGTGAAACAGATTTTAGAGTAAACATATAACACAACCACCGGCTGAGATCAACAAGTCACAAGCGCTGGCAACAGATAACATGAACAACTAGAGAGAAAAAACTAGAGCCATGTTGACAAAAAACTCGGATCAACACCAGTAACATAAAACATCTTTCACTTTCAGTTACTGCTTTCAATTACTAAGTAACATATACAATTGGTGTATTATTTAATCTTCGCCATTAACCCCAAGTAAAGAACATTGATACACTGATCTCCTGTGGAGATGATTCTCTCTGGGGTTCCCTGCTTGCCTCCCCACAGCTGCTCACCCTGGGCACAGAACGAGTCCTTCCCGCAGTAGCCGCAGCTCCACGCCTCCAGAGGCGGACTGAGATCCGTCGCCAGCCCCGCTGGGGGGTTCAGCCCGGTGCTGCTGGTTCCCATCCCGAGTTAGGGAAAGGGGTTCAGTGGGAGTCACGCCATCCGCTGACTTCCCCGGCCGAGATCCGGAGCCGGAACACTCAGAGAGAGAGAGAGACACACACACAGACGCGGCGGGAGCCAGCCCTGCCTCTCGCCTACTTCCTCATCCGCCCGGCTGACGCTCCGGAGTAAGTGGCCCAGTCCACAGCACCCCCGCCCCCATCACACCCAGCCAGCTCTCGGTACCGGCACCTTGGGCTCTCCGCCACCACTTAAAGGGATATTCCCTCGTTACAAACACGTCAACACAATCGTTTTCTTAAAACTGGGGCGGAGGTGGTTAATGTTGCAAAATTTGGTGTCTAACCATACAAGGAAATATCATATAGGAAACAATATACTTTGTCGGGGGGGGGGGTAAGTGGTTATAGAGCGGAAGAGAGAGTAGCAAAGAGCCCGAAACAAGACTCCAAATCTGCACAGCCATCAAAGTTCCAGATCCACGGAATTGGGGATAGGGCCGGGGATGGACGAGTGGGAATGAAACGGCTGTGGGTACGGAGGGAGAGCAGCAAGCGCAGGGATATGGACTTTAAAACTTATGCAGTGCGTGCCATGTTAAGGGGAACAAAGGTAGGAGGCGAAAAGTACTGGCTGCTGGTACGGAAAGAACAGAGGAGTTTTAAGGGGAGTGAAATAGGGAAATCAAACCAGGAACAGAATGCGCCGGGGGTCAGAACAATGTGGTGGTCCTGAGAGGCAGAGGAACAGTTAAGGGAATGCTTTGAGTCGGTGGACTGGGCCATGTTCAAAGAATCATCAGAGGACCTGGATGAATACACGATTGTCACGAGCTTTATAAAGACACCCGTGGACGAGAGTGTCCCCATAAAATCATTCAAAGTCTTCCCCAACCGGAAGCCTTGGATGAACCAAGAGATTCACAATCTGCTGAGGGGCTAGATTGATGGTGTTCAGGACTAGCAATCCAAAAACGTACAAGAGGCAAACACGAGGAAATCTGCAGATGCTGGAATTTCAAGCAACACACACAAAAGTTGCTGGTGAACACAGTAGGCCAGGTAGCATCTCTAGGAAGAGGTACCTCTTCCTAGAGATGCTGCCTGGCCTGCTGCGTTCACCAGAAATTTTTATGTGTGTTACATACAAGAGGTCCAGATATGATCTCCAGAAAGCATTTCACATGTAAAGTGGCATAACCCAACCAAACTTGCATCACTGAAGGATGCTGGGCAGCAGTGGCAGGGCTTGAGTGCCATAACTTCTTACAAAGTGAAACCAAACAACAAGGGTTTCACTGCCAGATGAGCTTAATGCATTTCATGCTTGCTTTGACCAACAGAACATTGAACCTTCACAGCCCCTGATGACCCTATGATTTCAGTCTGAGGCCTACGTGAGAACATCCTTCAAGAGGCTGAACCCACGGAAAGCATCTGGCCCAGACGGTGTAGCTGGCCAAGCACTGAAGACCTGTCCTAACCAACAGGCTGGAGAGTTTATAGACATTTTCAACCTCTTGCTTCAGCAGTCTGAGGTACCCACCAACTTCGAGCAGACTTCAATCATACTGGTGCCCAAGAAGAATGTGGTAACCTACCTCAATGACTATCATCCAGTTGTACTTGCATCCACTGTGATGAAGTGCTTTGAGAGGTTGGTGATGAAACATATCAACTCCTTCCTGAGGAGCGACTTGGATCCGCTAGAATTTGCCTTCAGTCAAAACCGGTCAACAGCAGATGCCATTTCATTGGCTCTTCACTCAGTTCTGGAACATCTGAATATTGAAAATACATACATTTAGATGCTCTTCATTAAATACAGCTTAGCATTCAACACCATCATCCCCACAAAACTAGTCAATAAGCTCCACGACCAAGACCATAATACCTCCCTGTGCAAATGGGTCCACAGATTTCCAACATTCTCAGTATTCTGAATTTGGATTCTGACAGTGCAGCATGCTTGATGGACCTTTTCCTGTTTGTAATGTACTCTTGTCTGTAAAGACCTTGTATGGTGATGTCAGGTTTCAAGACTAACATTTGCCTTTGATTGGTAACACCAAGTCAGATTAAAGAATCATTTATTTTCATTGAATTTGTGGGAGCCTGCAAAATGGCTTAAGCTGCCAATTTAACTGGAGGGATTGCACTTCAGTGACTGTACAGAGCACTTTTTAGAGAGTGAAGAAAATGCCAGGAGACACAGTATTGTAATGAATGGCATCAAAAGCACATAAGATTGATGAGGAAGAATAATTACCAAAAGTTCAGAGAGAGACAAAGCTATTCTGCAACTCATAGGAATAGAAGTATCTATGTATGTCAGGCTTTTTAATTTAATGATATTATTGGAGCTTGTTAGTATGTAGGGGTGTCCATAAATTAGGTACTTATAACCCGGGGGCAGCTGGGCAGAAGAAATGACAGTCTTCTTACTTCCTCTATATTCACTTCACCACCGTGTCAATCACCAACCCTTCCTCCCAATTCCAGTTCGTGCTCAACCACTGAAACACTCAGCATTTCAGCTACACCTAAACAGCACCAAATGAGTCGCTTGTGAAATTCTTATGTGTGTTTATGTTTACTTTTGGAGACCTTCTCCATGTCATTGGGATGACATTCCTGCCCTTATTGCACTGGCATACACAGTATATAAGTTATTTGGAACTACTGAATCCGGTTCCACCAGTTTTCTGTAACCCCTTGTGTGGGAAAGCTGAGCCTACTGGGCCTGAACACCTCCCTCTGCAACTGGATCCTAGACTTCCTGACAGGGAGACCTCAGTCAGTCCGGATTGGAAACAGCATCTCCAACACCATCATGCTAAGCACGAGGGCCCCCCAGGGCTGTATGCTCAGTCCACTGCTGTTCGCTCTGCTGACCCACGACTGTGCTGCAACACACAGCTCGAACCACATCATTAAGTTCGCCGATGACACGACCGTGGTGGGTCTAACCAGCAAGAACGATGAGTCAGCATACAGAGAGGAGGTGCAGCGGCTAACGGACTGGTGCAGAGCCAACAACCTGTCTCTGAATGTGAACAAAAGAGATGGCTGTTGACTTCAGGACGACACGGAACGACCACTCTCCGCTGAACATCGACGACTCCTCCGTAGAGATTGTTAAGAGCACCAAATTTCTTGGTGTTCACCTGGCGGAGAATCTCACCTGGTCCCTCAACACCAGCTCCATAGCAAAGAAAGCCCAGCAGCGTCTCTACTTTCTGCGAAGGCTGAGAAAAGTCCATCTCCCACCCCCCATCCTCACCACATTCTACAGAGGTTGTATTGAAAGCATCCTGAGCAGCTGTATCACTGCCTGGTTCAGGAATTGCACCATCTTGGATCGCAAGACCCTGCAGCGGATAGTGAGGTCAGCTGAGAAGATCATCGGTGTCTCTTTTCCCACCATTACAGACATTTACACCACACGCTGCATCCGTAAAGCAAACAGCATTATGAAGGACCCCTCGTACCCCTCATACAAACTCTTCTCCCTCCTGCCATCTGGCAAAAGGCACTGAAGCATTCAGGCTCTCACGACCAGACTATGTAACAGTTTCTACCCCCAAGCCATCAGACTCCTCAATACCCAGAGCCTGGACTGACACCAACCTACTGCCCTATACTGTGCCTATTGTCTTGTTTATTATTTATTGTAATGCCTGCAGTGTTTTGTGCACTTTATGCAGTCCTGGGTAAGTCTGTAGTCTAGTGTAGTTTTTGTGTTGTTTTACGTAGTTCAGTGTAGTTTTTGTATTGTTTCATGTAGCACCATGGTCCTGAAAAACGTTGTCTCGTTTTTACTGTGTACTGTACCAGCAGTTATGGTCGAAATGACAATAAAAGGTGACTTGACTTGACTTCCCTGTCGTAAATCAAAAACAAAATATCATGTTGGAAATCTGAAATAGAACCAGAACATACTGGAAACACATGGACCAGCTCAGGCAGCATCTGTAGGAGGAGAAACCCTTTGTTCCAATGAAACATTAACTCTGTTTCTCTTCCCACAGATTCTGTCTGGCCTGCTGAGTGTGGCTTATGGTAGCTGATTGAACGAGAAGTTGTGCAAAGAACAAACAGAGGGTTTCCAGCCTCCAAGAGCTGTGGTTCACCTACAAGTTAAAAGCAGACCATTTCTCTGTTGGTCAGACAGCCCAAAGCCAAGTTCCCCAGGCACCTGACCATACCACAGCAATGACCATTAACAGCTTCCATTTATATTATTGTGTGCCAATTGGTTGTAAAGCTTTGAGAGAGATGGGCAGTAAGGTTGAAGTGTAACACATACAAAATGCTGGAGGAACTCAGCAGGTCTGGCTGCATCTATGGAGAGGAATAAGGATCTCGGCCTGAAACGTTGACTCTTTATTCCGCTCCATAGATGCTGCTTGACCTGCTGAGTTCCTCCACCATTTGTGTGTGTGTGTGTGTGTGTTACTCTGGATTTCTAGTATCTGCAGAATCGCATGTTAGTAAAGGCAAAGAGAAGTAGAAGGAAAGGGTAATTTGAAAGGCATAGATCCAAGAGGTTCTATGGAAGCCTGGTATGTGGCAGAGAGTGTTCCAGAGGGCAGTGCCCGAATAGGTATCCACTCTTTGCCACATCCTATCGATGTTTGTTGTACTTATGTCTTTATCTGCTCTATATGAAGCTGGAATGTAAATTCAGCTTTGGGTGCAAATCGAGGACCTCTAAATTTAAAGTCCAATGGAATGAATGATATTGCAGATTACAGTTTAAATAAAATCTTACCTAGACAGCAAGTAAACAAAACCCAAATTAACAAAAAGGACACAAATGCACCATGGGCAAAGAGGAAATGATAAGTTAGAATGTGGCATTCATTTTAGGCAGTCTTGAGCTGCTTCTTATTAAAAAAAAATCAATGTAATCAATGTAATTTCTTATAAAAACATTTTTTATAAAAAGCAAAGCCAAAGAAATACAGATCCAATGATTTTTTTTTAATGAAAGGTGACCTATTCTGCATTACGTGTGTGGGTGTATGTGGTTGAATGAATCCCGTGCTCGTATGCTCACAGTTGAAAATATTACACATTAGAGATCAGGCTATGTGGTGAATAATGATTGTTCAATATGCAGATTCTAATGCAGTAATTGTTGGAGGGTTTTTACTTCATCCTGAAGTATTTTGAAATGACAAGCAACAGAAACAGATTAATAACAAAAGCAGAAAATATTGGAAGAGCTCAACAGGCGAGTATCTTGATTTTCAGAAGCAAGTCAATGCCTTTCAGCTCCTTGAGTATGTTCCACAGTCCAATTAGATCACTGTAGGTCGACGCCTCAATTACTTTTTCTTCCTCATGAGTTTATACCTTCCCTTAACAATATTTAGACTATAAGACCATAAGAAATAGGAGCAGAATGAGACCATTCGGCCCATCCAGTCTTCTCTGCCATTTCAACATGCTGATCCATTTTCCCTCTCGGCCCCAATCTCCTGCCTTCTCCCCATAACCTTTCACACTCTGACTAATCAAGAACTCATCAACGCCTGCCTTAAAAACACCCAGTGATCTGGCCTCCATAACTGCCTGTGGCAATGAATTCCACAGATTCACCGCCCTCTGGCTAAAGAAATTCCTCCTCATCTCCATTTTAAAAGAATACCCCTCTATTCTGAGGCTGTGCCTCCGGTCCTAGGCTCCCACTTTAGGAAACAACCTCTCCACATCTACTCTATTCAGGCCTTTCAACATTTGATAGGTTTCAGTGGGATCCCCACCCCTCATTCTTCTAAATTCCAGCAAGTATAGGCCCAGTGCCACCAAACACTTCTCATACAATAATCCTTCAATTCCCAGAATAGTTCTTGTGAAGCTCCTCTGAACCCTCTCCAATCTCAGCACATCCTTTTTTACATAAGGTCCCAAAACTGCTCACAGTATTCCAAGTAAGACCTCACCAGCGCCTTACAAAGCTTCAGCATCACATCCTTACTTTTATATTCTAGACCTCTTGAAATGAATGCTAACATTGCACTTGCCTTCCTCATCACCAACTCAGCCTGCAAATTAACCTTTAGGGAATCCTGCACGAGGATTCCCAAATCCCTTTATACCTTGGATTGTCTCCCTGTTCAGAAAATACTTGATGCTTTGATTTCTTCTACCAAAGTGCATGACTATACACTTCCCTACACTATATTCCATCTGCCACTTTTCTGCCCATTCTCCCAATCCAGCCAAGTTCTCCTGAAGCTCCCCTGCTTCCTTAACACTACCTTCCCCTCCACCTATCTTCATATCATCTGCAAACTTGGCCGCAATGCCATCAATTCCACCTTCCAAATCATTGGCATGTAACAGAAAAAGAATTGGTCCCAACACTAACCTCTGCAGAACACCACTAGTCACTGGCAGCCAACCAGGAAAGGCTCCATTTACAAGACCATAAGACATAGGAGCAGAATTAGGCCATCTGGCCCATCGAGTCTGCATCACCATTCAATCGTGGCTGATCCTTTTTTCATATACCAAAAGCATAACTGCCTGATGGCCAAACATTTTAATTCCAATCTCCATCTCTGTCCCAACACATCAGTCCATTACCTCCTCTTGTGCGACAATAAGGCCACCCTCAGGGTGAAGGAGCAACACCCTAACGGCTGGATAGCCTCCAACCTGACGGCATGAATAGCGATTTCTCCAACCGGTAAAAAATAATCTTCCTCCCCCTCCACTCTTCTTGTATTCCTACTCCCAAGTCCCTTTGCACCCCAGATTTTTGCATTTTCTCCCCATTTAGAAAATAGTCTGTGCTTTTATTTCTTCAACCAAAGTTCAACACCAGACACTTCCTGACACTGTATTACATCTGCCAGTTCTTTGCCCATTCTCCTAATCTGTCTAAGTCCTACTGTAGCCTCTCTGATTCCTCAACAATACCTATCCCTCCACCTCTCTTCATATCATCCACAAACTTGGCCACAAAACCATCAATTTTGTCATCTAGATCATTGACATATAACGTAAAAAGTAACAGTCTCAAAATCCCTTCTATTCGCTTGCAGCCAACCAGAAAAGGCTCCCTTTATTCCTACGCTTTGCCTCCTGTCAGTCAGCGAAACCTCTATCCATGGTAGTATCTTTTCTGTAATACCGTGGGCTCTTATCTTGTTAAGCAGCCTCATGTGCAACACCTTGTCAAAGGCCTTCTGAAAATCCAAGTACATAACAACCACCAACTCTCCTTTGTCTATCCTGCTTGTTATTTTCTCAAAGAATTCTAACAGATTTGTCGGGCAAGATTTTCCCTTAAGGAACTATGCTGACTTTGGCCTGTTTTATCACGTGCCTCCAAGTACCCTGAGGCCTCATCCTTAATCATCTCTAACATCTTCCCAACCACTGAGGTCAGGCTAGCTGGCCTATAATTTCCTTTCTTCTGCCTCCTTCCCTTGAAGAGCAGAGTGACACTTGCAATTTTCCAGTCTACCAGAACCATGCGAGAATCTAGTGAATCTGGAAAGATCATTACTGATGCCTCCACAATCTCCCCAGTTAACTCTTTCAGCACCGTGTCATAAAGAGGTGGCTGGGAACAGACCCAAGTGCAAGACACAGACACTGAAGTACTAGGGACAGGACTAGGATACAGGGTGAGGGCTAGGACATGGACACGAAAACCGGGAACCTGGAACAGGACTGAACAAGAGAGCTAGGAGCCCGGGCTTGGACTCCGAGCCAGAGACTGGACAAGGACCCAGAACCTGGGTCTTGCCTATGGCTCAGACCCCAGAACTAGGCAAGGACGTGACTTGGCTGGCAGGGAGGGCGAGGCTGGAGACCAGAGACTTGAGGAGAGGCTGGAGACCTGAGACTAGAGACTTGAGGTCTTGAAGCTCCTCCTGGGCAGGGCACGGTACTCCACCCGACAGAGGCAAGGGACAGAAAGGGACAGAACTAACCATATGTAATGGCAAGACGGCCTGGCTTACCCGATGGAGGCAAGGGACAGGAAGGGAGCTAGGTACAGGGTGGCTCCAAGACAAGACGACAGGCGAAGCGAGGCAAGAGTTACTGGCAAGACAAGGCAGGGCTTCAGGCGAGGAAACAGAAGGCAGAGGAAGGGATACAAAGAGTAAGGACAAGAACAATCCAGCAGCCATGCCCTGGTCTCTGGAGGTATTTATGCAGCCAGCCCCAATGAGAATCAGCTGACTCAATTAGTGCTCAACAGGAGCAGAAACAGGGTAGACAGGAAAACCTGGAGCAAGGGTCGATGGATTGGACCGTGAACCGGAATGCGGACTTCACAGACCGGACCATGACACCCTGGGGTGTAGTCCATCAGGTCCAGGCAATTTATCCACCTTCAGACCTTTCAGCTTCCCAAGCACCTTCTCCCTGCCAATAGCAATTGCATTCACTTCTGCCCCCACGACTCTTGAACTTCTGGCATATTGCTTGTGTCCTCCACAGTGAAGACTGATGCAAAATACTTACTCAGTCCATCGCCATTTCATTGTCCCCCATTACTACAACTCCAGCGTCATTTTCCAGTGGTCTGATATCTACTCCCGCCTCTCTTTTACTCTTTATATATCTGAAAAAACTTTTGGTATCCTCTTTGATATTGTTGGGTAGTTTTCCTTCATATTTCATGTATTCCCTCCTTATGGCTTTTTAGTCGCCTTCTGCTGGTTTTTAAAAGCTTCCCAATCCTCTACCTTCCCACAAATTTTTGCTCTATTATGGTATATGCCCACTCTATTGCGTTTATATTGTTTTTGACTTCCCTTCTCAGCCACGATTACATCATTCTGCCTTTAGAATACTTCTTCTTTAGGATGTACAGTGCCTTGAAAAGTATTCAGCCCACAACCCTTTATTCACATAAATGAATAATACAACCAAGGATTTTGATTAATTTAACTGAGATTTTTAAAAAAATTTGTGAATAATCACATGCTCTTTTTTTCATAATAAAGCCCAAAAACAGGGAAAATTGTAAAGCATGAAAAACTAAGAATTCAAAATCTGAAATGTCAGCAGTTTAAAAGTATTCATCCCCCTTTACTCAGTACTTAGTTGAAACACCTCTCGCCACTATTACAGCCATTAGTCTTTTAGATAAGTCTCTGTTAGCTTTGCACAATGTGATGGAACAAGATTTGCTCATTCCTCTCTGCAAAATTGTCCAAGCTGTGCCAGGTTAGTTGGGAAGTGGCGGTGGACAGCATTTTTGTGGAATTGCCAGAGATTGATTGGGTTAAGGTCAGGACTCTGACTGAGCCACCTAAGGACATCAATTTTCTTCATTTGAAGCCACTCCATGGTTGTACTAGCAGTGTGCTCTGGGTCGTTATCCTGTTGAAAGACAAACTTCCTCCCTGGTTTAAATTTTCTGGCAGAAGTTAGCAGTTTTTTTATCCAGGATCTCTCTGTACATAGCAGCATTCATCTTCCCATCAATAATGACCAGATTTTCAGTCCCTGCTGCGAAAACCATCCCCACAGCATGATGCTACCTCCACCATACTTTACAGTAGGCATGGTGTTACCTGGCTGATATGCAATATTAGATTTATACCACACATACTGCTGAATGTTGAGGCCAAAACATTCCACTTTGGCCTCATCCATCCACAAGACTTTCTTCCACACATTTACAGTATTTTCTAACTGATGTTTTGCAAAGTCTTTAAGGGCAAGGATGAGATTTTTTTTAGTGGACCTAATCCTTAAACTTCCTAAAACAATGTGATAATGACCAGATTAATTTGTTTGAGTGATGGGTGAGAATAAATGTGCATCAGTACATCAGCCCCCTCAGATCTTGGAAGTTGTGCTGTGATACATTTTACATTCACCTTACAGTGCAGAAAGGGTCTCTTTCTAACATCTCGATTCCAGCAGTGCAGCACACCCTCAAGAGTATGCTGAGGGAATTCCCTTCATTTCAAGCACCACCATCCTCTCCTACCATAATCCATCATCTTCTGGCCTTTGGTTCTTCCACCTATCACTTCCCAGCTTTTGATATCTCTCCCATCCTCACTTGGATCCACTATCAGCTCTTGATCTGCCCCTTCCTGCCTCCATTTTATACTGGCTTCCCCCCCGCCCCCCGCCCAGTCCAGACGAAGGGTCTGAATTTGAAGCCTCAATCATCCATTTCCCTCCACTGATTCCTGACCCGCTAAGTTCCTCCAGCAGTCTTTATGTTGGTTAATATTTCCCTGGGATGTTGACCTCGCTTTTGTGCTCATGTCTTAAGAATGGGCTTGACCCTTCATTCTTCTGACTCAGAGGCAAAATTTACCAAGCTTCACTCTAATATCTCCTTATGCGATGCACTGTCAACCTTCATCTGATAATGCTTGCCTACTTGACAGCTTTGAAAATTTGTGTGGTTTATTTATATTTCCTTTCAATAGTTCAATCTATGCAAAATTAGTCTGAGCTAGTGTCAGATCAAGTAGTACTAAGTTCAGCAACACTAAGCACAACTGATTCCTCTCCTATAGTTCCATCGTTTTGTTCTCAGCTACGTGTTAATTTACAACTACATTATTCTTGGACATCCCACAACCCAGTGTTCCTGAACCTTTCCCCAGAGCTTGTAAAAGAATACAAAATAAACAAAACACTGTAGAGAAAGCTATGTGTAATTAATGAAAAGTGCTCTTTTAAACTTGAAGTTTTGTAATCATAAAATGACTTCTTCTTTAGACAGGTTGCAGTTATTAATAATTTGTCAGCTGATAAAATAACCTTTCAAGATTTGTAGTTAAGAAATTTGTGTTTAGAAAGAGACATCAGAAACATTATCTGTTGGATAACAGGATGTGCAGTTGAGAGTATTGCCGTCACATACTGTTCTTTTATCACCAACTTTCAAAGAATGAAGAAAATGATCACCCCATGTAGCTGCTGAGTGAATAACCCTTGTCGTGTGAAATAAACAGGAACTCTGCACAGTGACCTTTCCTAGTCCCACTGTATAAACAGCAGCTTTGCACAGTTTTATGGTGAGCACAATTACCATACTAGCTTACTGGCAACTCTGTGCAGTCACAGAAGTAACCTCGAGCTTGTCTCAAAATCAGAACTCTGTGTAGTCAAAAGCTTTAACAATGCAGTTGTATAGCGTGTGGATTTCTGCATTTGCCAGCATACACTAGAGTGAGGGAAACTACCTGACAGAGTGAAGTGGTCGATCTCTGGATCTCGTTTCCTGTTTTCCAGTGACTTTGATGGCAAATCTCGCAAAATCAGAATCGGGTTTATTAGCATTGACACAAGTTGTGAAGTTAGTTGTTTAGTGGCAGCACAGTGCAAGCATAACAAATGGTGAGGGTTCTTCATGATGGATTCCAATTTCTTGAGGCACCGCCATTTGAAGATGTCCTCAATGGTGGGGAGACTTGTGCCTGTTCTTTCAGCCCTGTGCACTGGTGCCTCCACACCAAACTGAAACAACCAGTCAGAATGCTCTCGACGGTATGCAACTGAGAAACAAGTCCTTTTAGTTATCATCTAAAGGGATGTCCTCTTTAGCCTGCTAGATGTGAAAAAGACCAGTTGAACCTGTCCATACTTCCTTCCAGCTTCAAGGGTTATGACCTAGGGAGAGCATGAATGTTGGAATAGAAACATAGAAACATAGAAAATAGGTGCAGGAGTAGGCCATTCAGCCCTTCGAGCCTGCACCGCCATTTATTATGATCGTGGCTGATCATCCAACTCAGAACCCCGCCCCAGCCTTCCCTCCATACCCCCTGATCCCCGTAGCCACAAGGGTCATATCTAACTCCCTCTTAAATATAGCAAATGAACTGGCCTCAACTGTTTCCTGTGGCAGAGAATTCCACAGATTCACCACTCTCTGTGTGAAGAAGTTTTTCCTCATCTCGGTCCTAAAAGGCTTCCCCTTTATCCTCAAACTGTGACCCCTTGTTCTGGACTTCCCCAACATCGGGAACAATCTTCCTGCATCTAGCCTGTCCAATCCCTTTAGGATTTTATACGTTTCAATCAGATCCCCCCTCAATCTTCTAAATTCCAACGAGTACAAGCCCAGTTCATCCAGTCTTTCTTCATATGAAAGACCTGCCATCCCAGGAATCAATCTGGTGAACCTTCTTTGTACTCCCTCTATGGCAAGGATGTCTTTCCTCAGATTAGGGGACCAAAACTGCACACAATACTCCAGGTGTGGTCTCACCAAGGCCTTGTACAACTGCAGTAGGACCTCCCTGCTCCTGTACTCGAATCCTCTCGCTATAAATGCCAGCATACCATTCGCCTTTTTCACCGCCTGCTGTACCTGCATGCCCACTTTCAATGACTGGTGTATAATGACACCCAGGTCTCGTTGCACCTCCCCTTTTCCTAATCGGCCACCATTCAGATAATAATCTGTTTTCCTATTTTTGCCACCAAAGTGGATAACTTCACATTTATCCACATTAAATTGCATCTGCCATGAATTTGCCCACTCACCCAACCTATCCAAGTCACCCTGCATCCTCCTCACTGCTAACACTGCCACCCAGCTTCGTGTCATCCGCAAACTTGGAGATGCTGCATTTAATTCCCTCATCCAAGTCATTAATATATATTGTAAACAACTGGGGTCCCAGCACTGAGCCTTGCGGTACCCCACTAGTCACCGCCTGCCATTCTGAAAAGGTCCCGTTTATTCCCACTCTTTGCTTCCTGTCTGCTAACCAATTCTCCACCCACATCAATACCTTACCCCCAATACCGTGTGCTTTAAGTTTGCACACTAATCTCCTGTGTGGGACCTTGTCAAAAGCCTTTTGAAAATCCAAATATACCACATCTACTGGTTCTCCTCTATCCACCCTACTAGTTACATCCTCAAAAAATTCTATGAGATTCGTCAGACATGATTTTCCTTTCACAAATCCATGCTGACTTTGTCCAATGATTTCACCGCTTTCCAAATGTGCTGTTATCACATCTTTGATAACTGACTCTAGCAGTTTCCCCACCACTGATGTTAGGCTAACCGGTCTATAATTCCCCGGTTTCTCTCTCCCTCCTTTTTTAAAAAGTGGGGTTACATTAGCCACCGTTAAGTTAGTTGAAATTTGCAGTGAGGAGCGTGAAGGTAGCATAGTTGTTAGATCAGTCGCTTTACAGTGCTAGCGACCAGCGATCAGGATTTGATTCTCACCGCTGTCTGTAAGGAGTTTGTACATTCTCCTCGTGACCGGGGGGCAGTTCAGGTTAGTGAGTTGTTGGCATGCGGCTGCCACAGCACATCTTCACTGTTTCAATTTGACACAAATGACGCATTTTACTGTATGTTTCGATGTACATGTGACAGATAATGTTAATCTTTAAATCTATGTAACATTGACATCAATTAGGTTTGCTTTATGCAGACTCAACTATATTGATGAGGACATTTAATGAAGTGAGAGGCTTCATCAGAAAGCATGTGAAACAATGCGTTCCATTTACTACATTTTCAGGGGATTATTGGACTTCTTGTTCAAGCTGCTGTGATATTCCTTGTGGAGCACATAATCCAGATTTACATTATGGTGCAGTATTAAGCTCCACAGTTTGCATTCATCCGGAGACGATATTCTACTTTCTACTCCCTCAGTTAAAAGTCCCGGGCAGTACCTCCCAGTGCTCTGTCCAATATGTGTCTACCAATTGACCATAAGGATAATCACACTACTGTTTCTGGGAGCTTTCTGGGCACTGTTGCTGTCATTGCTTGTGTTGTTCCGTCACGCAAAGTGCACATGCTATGTTGGTAGCGACGCTTGTGAGCTACCCCCAGCAAATCCTGAACAACACACACAAAACGCTAGAGGAACTCAATAGGTCAGGCAGCATCTATGGAAATGAATAAACAGTCAACATTTCAGGATGAGACGCTTCATCAGGACTGGACCATCCGCCCTGACAGCGAGGCAGGTGGATGCTTTCCTGGTATCATGGATTCTTGATTACCTGACTGGCAGACCACAGTATGTGTGCTTGCAACACTGTGTGTCCGACAGAGTGATCAGCAGCACTGGGACTCCACAGGGGACTGTCTTGTCTCCCTTTCTCTTCACCATTTACACCTCGAACTTCAACTACTGCACAGAGTCTTGTCATCTTCAGACAACCCCAACAGATTTGCTGGTGAAATGTTGCCTCATCTGGAAGGACTGTTGGCGCCCTGAATGGAGGTGAGGGAGGAGGTTAATGGGCAGATGCAGCACTTCAGTCGTTTGCCAGGGTAAGAGCCAGGTGGGAGATTAGTGGGGAGGTTCAACTGGACAAGGGAATCACAGAGGGAGCAATGGGGGAGGGAAGGTAAAGGTATGTTCAGTGGTAGGATCCCATTGAAAATGGCAGAAGTTACGGAGAATGACGTGCTGGATGTGGGGGATCATGGGGTGGTGGGTAAGGACAAGAAGAACTCTATCACTGTTAAGGTGGCAGGAAGATGGGGTGAGGGTGGATGTCCAGGAAATGGAAGAGATGCAGGTGAGGGCAGTATCAACGGTGAAGGATATCCTTACATTTTGTTGGTTGTTAACACAAATGATGGATTTAAGTGCATGTCTACATGTACATGTGATAAACAAATAAACAAAACTGAATCTAAATTAGTTGCTGAGGTTCTCACAGTAAGCTACACCAGAAAAGCATGACATATTGCTTTGAGACATCCTGAGGTCAAGGCAGCAATATTTTAAATGTTTGCTCATTCAGCATTGCTTCTTTATGCAAATGAAGCAAACCTTCTGTCAGACATCTTTGATGGTTGGACAAACCATTACTGAGAATCAAATTTTTATTTTATCTTTTAAGTTATTTCACACATCTGTTGACATGGGATTTAGCAGTGGGATCTGTATAATAACAATATAATAATAACTATGTTTTATTGGCTGTGAGGTATTTTTGGGGCACCCAATGTTCTTGAAAATTGTGACATAAGAACATTCTTTATTCAATAAATGTGAGCTTAATACAATGCAGAATTGCTTAAGTGTTTGAAATGCAATAGGAGATTGAGGCAGTGAAAAGAATTAGGCAGTAATGAGAAACCATCAGCATATCCTTTCGTTATGGTTACAGAACGCTGGAAGATGAGGTATGCACGCAAATAATTCACCCTATGATTCAGAAATAGGAATACATTCTACAGCTAGATTGTTGCCTGGCAACCTTTTAGAAGTAATATCAGTCAGCAAGAGTAGTTATTATATTCTGCTGGAGAACACAGCAAACAGATGGAATCCAATGAAAGCCTCCTCATCCTCACCAGCAAAGCACAGCCTCCAATTTCTTAGAAATAAGCATTTAAATAAAAAATATGGTAGGGGAGACATTTTTAGACCAACCAGAAGAAATGGCTGTGGAAATGCTGAAATGTTTTTTAAATATCCTTTGGCTCAGATTTTTCAGATCTTTTACTGTAGTTGGCTGTTATAAATGAGTGTCTACTCAAAAAAAAACAATCACAAAGGAGCAGGCAATTCACTTATGCTGTCCACCAGTTCTCTGAAAGATCTGTCCACGTAGTCCAATATTCCTGCTGCTTTCCAACAGCTCTGCACATCATTCACCATGGAGTACTTATCCAGCTCTACTTAGGAAGTTATTATTGAATATATTTCCACAGATATTTCAGGTAGCAACGTTGCTGCAAAAAGATAAATTGTTCTCAACTCATCTATGACTCTTGAAAGATTTATTCCTGAGATTTAGGTGTGCTTTCAGTGATATTTCTGTGAAACAAACATCAAATGTTTTATACAGTACTTCTCGTATTTTACTTCATTCTTGGGAAATGTCATGTTTCTTAAGTTCAAAATCTAGAGTGAATTTATTTTGCGAGAGACAAGCTCAAGGAAATCATATATGTCTTTATGATAGACAGCTTACCACTTCACTGGAGCAAAAAATAATCTGCTGGAAGACATCAAAGTGTTCAGCAGTACCTATGGGAAGGAAAAGGAATTGTCGAGATTATGGGTTGAAATCTTGCATTCCGACCCAAAGCATCAACAGCACCCGTGCACCCCGTCCCCCCGATGCTATTTGACCTGCTAGGTTCCTCCTGCAGATCCATCGCTGCTCCAGGTTCTAGCATTTGCCGTGTTTTAGTGGAGTCCAAGAGCAGAGAAAAGCTCGTCAATATAGGGAGTGGTCAGCACCTGCTGGAAAAGGTATGCTGAAGAACAACTCAGTCAAGAAAGATGCTGCCTTTGGTGGGAGAACCATTGATTCATCTTTCAGCGAGCACACTGTAAGTTAGATTCAGATTCATTTGTTTATTGTGTACATTGAAACCCACAGTGGAATGTGTCATTTCTTGTTGACAACCAACACAACCTAAAGATGTGCTGGGGGCCTGCCTGCACATGTCGCCACATATTCCAGCAGCTACATGATGTGCCCACCGTGTTTACAGACTAAAAGAAGCAACAGCAACAAGAACAACAGCAAAACAAGCCCTTTTGCCTCTCTCCTATCCACGCACACAGCCAATCTTCTAACCTCAGGACAAACCATCTCCGGGCTTCCAGCCTCTAGTGGACTCACAGACATCGGGCGTTTGACTTCCCCAGCAAGCTCAGACTCACAGACCCAGAGCTACAGCCATCACAAAGCTACAGGCTTTGACTTCTGGACTTCTAATCGGCCTTTGGGCTTCTATCTTCAGTATCAACCCCCAGATAATTTTAGCACCATCCCAGCCCAACAAGAGTTTAAAAAACTATTCAGCAGCCATGTTGAAGTCCTCAAACACTGAAAAGCAATGCACAATATAACGAAACAGAAAGTGATGGAAAGACTCAACCGGCCAGTCCACACATCCACAAGAACAGAAACAGAGTCAACGTTGCAGTTCTGACCCGAAACATGTTCTTTGTTTCTGTTCCCACAGATGCTGGCTGACCTATTGAGTACTTCTGAATTTTCTGTTGTTTGCATGAGATGTCCAGCATCTCCAGTTATGATTTTCACTTATTTGTTGAAATACACAACATACTGCACCTTGGCCACATCCAAAGCTCTAAGTGTTTCCCTGTGGAGATCTGCAGTGCTTCTGTTATGACTGAAAAGATTGGGAAGTGGAAGCTCAGCTGTCCAGTTTCATGAATTCAACTCCAGTAGCAGCTCTGTACATATTGTAGGATCTCTCACCCCACTTTCAACCTAAACAGAAAGGTGCGAGAGTTTGTTCAGGAACATTTGTGTAATACAAACAATGCAGGGGAGGGAGAGAATTTGCATTTCAGAACCACACACTTTCATCAGAGAACCATTAACCTGAAACTGTCACTCTGCAAGATGTCACCTGATTTGATGAGAGTCTCCAGCATTTTCTACTCTTAATCCATGGTTTTCAGGGTCAGCTGTACTTTATCTTCATTATCCTTATCAGTAAATAGGGGATAACACTGGTGGGAAATGATGTTCAACACATCAGGTTAAGTGCAGAAATGTTTTTGTTTTGTGGCTAGATTTGTAAGCCCTGAAAGAGAATGGTGGCTTTTGTGGTCAGAGACCCCCATTGCGAAAAGAAACAGAAGAAGTTATTGCCTTTGATGTGGCATTTCCTTCAATCTCTTTCAGGAACAGAGCTATAAAATCTGACATATTATGCGACATATATTATGCATTCAGTCACAAACGTCAATAAAAATGTAAAATTTGTCTCCACTACTGTATACATAAATTATTTACAGGTTCTGACAAAAAGAAGTCAGAGAAGTTTATTTTTTCTTTTGGATGTATTACACTTCCACAGGCACTGGAGAATATTACATTTTTTCATGTTATAATAATCAATATATAGAACTGATTTCCTTCAGAGAAAATTAATCCTAACTCAAATAAAGGCTTGGATGATTTTTCAGTAAACATGGAGAAAAGTGGCTAAATAAGACTTGGAGTTGAAGGAAATAGGAAAAAAAACTGGAGGAAGTTTTGAAAAATGAAGGAACAAAATGCAAGCCAAGATATGTTTTGCAAGGTTTGCCAGTGTCTAGGCATGGACTGTATCCTTCTCCGTCTTGACTAGTTAAGATATAGAGCTGTGCAGCACAGTGACAGGACCTTTGGCCCATCATGCCCATGCTGATCCACACTCATGCAATAGAGCAAGGCCGTGCAGGTTGGTGGAGGACTTCAGTTATGCAGATTTTGAGTGTTGGACTATTCTCTCAAAGAGGCGTCGCTGCCCAGATCCTCCTCAGCTGCTTCATCCTATGGGAGTGCTCTTCAGCCAAAGCACAGCAGTGATTCCATGCAATCAGAGGCACGGTGAACATGATCATCACTGAACAACATTTCCCAAGAACAGTAGAGAGTTGTAGCAACCATTCCATCACGTGTTTGTCAACATCATTAAAGTCCCTGAGTTCATCATTGAAGAGAGATTGTGAAGAACCCTCCTCCAATTCGCCTCTTGTAAAAATTTATCACCACGTTACATATGCTACACCACAGTATGGAAGCCATTGCTTTAGCGAGCAGATCTGATCTCTATGCAGACCAATATCATAGAGTCATAGATTTATAGTGTAGTGCATCATGAAACAAGCCCTTTGACCCAACTGGTCCAAAATTCCCAAAGTTACACCCCTTTGCCTGCATTTGGCAGATATTCCTCTAAACATTTCCTATCCATGCATCTGTCCAAGTATCAGTGATCCATTATCCTGGGTGTGCCCTAAACTCTAGTGCTGTCTCTGAGGAATTTACATATTCTCACTATGAATACCCGAGTTTCTCCTGTGTCCTCTATTTTTACTCCTGCATTCAAGGTTCCTTGGCCACTGTAGAATTGTCCCTAATATAAGTGGCTGGCAGGACAATCGGAGGAGGTAATGGGAGACAGTGAGAGCAAACTCATTTGTGAGGTAAAGACCTCCCCACCATTGAGCAGTTCTACAAGGACCACTGCCACAAGAAAGCAGCATCCATCATCACGGACCCCCACCATCCATATGTTTCTCGATGAATGGAATTCCCACTGTTTAAATAAGAGGCTCTTCAGCTAATGGGAGGAGACGGTTAAGAGGTCCCTGGTGATGACTGTGCCAGGCAGTAGGGTGTCCACATTTTGATTTGTCCTTTTGTGAAGATGGTCTCAATTATAATGCCCTTGAGGTTCCTGTGGATGGTCCTTTTCCCATACATGAGAGATAAGGTCGTGGGTCTGTGATTCTTGACCATCATTTCCCAGCAGCTTACTCTCAGTGAAAGCAGACGTCAATGATAAAATCCACCATCTCCGTGCATATTTCACTGGCTAACAAATAAGTTGTTCAAAAATCAAGATCTCAAACCCAAAGCAAAGCCAATGGACTGCAGTGAACTCTGCTCTCCTATACACGACTGAGACAGACACTTCAAACACTACAGAAAGGCTGACAATGCTGTCTCTGCAAAATCCTCCAGTTCCACTTTCAAGATAAGTTAATCTCTTCTAAGCAACGTGTGCAATCTTTCAAACCTCATCAAAGACAGTTAGCATTATCATTTGCATGACTGATATTAGAATCTCACAGCAGATACTCTATGCCAGACTGTTATGGGAAGAGATTCCAAGGAAAAGATAAGGATGTTCTCAAAGCCTCCTTGAAAACCTCCCACATCCCCACTGACCACTGGGAATTTGACACATTACCTCCCAAAATGGAAAAGGAGTATTCGCAATGGCACTATGAACCTCAGGTCATGTGTCAGGAGCACACAGCAGATCAGAATAAGTGGGGGACAGAGTGCACCATTTCCCAATTTACCCATCCAACTGCCCTGCTCAACAGCTCCTAACCCACTGTACCTGTGGGGGTGTCTCCAGATTCCACATTAGTCTCATTAATCACTTCAGAAACAGCAGAAGCAAGCCACCCGCAGCTCCAAGGAACTGCTAAGAAAGAAGATTCTGGAAAGGAATGATTAATTTCCATAACTGTGGTAGGATCAAAATCCCAGATTAATATTAAGTTCTCCTGCTGGCCAGGCTTCAGAAACTATTTCAAGCAAACTCTGCTGTCAAACACCATTCATTTTAAATAATTAAACCAGGATTGGTATGTTGTCATGAGAATTTCTGACCAATGACAGCTTAAAGTGAAGAAGGAACATCTGAGATGACATTGAAAAACATGGGTCTTTTTACTAGAAGCAATTCATCAAGGAAGTTTTGTATAATGCTCTCTGTCAACCACTATTCATTTTAAATCACTAAACCAGGATTGGATTGTTGTCATGGGAATTTCTGACCAATGACAGCTTACATTGTAGAAGGAACATCTAAGATGACATTGGGAACCATGGGTATTTTTACTAGAAGAAATTCGTCAAGGAAGTTTTGTATAATGCTTTGATAACCTCTTCCCAGAATACTGCTTAGAATAGGAGTCTTTCATGAATCTAGTGTTGGGCAGATGCAAGATGTAACCTCCCAACATTGTTGACTGACTGTAACCAGAGCTCAGTACTGGGGCTGTTGTCCTTCATTGGACGCAGCTATTGGTTTGTTTGTCCTTCCAGTGAATGGGGACAATTTTGGTAATTGGTATTGGAATTGGTTTATTATTGCCGTGCGTACTGAGATACAGTGAAAAGCTCGTTCTGCATAAAGTTCATACAGATCAAATCGTTACACAGTGTATGGAGGCAGAAAATGATAAAATAATAACAATGCAGAATAAAAGTGCAAAAGCTACTGAAAAGGTGCAGTTTTGGGTAACAATAAAGTGCAAGGTTATAACGAGGTAGATTGTGAGGCCAAGGTTTTAGATTTAGGTTTAGATTTAGATTGTGCCACCAGATCCTCGATTTTCTCACTTGCAGACCCCAGTCAATTCAGATTGGCGAAAACATCTCCTCCACAGTCACCATCAGCACAGGTTACCCCTCAAACATCAGGCTGTTGAACTAGAGGGGATAACTTCATTCGCCCCTATCACTGAATTGTTCCCACAACCTATGGACTCACTTTCAAGGACTCTTCATCTCATGTTCTCAATACTTACTGCTTATTTATTTATTATTTATTTTTTCTTTTGTATTTGCACAGTTTGTTGTCCTTTGCACACTGGTTGCTTGTCCGTTGAGTGGGTTGTGGTCTTTCATTGATTCTATTGTGTTTCTTGTACTTACTGTGAATGCCTGCAAAAAATGAATTTCAGGGTTATATATAGTGACATACATGTACTTTGATAATAAATTTACTTTGAACATACAATGAAACGTGTCATTCATGTTAACAATCAACAGACTCAAGGATGTGCTGCAAGTAGTATCACACTTTCTGGCACCAATGCAGCATTCCCACAATGCTTGGCAAAACAATACAGGGCACAACAAAACAGAACATAACAGGCAACAAAGCAACAACAGTGAAGCCAACCTGGTTCGTCCGTTCCTCCCGCCCTCCCACCCACCCATGCACACACACAGTCTTCTAACCCCAAAGCAGGCCATCTTCTTCAGCCTCCAGTGGTCTCATGAATTCCCAGACACTGGCCCCGAATTCACCAGTGGACTCGTAGAGAATCACAGACCCAGGCCCTGGCCATCAGGCCTCAACTTCTAGATCTCTGTGATCTGATCTGGGCCTCTGATTGACCTTCAGGCTTTGATCCGGACCTCTAATTGACCTTTGGGCTTTGACCCTGACCTTCAATTGACCTTCGGGCTTTGATCCGGACCTCCGATTGACCTTTGGGCTTCAATCCTGACCTCCAATTGACCTTCAGGCTTCAACTTGGACCATGAATTGACCTTTGAGCTTCGATTCAGACCTCTAATTGGCCTTCGGGCTTCTTTGATTTGGACCTCCAATTGACTTTTGGGCTTCAATCTGGACCTTCAATTGATCTTCAGGCTTCAATCCAGACCTCCGATTGACATTCAGACTTCGATTTGGACTTCCAATCAACCTTTGGGCTTCACCCTTCGGTATCAACCCAAGGCTTGCCGATGGTGACAGATGAGGGCCTGACCTCCAGGTCTCAAACTCCAGTCTCGCCGATGACAGGGCCCTGTCATCCAGCCATGCCCTCGCTGTTGGTCACTGAATGCAGAGACTCTGGCTTGTCCTCTAAATCCCCTACATTCTTATCCCTAACCCTAACCTGACCCCATACTCCCCTCCTGTCCCCAAAACCATCCCATGAACCTAAAAAAAATCTAAAAAAAAAATAACTATGCCTGAGCTGCCACCTCTACAGAGACCATATAAGAGTCTCATAACAGTGGGGTAGAAGCTGTCCTTGAGCCTGGTGGTTCGTGATTTCAGGCCTTTGAATCTTCTACCCAATATCAAGAGTGGGTGTCTGAGGACTTGTTCCTCAAATACCCATTACCTCATTCAGTTAAAGGCTGGACTAGCACTTTGTAGCCAGTGGCATATTTTATAGTTAGTGACAAGCTTTGCTGAGCCGTGACTCCTGAGATTTGTGAAGTCAGAGGACAGTGGCTCTTACCTTAGACTTTTGTTGTCGGGGGGTGTAGAGATTGATTGATAGGGAGCCAGTGCCTTGCAGATAAAGGCTCATTTTCCGGTCTGCTTCAGTGAAAATGTTGTTCACTTGTTGCAAGAATGAACCGAAGTGCTGTGTGTATACTGCAGCTCAGTCCCTGATCCCGAGGGACTGTTCAAGAACCAGAAACTATGTGCATGCAGACTGTTGATAAACTTTAGAATTTGTGTCCTCATAACTAAAAATAATGGTATTTGGTCTTGTTTGATTAAAATAAAATGGTTGGCATAAGTGCCCCTCAGAAGTGATCTGGATCATCAATCTGGTGCTGTCTGCAAAACCAATTAGGTACCATTGCTCCCGAGTGAGATTTGAATTTTCAACTTCCGGATGTACAGGTGAGAATGTTACTTTTGAGTCAGGCTGATTCCTATTTTACAATCTGTCATAGGTCTTTGTTGAAGGCTAGAACCCATTATTGTCAGGGTAGTGAATTAATAAGCTGGAAAGACCTCTGCTTGAACACAAAGCAAGATGAAGGATAGATATCTGATGCAGCTTGTATTTTAAGAATTAGCTCTTGGCTGTGTTTCACTGATTTCTGCACCCAGCTTGAACCCCAGTCCTAGAGCAGCACTTAACCCAACATTGTCCTTCACATAGCCCCTCAGGTTAATGGATCTGTAAGTGACTTACTGGGAACAACAAGCCAAAAAGTTAGTTTAACTTGCAGAACATTTAATTGTTCAAACTCAAAGCAATTTATTCCTTGTGAATTGTGAGGGGTTTTCAGTCTGGGAGATACTCCAGGGCATAGTCTTTAGTGAAAGCCTTTTTGATGTGCATTCTAAATACAATGACACAGTAATACCAGGAGTTATCCTTACGTACATTAAAATCAAGTACCTCACACTAGGGTTGCGGCAATTTTGAAAATTCAGAAAATAATGGTAGGTTATTGCTCAGCAAAGAGTTCAGAAATATTCACAAGTTATTTTGCACCATTTGGGAAATAATGAACTATGGTTTCATAGATAATGGATTCTCTTTGCCTCAGAGATTGTTACACTTAAAGCAAGCACATTAATCAGTAGTGGCTTCACTGCAAAATTTGTTCAACAGACTATTACATGACAGATGTAATAGATAATCATAAGTCAGGTCTTTCTCCAAAGTTGGCTCACAGCGGTGGAAAGCCAGATGAAGCATCCAAAATAATTGGCAGCTCAGGGTTTCTTAGGAGTAACAGCTAAACCAGTGGAGGACATTTTATATAAAAGCTTTTCAAAGAAGGAAAATGGAGTAGAAGTACAAACTGCATCCCTGTTACAATGTTTGGGGTGTGGGTCTGCATGCAGTTGTAACAGCTTGCACACATAGACAGACTGTATTCTGCAGATTACTCATCACTTCATTTCCAGAACCAGCAAGCTTCACACTTTGAGTGACAAAGCATTGTGCAAAGTATAGTTTACATAACGTAACTGCAGAACTCTTGCTGAAATTCATTTGCTCTTGCATTTCAGCAGGAAGACCTCTGAACTCCACTTCCTTCTCTCATGCTTGGCTGGTGTTTAAACACTGAGTGGGGTTCAGTAACTGAAAGTGGAAAAAGTAAACCAGTTGTCTAGATATTCCACAGAAACATCATAAGAACATAGAACTGCACAGTACAGGCCCTTTGGCCAACGATGTTGTGCGGACATTTTAACCTCCATCCTACATAGCCATCCGTTTTTCTGTCATCCATGTGCCTATCTTAGAGCTTCGTAAATGTCCACAATGTATCTGCCTGTACCACTACCACCAGCAGGACATTGCTTGCACCCTAGAGGCAAATTACCTCTAAATCCCCACTACACTTTCCTCCAATCAAGTTAAAACGATGCCCCTTTGGATCAGCCATTAATACCCTGGGAAAAAGTCTCTGGCTATCCAGTCAATCTATGCCTCTTGTAATCTTGTACGCCTCTATCAAGACACTTCTCATCCCTAGCTAGCTCAATTTATCCTCATAAGACATGCTCTCTAATCCAGGAAGCGTCTTGATAAATCTCCTCTGCACATATTCCAAGTGTGGTCCAACCAGGGTTTTAAAGAGCTGCAACATTACCTCACAGCTCATGAACTCATTTGGTAAAGTTTCTATAATGGTTTCTGCAGATAAATATTTCACTTTAATGAAAACATTATTGAGTTATAAATGAGGAACTGGAAAAATTGTTGCAGCTGTAGCCTCATCCACGGGCCACTCATTAGGGCATATACTCCACATACAGTTGCTCTGGCATTCTCCAGAAGAACAAACTGTCAGCAAATACTTTTAAGTGCTTTTATGTGTAAAACACACAAGTACCCCAACACCATTCCCAGCAAGCAGAGGCCAAAAACCTGAAGGAGATTAACCACTGTCCAGAGAAACAAGGGAGCTCTTGACAGTATGCCAAGTGATAAACAGTCTGTTCATAGCTCAGCAGAGATACAAACAACATACTGAGACATGTCACAAATACACTGCAGGTTCGTTGCCGGAATTTATTCTGACATTGAAACACTGTGTAACAGCAACACTCTTATTCTGAAAGTCATTGGGTTCAATGGAAAGATGCAAAAGTAGAGAAAGTATACTGATGTAATTACACTCAGTGGCCACTTTATTAGGTACACCTGCTCGTTAATACAAAGAATCTAATCAGCTAATCATGTGGCAGCACCTCAATGCACAAAAGCATACTGACATGGCCAAGAGATTCAATTCTTGGTCAGACCAAACATCAAGATGAGGGACAAAGAAGTGATCTCAGTGACTTTGACTGTGCAATGATTGTTGGTGCCAGATGGGGTGGGTTAAGTATCGCAGAAACTGCTGATGTCCAAAGGTTATCACACACAACAGTCTCATGAGTTTACAGAGAATAGTGCGAGAACAAAAAAAAATTTAGTGAGTGGCAGTTCTGTGGGCAAAATCACCTTGTTAATGAGACAGGTCTGAGGAGAATGGCCAGACTGTTTCAAGCTGACAGGAAGGAAACAGTAACTCAAATAATCATGTGTTACAACAGTGGTGTGGCTACAGCAGCAGAAGACCACACCAGGTTCCAGTCCTGTACCTAATAAAGTGGCCAGAAAGTACAGTTAGGGCTCCAGGTGAATTTCCAGACGGGCTCAAATCGGTTCACTTTTGATGCGATCGAGTTATTAAATCAAATACTAGAGAGCATAGTTTTAAAATGAGTGAGGGTAAGCTAAAGAGAGCAGTTTCGACCAAGTTTTCTTTTAGTGTAACGCACTGCCAGGTCTGGTGGTAGAAGCAGACACAATGGTGGCATTTAATAGGCATTTAGACAGGCACATGAACATGGAAGGAAGGGAGATACATGGATCATGTGCAGATAGATGGGTTTAGTTTCATTTGGCACTATGGTTGGTACTGACATTGAGGACCAAAAGGCCTGTTCTATGCTGTACTGTTCTATATCCTATGTTGTAAGAGTGTGGTGCAGTTAGTGGATAAAAGATTTGAGGTTTAAGATTCATTTTATTTATCAAAGAATGTATAAATTATACAACTTTGAGATTTGCTTGCTCACAGGTAGCCTCAAGTCCCAAGCTTGTATAATTTATATATTCTTTGATAAGGAAAGAATTGGTGTCGTCTGAGATGAAGGCTTGCTAAGGGGAATGTTGCTGCTTGACCCTGTAGCCTCTTCAGGACTTAGTGTTCTTTGTTCAAATGTCTACTCCCTAAGGAAAAGAGAAAAGGTTTTGCATTATATTTGTTTGATGCAGAATTGCTGACAGAGACAGTGGTGGCACTGACATAACATTAATCAGTTTTTGAATGTCCACAGTTAATGTTTTCACTGCAACTGTAGATTCTGGATATAACAGGGATGTTAACTTAAATGCATAGTCAGAGGTGTGATGCATCATCCATCGTCAGGGACCCCCACCACCCAGGTCATGCTCTCTTTTCTCTGCTGCCATCAGAAAGAAGGTACAGGAGCCTCAGGACTCACACCACCAGGTTCAGAAACAGTTATTGCCCCTCAACCATTAGGCTCTTCAACCAAAGGGGACAACTTCACTCAACTTCACTTGTCCCATCACTGAACCATCCCCACAGCCTATGGACTCGCTTTCAAGGATTTTTCATCTCATGTTCTCGATATTTTTTGCTTATTTATTTATTTATTTATTTATTTTTTATTTCTTTCTTTTTGTATTTGCAGTTTGTGTCTTTTGCACACTGGTTAAACACCCAAGTTGGTGCAGACTTTCATTATGGTTATTATTCTATTACAGATTTAAGAAAATGAATCTCAGAGTTGTATATGGTGACATATCTCACCATATGGAGAAAATGGTCGGAGGAAGCTTATGAGGCGCTCCAGGGTTGTTTTGAAGTGACAGACTGGCAGGCACTCTGTGAGTCAGATGGAGAGGATATTGATGGGCTCACAGAGTGTATCACTGATTACATCAACTTCTGTGTGGACTGCAATGTTCCGACAAGAACTGTCCTTTGTTACTCAAATAACAAGCCATGGGTGACAAAGGACATTAAGGACATCCTGAACGCTAAAAAGAGGGCGTTTAGAGATGGAAATAGGGAGGAGCTGAGGGGAGTACAGAGGGACCTGAAAGCCAGGATCAGGGAGGCTAAAGACAGGTACAGGAGGAAGCTTGAGTGGAAACTCCAGCAGAACAACATGAGAGAGGTCTGGAGGGGGATGAGGACCATCACTGGATTCCGGCAAACTAGCAACAGAGGAGCGGAAGGCAGTGTGGACAGGGCCAATGAACTTAACCTGTTCTTTAACAGATTTGACATTGTGGCCCCTGCCCATCCCCCACATGAGTCATCTGTTGTCAGCCCCCAACCAACACATATTCCACTCTCCCCTCCTACCCCTCCTCACAGTCCCCCACCCTGCTCTCATGACTATACCCCTTCCCCACACGAAATCACCACGGTGGGCTTCACAGCTGAACAGGTGAGAAGACAGCTGAAACGTCTCAACCCAAGCAAGGCTGCAGGACCAGATGGTGTCAGTACCAGGGTGCTCAAAGCCTGTGCCCCTCAGCTATGTGGAGTACTTCGCCATGTATTCAACCTGAGCCTGAGGCCCCGGAGGGCTCCTGTATTGTGGAAGACGTCCTGCCTCGTCCCTGTGCCGAAGACGCGCGCCCCAGCGGCCTCAATGACTACAGACTGGTGGCATTGACCTCCCACATCATGAAGACCGTGGAGATACTTGTTCTGGAGCTGCTCCAGCCTATGGTCAGGCCACACTTAGACCTCCTCCAGTTCACCTACCAGCCCTGACTAGGAGTTGAGGATGCCATCGTCTTCCTGCTGAACCGTGTCTACGCCCACCTGGACAAGCCAGTGAACACTGTGAGGGTCATGTTTTTTGACTTCTCCAGTGCGTTCAACACCATCCGCCCTGCTCGCTGGGGGAGAAGCTGACAGCGATGCAGGTGGATGCTTCCCTGGTATCATGGATTCTTGATTACCTGACTGGCAGACCACAGTACGTGTGCTTGCAACACTGTGTGTCCGACAGAGTGAGCAGCAGCACTGGGGCTCCACAGGGGACTGTCTTGTCTCCCTTTCTCTTCACCATTTACACCTCGGACTTCAACTACTGCACGGAGTCTTGTCATCTTCAGAAGTTTTCGGATGACTCTGCCATAGTTGGATGCATCAGCAAGGGAGATGAGGCCGAGTACAGGGCTACGGTAGGAAACTTTGTCACATGGTGTGAGCAGAATTATCTGCAGCTTAATGTGAAAAAGACTAAGGAGCTGGTGGTAGACCTGAGGAGAGCTAAGGTACCAGTGACCCCTGTTTCCATCCAGGGGGTCAGTGTGGACATGGTGGAGGATTACAAATACCTGGGGATACGAATTGACAATAAACTGGACTGGTCAAAGAACACTGAGGCTGTCTACAAGAAGGGCCAGAGCCGTCTCTATTTCCTGAGGAGACTGAGGTCCTTTAACATCTGCCGGACGATGCTGAGGATGTTCTACGAGTCTGTGCTGGCCAGTGCTATCATGTTTGCTGTTGTGTGCTGGGGCAGCAGGCTGAGGGTAGCATCAACAATCAGCAAACTCATTCGTAAGGCCAGTGATGTTGTGGGGATGGAACTGGACTCTCTCACGGTGGTGTCTGAAAAGAGGATGCTGTCTAAGTTGCATGCCATCTTGGTCAATGTCTCCCATCCACTACATAATGTACTGGGTGGGCACAGGAGTACATTCAGCCAGAGACTCATTCCACCGAGATGCAGCACAGAGCGTCATAGGAAGTCATTCCTGCCTGTGGCCATCAAACTTTACAACTCCTCCCTTGGAGGGTCAGATATCCTGAGCCAATAGGCTGGTCCTGGACTTATTTCATAGTTACTGGCATAATTTACATATTACTATTTAACTATTTATGGTTCTATTACTATTTATTATTTATGGAGCAACTCTAATGAAAACCAATTTCCCCCGGGATTAATAAAGTATGACTATGACTATCTGTACTTTGAGAATGAATTTACTTTGAACTTTTGAACTTTAAGATTCAAGATTCAAGTTTATTTATCAGGTGTACATTGAAACATAAAGTGAAATGCGTTGTTTGTGTCAACAACCAACACACCTGAGAATGTGGTGGGAGCAGTTTGCAAGCGGTGCCACATATTCTGGTGCCAGCACAGCATACCACAATGCTCGGCAGAAGAACACAGAACACAACAAAACAGAGCACATCAAGCAACAAAACAACTACAGCAAAAACAAGCCCTGTTTCTCCCTCCCTCCACGTACACAGTCCTCTAACCCCAAGACAGGCCGTCTCCTTCGGCCTCTAGCAGACTCAGATTTGGACTTGGACTCACAGACTTTGGGTCTTCAACTAGCTCAGCAGACTCATAGAGACTTGGCTCTGGCCAATGGGCTTTGACTTCCAGACTTCTGAATCGACCCTCAGGCCTCAATCCTTGGCTTCAACACTAAGTCACAACCTGGTTCTGGGTGGCAGCTATAAGACCATATGACAAGCCATTGGGCCCATCCCACAGTGTTTGGTTGATGTAGGGGATATTAGTGAATGAGAAATCTAAATACAATCCAGATTTTTTTTTTCTCGGCATCACTGAGGTGCCTGAATCACTGAGTTCAGAGAACAAGCGCACCTGCCTCCTTCAGAAACACACTAGAGTGGAATAACGTTAAAGCAGTGTTGTCCCTTCAAAGCGTGAATTATCTTCTTAATGAATAAAAAATGCAAAATCAATAATCTCCTGAATTAGGTCTGATTACAGTGCACAGTTTAATGTACCAGTTTATGAAAGTCATTGCCATGTTTTCAGAGGGTGAATGGAAATGTAGAATGTTTAGATCTGACAGACAATTAGTGCACGGTGTACCTACTTAGTGGCATAGACCGCTTTTCTATTCTAAACTCACTCAGGTCATCTGTTAGCACAGACATCGTGGGCTGAAGTTCCTGTGCTGTACTGTTCTATGTTCTATAATCCTGACAATAACAGGATGTTTGTTTACCATACTTTAATAAACCCTAAGAACAATTCGGAGAAGGAAGTCTGAGAATCAGAGCAGGAGTGCGGCGGGAGCCATTTTGATTTTTTCTTCTTATCATCAGAGTTAAGAGAAGTGGGACTGCACAGGCATGTGACGTCAGGCAGTGAAACGCAGAAGATTTAAAAGGAACACAGTCTAATACAGTGGGCAGTGTAGTTTTGCGGACAGTGGAGTGAGCCAGGAGCAGAGTGAAGGCTTAGGGGCTTTGGCTCAACGGGCTTAGGCGGAAACGGGTGAGGCAAAGTAGGTTTGGTTTTCAATTTTTCCTGTTATTTGAGGAAAGGGGGAAGTATGAGTGTGAGGGCAGCTTGCTGTTCTCGGTGTCGGATGTAGGAGGTCCTGGAGTCTCCTAGCCTCCCGGACGTCCACATCTGCGCCGAGCTGCAGCTCCTAAGGGATCGTGTTAGGGAACCGGAGCTGCAGCTCGATGACCTTCGTCCCGTCAGGGAGAGTGAGGAGTTGATAGAGAGGAGTTACAGGCAGGTGGTCACACCGGGGCCACGGGAGGCAGACAAGTGGGTCACGGTTAGGAGGGGGAAGGGGAAGAGTCAGGTAATAGAGAGTACCCCAGTGGATGTGCCCCTTGACAATAAGTACTCCTGTTTGAGTACTGTTGGGGGGGACAGCTTACCCGGGGGAAGCGACAGTGGCCGTGCCTCCAGCACAGAGTCTGGCCCTGTAGCTCAGAAGGGTAGGGAAAGGAAGAGGAGGGCAGTAGTAATAGGGGACTTGATAGTTAGGGGGTCAGATAGGTGATTCTGTGGATGCAGTCCAGAGACCCGGATGGTAGTTTGCCTCCCTGGTGCCAGGGTCTGGGATGTTGCTGATCGCGTCCAAGATATCCTGAAGTGGGAGGGTGAGGAGCCAGAGGTCGTGGTACATATAGGTACCAATGACATAGGTAGGAAAAGGGAAGAAGTCCTGAAAGGAGAATATAGGGAGTTAGGAAGGGAGTTGAGAAGAAGGACCGCAAAGCCCGCAGCAGCCTGATCATCATGCGCTAAAAAAGTGCAGCATCAGACAAGCGCAATTCAGCTTGTCTTCCACTGAGCAAACACTGGAGAGCAGCACCGATGGGAGGGGCAGCCCCAAACCCAGCATAGATGCCGTGCCACACCACCTCCGGCATCTCTTCCCCAGGGCGGCTGCAACAGACCACCCCGTGGCATGAATCCTTGGTCCGTGCTACAACTGAGGCGAAGCAGCTACCTCGTTGGTCTTGCCAATGAACCAGTGAACCGTATGTGCAGTATTCCACATTACCAACGTCCAACCTGGTCTTGCGATCACAAGAAAACCGTCCAAGACAATCACTCACACCATTTGTTGGATTGCGCTGTCGAAGTAACTGTTGGCATCAACATTAAGGTAACTAAAATAACTGTGCCCAGAACACATGCACTCTTACAAGTCAATCATTCTTTTTAGTTTACTTGTGCACAAGGAGAACAGCATAGGCTCCTGTCACTCACAGTGTTCTGGAGTCTGAACCGAAAGCTACTATTTTTATACAGAATTGCCTTATAAGTTATGGATATTAATCATTGTAAATTGTATATGTGTGAACTCCTTACTCACAAGATCAATTGTCATTCACAATAGAAGTGTTTAAAATCAATCGAAACTTCAAGCGGACAGCCGATATTTTGAAGTTAGTAATGATAATAGAGGTATTAAAAGTCAATCGTAGATGAGTGGTAGAATATAGTACATATTGTATATGTACTTTGATAACAAGCTTACTTTGAACTTTGAAACGTCTGTCTCTGATGTATATGCAGCCTTCTGCAGTATTGCCACAGTAGTATTGCAGTTAGTGTGACTCTTTACCGGGGGTGCAGTGCTAGCCGGAGCACGCCGGAGCACGTCCAGCACCTCTTTAAGAAAAAAGTCGAAATAAACAAGCTAATTAGTTAGGTGCTGCCCAGCGTGATTTGAGTATCTCAGAAACTGCTGATCTCCTGGGATTTTTACACAGAACACACTCTGGAGTTTACAAAGAATGGTGCCAAAAACAAAAAAACATCCAGCGAGTGGATTTAACAAGATGTTTTCACTCATAGAACAGCCACTCGCTGGATGTTTTTTTGTTTTTGGCACCATTCTTTGTAAACTCCAGAGTGTGTTCTGTGTAAAAATCCCAGGAGATCAGCAGTTTCTGAGATACTCAAATCACGCTGGGCAGCACCTAATTAATTAGCTTGTTTATTTTGGCTTTTTTCTTAGAGGTGCCGGACACGCTCTGGCTAGCACTGCACCACTGCTCTTTACAGTTTAGGGCATCAGAATTTGGAGTACAATCCCAGTATCCTCTGTCAGGAATCTGTATGTCCTCCTCATGGAATGTGTGAGATTTCCCCGGGTGCTCTGGTTTGCACCAACAATCCAAAGACATACTGGACAGGTCAATTAGTCATTGTAAATTGTCCCGTGATTAGGTTAGGGTTAAACCAGGTTTGTCAGGCGTTGCTGGGGTGGTGCTGCTCAAAGGGCAGAAAGAACCTACTTGGCACAGCATCGTTAAATAAATGTAACTGTTGCATTCAATAAAGGTGGGGAAAATTGCATTTGACAAGACTTTGAGAGGACTAGTATCATCACAAGACTCAATTTTAGTTTCCACAGATATGCGGGTGAAATCCCACACTACTTTACTAACAGCTCTTTCAATTTCTTCACACTTTGTAACTCACTGCTCTCTTGGCACCAGTATTGGACGAACAGAAATCTCCTCCAACTTTTCCATCAAACGTGTGGTTTGTAATTCATGTCCTCATTTTTGCCATAGATTCCATTTCCCTGGCCAACAGTCTAGGGTTGAACCAAACTGCTTCATGGCCCTGATGTTATTTCTGACACTAAAATGAGCCTAGATTACACGTCCTCACATTGTTCTCATACTTTCACCTATGTCCAGTCCACTCTATTTGCACGAGATAGGGTCACAGATGTCCTATTGTTAACAAGAAAATCTGGATACCACTAAGTCTACTGGCAATGATGTAACAACTTCAGTGTAAGTAAGTTCCAACTTGTACAGTATGTTCCAGTCAGAAGAAGCCGAAACATTCAATAACTCCAGCTCAAGCCATGCACTCTGAATCCTGGCTTTGGCTGACTGTACCTCTTCCTAGAGATGCTGCCTGGCCTGCTGCGTTCACCAGCAACCTTGAATGTGTGTTGCTTGAATTTCCAGCATCTGCAGAATTCCTCGTGTTTGGCTGCATGCCTGTCTCAGTCTCCTGATACCAAATCAGATAGTAAATCAACGGATTACAAGGACAAAGTATTCTTAGCTTATCAGCTGCTGAAACTCTCATCTTTGATGCATTTGGATAACCATAATCTGAAAAAAAAACAGCTTTAATTTCCACAGACATTTTGATAAAACTTCCTTCTGTCATCTCTGGACTTGAGTTCACCCAGATATCGGTTGGCTATCCCTAATGAACCCAATATTATTAATCCTGGATTTGGTAGCTCACATTGGCTCCAGTTTTATGTGATTTTTCTATTTAAAAATTCTTATCATATATAGAAGCGGAATCATTTAAAGGAAATAATTCACTTTTATGCAGGTTTAATTTATATCCTGAAAACAATCCAAATTCATTTAATAATTTCAATAAGCTGGGAATAGATTCTTTGGGATTCGAAATATAAACCAAAAGATCATCCGCATAAAGGGAGATCTTATGAATAGTCCCATTTATAGAAACTCCTTGAATACTTTTAGCTTCACGAAGTGCAATAGCCAAGGGTTCCAACAACAATTTAAATAATAGAGGACTTAACGGACATCCTTGTCTCGTACCCCGAGAAAGTTGGGAAAAAAGGGGATCTACAATTATTAGTAATAACAGTGGCAATAGGGCTTTTATATATCAATCTGTTCCATTTATTAAAATTAGTACCAAAGCTAAATTTCTCTAAAACTTTAAATAGATATTTCCATTCAACTCTATCAAATGCCTTTTCAGCATCTAGAGAAACAACACATTGGGGAGTCTTAGAGAGGGATGAGTATACATAGTTCATAGTTCATAGTCATACTTTATTGATCCCGGGGGAAATTGGTTTTCATTACAGTTGCACTATAAATAATAAATAGTAATAAAACCATAAATAGTATTATGTAAATTATGCCAGTAAATTATGAAATAAGTCCAGGATCAGCCTATTGGCTCAGGGTGTCTGACACTCTGAGGGGGGAGTTGTAAAGTTTGATGGCCACAGGCAGGAATGACTTCCTATGATACTCTGTGTTGCATCTCGGTGGAATGAGTCTCTGGCTGAATGTACTCCTGTGCCCACCCAGTACATTATGTAGTGGATGGGAGACATTGTCCAAGATGGCATGCAACTTAGACAGCATCCTCTTTTCAGACACCACCGTGAGAGAGTCCAGTTCCATCCCCACAACATCACTGGCCTTACGAATGAGTTTGTTGATTCTGTTGGTGTCTGCTACCCTCAGCCTGCTGCCCCAGCACACAACAGCAAACATGATAGCGCTGGCCACCACAGACTCGTAGAACATCCTCAGCATCGTCCGGCAGATGATAAAGGACCTCAGTCTCCTCAGGAAATAGAGACGGCTCTGACCCTTCTTGTAGACAGCCTCAGTGTTCTTTGACCAGTCCAGTTTATTGTCAATTCATATCCCCAGGTATTTGTAATCCTCCACCATGTCCACACTGACCCCCTGGATGGAAACAGGAGTCACTGGTACCTTAGCTCTCCTCAGGTCTACCCCCAGCTCCTTAGTCTTTTTCATTCAATATTATATAATATTTAACAATCTCCGAGTATTTGAAAAAGAGTAACGGCTTTTTATAAAACCCATTTGATCCTGAGAAATAAATAATCTAGTATATTCTCCATCCGATTAGCCATTATTTTTGAAAGAATTTTGGCATCCACATTTAATAATGAAATAGGTCTATATGAAGCACAATCAGTAGGATCTTTATCTTTCTTAAGGATTAAAGAAATAGAAGCTTCATAAAATGTGGAAGGTAACTCTCCTAACAGAAAAGAATCTTCAAGCATTTCCAACATATAAGGAGTAAGCAAATGTTCCAATTTTTTAATAAAATCCTACAGTAAAACCATCCAATCCAGGAGCTTTACCAGATAGCATTCAGAGAATAGCTTTCTGAATTTCTCTTTCGGTGAGAGGAGCATCAAGAATTAGTTGATCTTCAACAGATATTCTAGGAAAGTCAATCTTTTGTAAAAAGGCATACATATTATAAGGGTCAGCTGGAAACTGAGATTTATAGAGTTCACTGTAATAGTCTTGAAAATTTTTATTAATATCTTCATAATTACCAGCTACACTACCATCTCTCTTATAAATTTTTAAAATTTGTCTTTTAGCTCTAACTGCTTTAAGTTGAGATGCTAATAGCTTGTTACTTTTATCTCCAAACGTATAAAATTGACTTTTTAATTTAAGCAAATTTCTTTCAATAGGATAAGTTAATAGTAAATTATATTGTGATTGAAGTTCAACCCTTTGTTTAAATAAATCAACATGAAGAGAGACTGCATAAGTATTATCTAGATCTTTAATTAGTTTGGAAATTCTATCTAGTTCTATTTTTGTCTGTTTTTTGAGTTTAGCCAAATAAGATATTATCTGACCTTGCAAATATGCTTTGAGTGTATCCCATATAATCAATTTTGAAACATTTCCTGTATTATTAATAAGAAAGAAATCTTTTATCTGAATCTCTAAAAATTTAACAAAGTCTGAACTTTGTAATAAATTTTCTGGAAAGTGCCAAGGCAAGTTTACATTACTAACATCATTTATCTCAAAAGTTGAACTTAAAGGCGCATGATCCAAGACTGCAATAGCATCATATTCACATTTCCGGACTTTGGACAAAAATCGGAAATCAGCTATAAAATAATCAATTCTCGAATATTTATTATGAACATGTGAGTAAAAAGAATAATCTGTCATCAGGATGTAAATTTCTCCAGATTTCTATCAAACCATAATCAGTTAAAAAGGAATTAATAAGTGTTGCCGAACGACTCAGAAGCTGCTGATTGGTTGAACTTTTGTCAATCAAAGGGTTTAAGCAACAGTGGAAGTCACCTCCCATCAGCAGCATATATTCATTTACGTCTGGTAATAAACCAAATACATTTTTAAAAGAAGGATCATCTACATTAGGTCCGTATAGATTAACCAGGACAATTTTTCTGTTACAAATAGTTCCTTTAATAATTAAAAGTCTACCATTATTATCTGAAACAATGTCTTCTTGAATAAATAAAATATTAGATTTAATAAAAATAGATACTCCCTTTGTTTTATTTTGACAAGTAGCATGGTATTGAAGGCCCTTCCATGTTTTAAAAAATGATTCCACTTCTATATATGATAACATTCCTCTAAAAGTTACGGATTCTTTTAAATATTTAGGCATTACCATTACTAAAAATTATGGAGACCTTTATAGAACTAATTTAGTTCCCTTAGTGGATTCTATGAAGCAATTTTTTTCTAGATGGAATCCACTTACACTTTCGTTAGTAGGTCGAATTCATGTAGTTAAAATGATGATTTTACCAACATTTTTATATGTATTTCAAAACATTCCTATTTTTCTAACTAAGAAGTTTTTTGATCAAGTTGACTATTATTTCATCTTTTGTTTGGAATAATAAAAGACCAAGAAATGGAAAATGTCATTTACAAAAATTAAAAAAGGATGGAGGTATTACTTTGCCTAATTTAAGGATGTATTGTTGGGCGGTTAATATACGTTATGAGTGTTCTTGGTTATATTGGACTGGTAAAAAGGAACGACATCTTGGGTTGATTTGGAATTGAAAACTGTGAAACAATTTCATTTAACTTCGTTATTAGGAGCTTCTTTACCTGTACAATTAGCCAAAATTTCTATTCTAAAGATAAATCCTATGATTAATCAATCATTACGAATTTGGTATCAGTTTCGTAAATTCTTTAATCTGAAAAAATTTTACCTTTTTAGTTTAATTTATCGAAACTATTTATTTAAACCTTCACTTAATGATCCTACCTTTTCTCTTTGGAGGAATAAAGGAATTTTTTCCTTTATGGACTTGTTTCAAGAAGGTCGATTGATGTCCTTTGAGAAATTAGTAACTAAATACTCTCTCTCATATTCACATCTTTTGCAATATCTTCAGGTCAGACATTTTTTACAAGAATATTTAAGTAATTTTCCATATATACAAGATTCTGACCTGTTAGATATTATTTTAAAAATGAACCCTTTAGTGAAAGGTTTTATTGGGAAAATTTATAATTTACTATTACAACAGGACAATTATCCTTTACTTAAAATTAAGCAAGATTGGTAAAGAGAGCTTAATATGACCTTGATAACAGAGGGTTGGTTGCGAATTTTGAAGCTGGTTAACTCTTCTTCGATTTGTGCCAGTCATTCTCTAATTCAATTTAAAATTGTACATCGTTATTATTTGACGAAGGAGAGATTGTCTAAAATACTTCCTAATGTAAATAGTCAGTGTGATAGATGCAAAACTGAGATAGCTATATTGACACATATGTTTTGGTCATGTTCTGTATTGAAACAATTTTGGAAATCTATTTTTTCTACAATCTCTAAAGCTTTAAGAATCAATTTACAACCTAATAAATTGACAGTTTTGTTTGGTATAATTCCTCAACATATTCACGGTATTTCTATATCTGACCAATATGTAATTGCATTTATCATATTATTGGCTAGAAGGGCTATTTTATTAAAATGGAAAGATGTCTCTGCTCCCACTTTGATACAATGGTTCTCTCAGGTGATGTTATGTCTTAGTTTGGAAAAAATTAGAAGTCGAACTTTTGATCCTAAATTTGAATTCGAGAAAATGTGGGGTTCTTATGCCCGTTATTATCATTTGATGAGTTAATTAAGATGGTCCTTTTCTGATGCTTGGTTATATGAATTTGGTTGGCGGTTTGATGTCTTTTTTTTATGGAAGCTTGTATGGCGCATAGCTCCGAGTTTGTGCTCCAAATGGGTTTTTTCCCCTTTTTTTAGTTATCAGGGGTTTTCTCTGTTTTAGTTAGTAGGGGTTCTTTTTTTCTTTCTTTCCTTTTTTCCATAAAAAAAAGCTTTAATACTTTGTTTTTTGATTATTATTGGTATACTGTTCAGCCTGGTTGATAGTTTAACTTTTACTCTACATATGGATATGTTATCTTGATTATTTTGATGTATTTTTCTCTGCTGTTGATTTTCAATAATAATTAATAAAAAGATTTAAAATGAAAAATTCTTATCCTTGCTTTCAAATGCCTCCATGGCCTCATCAATGCCCTCCCAACCATCTCTGCAATCTCCTTCGCTCCTCCAGTTCTTACTACTCAAGTAAGTCCTGATTTTAATCACCCCTCACCAGTTACTGTGTCTTCAGCCACCAAGACTCTAAATTCTGAAACTCACTCCCTAATCTTTTCATCTCTGTAACTCCTAAACTCAGCCCAAATACTCCCTAACCTGAGCCAAACATGCCTCAGCACACCACAACCAGCCTCCCCTCTAAGGACTCAGTCTATACTTATTGGTGCCTCAGTAAAGCAGCCACCATAATCAAAGACCCCACTCACCCCGGACGTTCTCTCCTTTTCTTTCTCACCATCGAGCAGAAGATACAAAAGTCTGAATGCACGTATCGTCAGGCTTATGGACAGCTTTCATCTGACTGTTATCAAACTCTTGAATGGACCTTTTTGGCCAGAAAGAATGACAATCAGTGAACAGGGATGGATGTGACAATTTTGTGAGATTGTCCTTGCAGCTCCCATTTTGTGAACTAATCTTTGCTTTTTGATAAGTTAATCAGAGCAATTGAATTGAATGACCCGCTAAACCAGAGACCATTCTCAGACAAGTGGCTATTTATTATGTAAAGTAGCAGGTTTGCAGAAGAAGCAATTTGTAATCTCATTAGGCTCAGTGTCTGGGTCATCTCGTTTAACTGGTTTGAGCCAGTCAGAGTTGAAAAGAACCAAAGATCATAGAACAATACTGGTTGTAGCCCTGGATCAGAGCCAATAGGAAGGTGACCCAGGTAGGTCAGATAACCTCAAACCAATGAGATGGAAATGCAACATTTGAACTGATGAGAAGTGTTTAAAAGTAAGGAGCTTCAAATGCAATACAACAACAACTCTTTAGAGGCCAATTATTGAAGATATGGAGGACCTTCATGGTGGACACGTGGAGATTAGATTGGGAGCATGAGGAATGCCTAGTTAGTGAAGACTCCTTTCCCAGGTATTACCTTTTCTATTCTTTAACTGTTCATGGAGGGTCAGGGAAACTTAGTAGGTTTGCACACAGGTACTTGGTTGTGTAAATTCATGTGCTCCTCAGTTGAGACAATAAAGGTACTTGTTGGTAGTTACAGATTCTCTCTGTGTCTAACTGATCATCACTTCTAAGGGTTAGATCCTTGTAACCTCTTGAATGATAAGATTGACTCTTACCTTCACAATCTGCCTTGTTATGATCTTGCACTGTACTTTCTCTGTAGATTTTACACTTTATTCTGCATTGTTATTGTTTTTCCAGCTCAATACACTGTGATTTAATCTGTACACAGTATGCAAGACAAGCTTTTCACTGTATCTTGATACATCAGAATCAAGTTTATTACCACTTACATATGTTGTGAAGCATGTAGTTTTGTGGCAGCAGTGCAGTGCAAGACTGAAAAAAAAGATAGCTTACAATAAGAAATATAAAATGTAAATAAATAGTGTAAACAGAACAAAAAGTGAGGTAGTGTTCATGGTCTGTTCAGAAATTTGATGGCAGAGCAGAAGAAGCTGTTCCTAAAGCATTGAGTGTGTCTTCAGGCTCTTGTACCTCCTCCTTGATAGTAATAATGAGAAGTGGGCATGTCCTGGAAGGTACAGTCCTTAATGATCAATGTCACCTTTTTGAGGCATCACCTGTTGAAGATGTCCATAATAGTGGGAGGCTAGTGCCCATGAGGGAGCTGGATGGTTTACAACACTCTGCAGCTTTTTCTGATCCTGTGCATTGGTGCCTCCATACCAGACAGAGATGTAACCAGTCAGAATGCTCTCTACAATGCATGTGTAGAAACTTGCTAGATAGCTGTGCCAAATCTTCTCAAACTCCTAATGAAATATAGCCACTGGTGTGTCATCTTTGTAATTGCATCAGTATACTGAACCCAGGATAGATCTTCAGAGATGCTGACACAAAGGAACTTGAAGGTGTTCACCCTGTTCACTGCTGACCCCTTGATGAGGACTGGTGTGTGTTTTCCCAACAACTTCTTCCTGAAGTTCACAATCAGTTCCTTGGTTGTTGTTGTGACACCACTCAACTGGCCGATCTACCTTCTCATCACTATCTCAGATTTTATAGATGGCATTTGAGCTGTGCCTAGGCAGCCAAATTGAAATGCTTGTACATACTCCTGCCTTCACTACATGAGATTTCCTTCCAATGTACTTTGCTATGGCCCTTTATTGTGACTTTTTGGCCCCTTAATTAAGAAAGGATGTGCTGGCATTGGAAAGGATCCAGAGGAGGTTTAGGAAAATGAACCCAGGAACAAAAGGAGCTTTTGATGGCTCTGGGCTTGTACTCGCTGGAGGGGGGACCTTATTGAAACCTATCAAATACTGAAACCGTAGATAGAGTGGATGGGGGGGGGGGGAGAAAGATGTTTCCTGTACTGGGTGTGTCTAGGACTAGAGAGCACAACCTCAGAATACAAGCTCGTCCCTTTAGAACAGAGGTTATGAGGAATTTCTGTAGACAGTGGGTGTTGAAAAAGTGGAATTCATTGGGTATAATTAAAGCAGATGGTGATAGATTCTTGATTAGTAGGGGCATCAAAGGTTATGGGGCACAGGCAGGAGAATCTGATTGAGAGGAAAAGTAAATCAGCTGTGATGGAATGGTGGAGTAGACTTGGTGGGCTGAGTAGCCTAACTTTGCTCCTCTGTCTTCTGATCTTATGGATATCAGCAGTCAATTGTAGATGCTTGTAAAGATGGAAAGGAGCTTTTCCTCAAGAGTATTATGAAACCTAGTTACTTACCCAAGGTCTTGCAGATTTCACAGAAATTTACAATAATGCTTGCTTTCAGATTTTTCAGCTTTATTAAGTTTACTTATTAAAATCTACTGAGTTTAGAATTTTAAAGAGATAACTAAACTAGTGGACATGGCTTTCTATAGTTTGTAAGTATAACTCTCCCCAAAGACTGTTTGGAGGAGCCCATCTGAATGGTTACAGATGTAAACCTTAGTCTACAGCTTATTGTGCCAAGTATTTGTCCTGAACTTTTCTTATTTTATAACACAAAATAACGCCTCACTTGTGTATCTGATTGAGAAAACTTTGATTGTTCCATCTTCATCCTGTTTGCCTGCTGCAAGACCCTCCTGAGCTGTTCAATATGGAAATGTTTGATATTTGACAATTAGCACAATAGCCATCCTTTGATTGACAGAGAACAACAGAGTTTAATTGCTTTATAAAGAGTAGGTGAGTGAGTTTTCCTCTAGTGACAATTCTGATGTTTACCAATTTTAAAGGCGAATTACTAATCATGCCAGTATCACTTTTATTGTTCACTTGCTGACTTATCAATCTTTGTTGACTGGGGTTCACTGAAAACTTTTGTGATTGTGTTAACAGGTTCTTCAGCGTTGCCTCTCAGCTCACAGTCTGCTTGAAAAGATCAATACTGAGCTTTGCTTCTTCATGGTATACTGTGATAAAAATCTTGGCTAGTGTTTAGTCAATATGGGAAATGTGGAGATGAGCTGAATGATGTTAGTTACATAGATTTCAAAGAAGTATTTGATGAAGTACCTTGTGAATACAAATCTTATGGAATTTAAGACATTGAGCTGGTTAGGAAATTCATTAAATGACAAGAGACAGTAGAAATAAAGGGATTGTAGTCATACTGGTACAGCCTCGGCTATTCATCACATCTATAAACGACTGAGGTGATGAGATAGAAAGCAACATACCTGAGTTCACTAGTGGCACGTAGATAGCCAGCACTCAAAGCAGCGAAGCATTAAATTCTGAAGAAACATTAATAGATTAAGCAAACATGCAAAACCCTGGGAAAAGTGTTCCAATGTTAGTAATATGACATCATCAACCTTGGATCTTACAAAAGGAGGAGAGATTTTTCTTTAAAAATAAAGCCTAGAAGCGGGTCTGAGGAGGTCCATTTCTATAAAGCATTAAAAATTATTTGAACAGGGACAGATAATAATTTAGAAGGCAAATGGAATGTTTGGAGTGCAAAGACTGATTCAACTATCCCGAGCCTTGGTTCAACCACTCCTAGACTTTTCCAAGCTGTCCTGGGCTGCACACCATTGGGAAAAATATACTGGTGTTGGAGGAGTTGCAGAGCAGATTGGCCAGAATGATACTTAAGTAGCTCTCCGGTGAAAATGATATTGTATCTGTTAAACAGGGGCCGTGGACAATTCTGATTTGATGGAGACAGACGTGAAAGCACAGAGGAACATCTGGAGAAATTTCTGAAACGCCCGTTCGCTGCCGCTGCTACTGCGCGATCAAGAATCTTCCGGAGGGTAGGCCCCAAAATCCCCGGCTTTGTCTGCTGCTGGCAACCGAGGCTGAGGTCGAATCGTTCGGTTAGAGATGGTGCTTGGTACTCGGTGTCGGAGGGCTGATCGGAGGCTCAAAGTTTTCGGACGACTCAGAGTCGGACTGTGGTCGGGCATGGCAGGGAGAGTTTTCTTCCTTCTCCCGTCTGCATGAGATGTGGGACATTCGAGAGACTTTGAACTTTTTTACTGTGCCATGGCCTGTTCTTCATCAAGTTATGGTATTGTTGCACTGTTGTAACTATATGTTATAATTATGTGGTTTTTGTTAGTTTTTTCAGTCTTGGTTTGTCCTGTGTTTTTGTGATATCACACCGGAGGAATACTGTATCATTTCTTAATGCATGCATTACTAAATGACAATAAAAGAGGACTGCATGTCCTCATAATCTAAATATAAAAAAATATGATTACATAAATTATATCCATGAAACAGAAGTTTTTGGAAATATGATCAAAATCATCAGGTTATTAAAGAGAGCCAATCGTGAGAACTGCTGAGAAGTTCAGCAGGGGACATTGTCTAAATATAAAACCAGCAACAGCACTAAATAAGATGTCAACTCCTTGAATGAGAAAGAACAAGAAGATGGAATCTTCACAAGAGTCAAACATTTGCACAAACTTACTCCAGAGAAGCTTGAAAAGCTGGGTTTAATTTGACTGACCATGATCTGAGCTTAATTGCTTTATAAGGAGTATAAAGCAATTGTTACTCAAGTGAGAATTCTGATGTTTACCAGTTTTAAAGGCAAGACTTGGGCTCCTCAATGTGGCTGTAAACACAGAAGGAAAGGAAAGGTACGTTGCATCCAGAGTTTCTCCGGTTAGTGGACGATTTCCCTCCACGCCTCTCTGACGTAGTGCGGAACCGCATACGAGGCAAGTTACAACAGTGGTTCGCCATTGCCTTCTGCCAGGTGTGTCCCTTCTGGATTTTCACCTTCAGCAGTGCCTCTTCCCCCTGCCCCCTTTAGTCTTTGAGAGATGAAAGGTCACAGATCAAAATGTTTTCTGTTTCTCTTTCCACAATGCTGCTTGGGCTGCTGAATTGATCCAGCATTTTCTGCTTTGCTGGGAAATGTTCCTCACACAAGGAGCAGTTGAAATTTGGAACTCTACTCAGGAAATGAAACTGTTTGATTGTTCAATGGTTAATTGTTAACTTCAATCGATTCATTTTTGTTAACCAAGCACTTTTCAGTAAGTTTTATGGATTAGATGACTGCTCATTAAAGAGGGTGAAATGTTTCAGGAAGCCAGACAGCTAACCTGTTTCCATGTCCCTCCTTCTCATAGACAGTATGCTGTGATTGAGAATGGCTTGCTTTCATCCTGGTGTTGTGGGTTCTGAGGTAACTGAGGCTGATATAGGAATTGAAGACTTCTGCAGATGAGCCAAGAGGTGCATAACTGGATGAACAGTCTGTGCTGGTCGAATCCTATAGCATCAGGGTATCACGCTCATATAATTCATTCGCAATGAAAGATTAAACTTGTCACATAAAGAATTGATTGCACAAACTGATAGTGTTGATTTTGAGTTTCTCCTTAATCCAAAGCCAAAGTCAAATGGAAACAAAACTTTTAGAAGTTACTTAGGACAAACTTGACAGTTCAAAGATGATCTCATGGAGTCATACAGCATGGAAACAGGCCTTTTGGCCCAGCTCCTCCGTGCCAGCCAAGATGCCTGCCTCAGCTAGCCCTATTCTGCTATATTTGGCCCAGTCTAGACCTTTCCTATCCATGTGCCTGTCCAAGTGACTTTTAAACATTGTAATTGAACCCATCTCTACCACTTCCTCTGGCAGTTTGTTCTACAAACCCATCACCTTCAACATAAAAAGGAAGTTGACACTCAGGTCCAAATCTTTCCTCTGTTACCTTAAAGGTTCAATAGTTACATTTAATGTCAGAGAAATATATACAATATACATCTTGAAATTTATTTTCTTCGCAAACATCCATGAAAGCAGAGGAGTGCCCCAAAGAGTGAATGACAGTTAAGCAACAACACTCCCACCCCACACCCACCAGCAAAAAAGAATCAGCTTTTTTGGGAGACATAACACACAGCTCACTGATTTATGATATCAAAAGTCTTGTTTCATCGCTTTTTCTGAGCTCAGCGCCCGGAGAATCTGTGTCCTCTAGTTTTAAACTCCCTTATCCTGAAGAAAAAGACTGTGACCATCCATAAACCTCTATAATGTCACCCAAACCACCTTCCCTCCCCAACCCAGCCTCCTTCACTCCAGGGAAAACAGTCCCAGACCATCCAGTCTTTTCCCACTACTCAAGACCTCCAATCCCAGCAATATCCCTGTGAATTTCCTCTGTACCACTCCAGCCCAATCACATCCCTCCTTTAGCTCACCCAAAACTAATTTTATGGAGGAGTCTTTCAGCAGGGCTTGGACCCCTGCCATACAGAGTTTAGGCCTATCAGGCAGAAACCTTGTACTAGGTGCTGGTTGAAGCAGCATTCTTGCTTGTCTCGGACACAACTTGTAGACATTATTTAATCATCCATACACCTTGAAAGTAATCAACAAAACTGTTCTCAGTGCAAAGATAAGACTGAATTTTGAAATCACCTTGCATTGCAATTATGTCTGAAACATGTAGGAATGTTGCTTTGGTGACCATTCTGTATCATGAACCCCAGTGCAAATCAAGTGACTCTTTCCACACTAAATATGTTAACACCAATTACTACACCAATAAGCAGCTGGGCGAACGAAGATAAACCCAGTTAAGAATCATTTTAACTCATTGTACCAATTAAATATCTCTAGGTGGAGAAGAAAGCATAATTGATGAATCATTAATGGTAGAAATAAAGTTTCACTCAGCTTATAACAATTGGACCTTATTATTGTATAACCATGCATTTCTGCACAAACAATAATTTTTGACTAATATTCTTTCAGCTGGCTCTGTCATTTACAATTCCCTGCAGAGGGGAAGAAGGGATATCTCCCAGAGAAAAGAGAATGCAGAGTTCATGACTTATCGGCCCACCAACCTTCATGTTTCTGTCTCTTATAGGTACCACTCATTGTAAGAGCAGTACAAGCAGAAAGTAGGAAGCATGAGAAAGAAATAACCTTACATTGGAAACCAATGTCAGAAGAATTATGGCAGCAATGGGTCAGTCAAATTATCTCACAGTCATGTATGTTGTCCACTCCAATTAGGCTAAAATCTTTAAGGAAAAAGCACCGCTCAATGTCTGTCTGGTTCCAGCCCGCAGTCCATTATTAGCCTGATGTCTCTCCAGAGGGTCCTACTCCATGCAACCCTTGTGGAGATGCTGACCTAGAGCTTCAGATGCAGTGGAAAATGTGGTCCCCCAACTCCTTCCTCCAATCTTCCCTCCTGTACCCTTTGCTCTGAATACTGGTGTCCTGGGGATAGGGAAGCAGTGGGCTCCTCCTGCAAGGATGAGGATAGTTCCATACTGAGCCAGAACACTGATGATTCAGTGGCAAACCAGCCCTACTACCTTGCTCCTTCCTTCATTGGTTGTGCTGATCTCCTGCTACAACTGAAGACATTGCTCTTTCCCTTCGTGTTCTGCATTCCTCCTAGTCCTGCCTACTGTTGTACCCCCATATGCCTTTGCTCCATCATTGAGGGCATCCCTTCAGTCTTCAAATTCTTCAGTTCTCTTCCTGGATCCCCTGCTGCTTCTGCTCTACCTCCGCGTTCACATCACTCTTTAGTCAACTTTTGATTGCATACCCTAATATCCTGGCCATTTATTATTAGATTTAGGCTCCTGTAAGTTTTCTTGGGACATTTTAGTCATAGTCATACTTTATTGATCCCAGGGGAAATTGGTTAAGAAAGTGCTGCAAAAAGTGGAAATTGTAATTGTTGCTCATTGCTAAGAGCTGGGGTCTTGGGATCGGCTTCATCTTCATGGGGTTAAGGAAGATCAAATCTGGTTGTGAGCTCTTCCTTTGTTATTTTTGGAATGTTAATATGCAGATGTGCATAAAATGCTGCCATTACCTGAGGACAAAGAGTATCCAGTTGTCTGAATAGTGTGCAGGTAATGAGTCACTGCTTTGGTACAGAGAACAGAGGAACAGAACAGCAGAAAAACAAGCTGTGTCTCAGCTCAATTACATTCATCCCACAGGGCTCAAAGCAAAAAAGAAGAAATAATAAGCAGCAAAACAACATGGGCAAAGTAATACCGAGATTAGTGCTTAAGCTAATCCAGAGTTTCCCAACCTTTTTTAGCCCACACCCCCCTGAAGCACCTTCATACTTGCCAACCCCTCTCTTAGGCACAATATACTTTCCAGCACCCCCATATTGTAAAAACATGTTTACCATATGCTAACATGACAAAAATGATTCTGCTTTAAGTTTTTATTTGTCTTTAAACCTAGCTTGCACAGTACCTATGCATTGTACAGCAGCTTCAATATCCATGTGATCCTTCAGCTTGATGGTTATTAGCAAGAGATGAAATATCTGGTTCAAGTTATGACAGCAAAAGCCTTAAGGCCTCATGTATAAAAATATCCAAACTGTTTCTGTTTTTTTGTGAGTATGTGGTTCTCTCCACTGAAGCCTCTTTCAACAAGGTAGGAGGATGGAAGTGCAGTTTGGCTCTTCTCCAAAGACTATGAAACTTTGTATGATAGAGTAGCCACATACCACAAAAGCTGACACTTTTGAAAATCATTTTTGTTTCTTCATCATTTTTCATTTTGATCATTTCTTCTTGCAAGCTCTCTTCCTGTTCTTCCACCTTGCCAAGAAATGGATTAATTACCCAGTCCGGGATTTCCAGATCGTTCAAATCCTTGAATTGGTTCTGAAAATCCTTCTTCAGTGACTGTAGGTGTAAGAAGTACTGTTGCAAATCACCATCTGTGAGAGAGTTCCATACTTTCCATGTAGGGAAACTGAGAACATTCTTTTCCCAATGTTTTTCTTATGTATTTCCAATTTTCTGGTAAAAGTGGACACTGCACTTTTTGCCTGGATTAAATTGAAATTCTCACTATGCAGTTACATATTTAGAATGTTCATTTTGTCATACAGATCTCTTGGGTATGCCACATCTCCACCTAGAAGTTCCATCTTGTTTCCCAAGCTCTTGGGAACTTTGAGCAAAAATACAACCACAGTGTAAAAAACCATCCAAAGAAACATTTTAAGCAGTAGCCTTTTGACAGCCCACCCACTTCAGTGTGAAGAAGTAAGCGTTCAAACTCTTTATCCTTACCTTGGCATCCTCTTTATCCTTATTCTGCTATTTAATGGATGAACTTTAAACTTGTTGTCATGCTTGAAAAATGTTGCTGGCTGAGGTTTTTATCTGTGAGATGTTGACGATGAATTACACAACAGATTGCAAACAGACTTGGAATTTCTGTTTTCATAAATGCCACTAACCGGCATGGTGACCTGTCATATATGATGCTCCATCTGTTGCACAAGAAATCATGCTCCTAATCGGAGTACTTTTATCCTCAATATACATTTTGAGCTCATCATCGATTGATTCTCCATTGGTATTTGTTTTTTTAACTTCTTACAAAAGAGAATCTATTCATAAACTTTTCCATTTTTGATAAATCGTACATATGCCATTAGCAATGCCTCATTGTCTCGCACAGTTGACTCATCCAGTTGTATCCCAAACCCAAGTTTTCCGTAGCTCTGTGCATAGCTGATATTCAATGTTTTCACTCATTTCATCAATATGACGAGATACAGAGTTATTACTCGAGGAATTGATTTTAAAATACTGTTATCCATTTTGAGAACAGTGATGAGCATTTCTGATACAGCAGACATTATTCATTTTTGGAAATATTATAAGAAGCAATGAGTCCACTATTAAGGTCATTTTTAGCTTTCTTATGTGGCCAAGTGGTTAGGGCGTTGGACTAGCGATCTGAAGGTCATGGGTTTGAGCCTCCACCGAGGCAGCATGTGTCCCCTTAAGCAAGGCACTTAACCACACAATGCTCTAGTCTACCCAGCTGAGAATGGGTACCGGCAAAAATGCTGGGGGTTAACCTCGTGATAAGACTGGCGTCCTATCCGGTGGGGGGTGGGGGGGGGAGTCTCGTACTCTCAGTCACTTCACGCCGCGGAAACCAGCATAAGCACCGGCCTGATGGGCCACAAGGCTCGTGACAGACTTTAATCCTTAGCTTTCTTCGCAAATCCTCGAGTGTGCAACGTTTTTCAAATGCTTCTTTCATCTTCTGGAACTGAGTAATACCATAAGTAGCCTTTTCAGGGTGTCTTTTATGGAAGTGTTCCTGCGGTCTTGATGGTTTCATGGTTTCGTTAGATACAGTATTACTAATAAGACGCTTGGGGTGTTGCTGATCTGATGGGTATAGAATAAAACCTTACTATTGACGAACTTTCTGTAGTTTGTTTCTTCGCAGGATTAGAATTTAAGGCTTCACCGCCTTCAGACTCGTAGAGATCACGCCATATGTACTTATCCATCATTAATGGGGCTAATTTAAAATAGAAAATTAACACAAACTGGCAACGCCTATCGGATGTTGACAACGGCAGCGAGTTGACACGGTTGGGCAGGTGTCATGCCTCCAGTTAGGGGCTGCCTACCACCCCCGCTAAGAATCTTGAATGCCCCCCTGATGACTTCTATTTCCCCCAACATCCCCTTAGGACATGTAACCTCCCCCGTAGTGAATCACTGCGGTAATCAAAGGGGTGATGTAGGAGAAGTGTGTGTGTGTGTGTGTGTGTGTGTGTGTGTGTGTGTGTGTGTGTGTGTGTGTGTGTGTTACACTTTGTGTGTCTGTGAGTGTTTCCATGTTTGTGTGTGTCGGGGGTGGGGGCAAAGCGAGGGGGAGACCATATTCTTCCTAGTCTATGTATCCTTAATACTGCTGCTGCTACCACCACCTGGCTTCTTCTAATGGTGATATTGTGGGTTTCCTCCATCACCCTGCCACAGTGCCACACACCCTTGCATGCACATTTCTTTCCAAACCCCACCCCAGTAGCTTTGTGTCAGATCCCTGACGTTTGAACATCTCTGCTCATAAAATCTTTTAGTTCCGAATATAAGTTGGGCTAAGTAAGTCAACATTTCACTACTGCAACATGATGTTCAAGGAATTAGGAACATTCAGTTCCAGAGAGCAGTCAAAATCAAAATGAAAGAGGGAGAGAGATAAAAGTACTGAAATAAAACAATACAGAAAGCAGTATACAGTCAGCAATCAAATCCCATTCAGTGTCCTTTTAAGTGATCAAAAAGTGTAATTTAGTCTTTTCATTAGAATGTAAGATGAAGAGGTAGTTCTACAAACACAGAAACAAGCAAAGCCTGAGTAAGTGAGTGAGTCGGAGGCCACGGGCACACAGTAGACGGGACACAAGGACAAATTTGGCTTGTTCTTTGAGTGCTTGCCAATCCTCCTCATCACATTAGCAGTCTGCCTCTGACTGTTTTCCATCAGCTGGCACCAAATACACAGGAGATCAGCGTGATTTATTCGTCACTCTTCTGCTTTGATCTGCTGGGGAGCAAGAGTGTGCTGTGTTTTGTCAATTAATTTTTATTCTGAAGGTGAGTTCACAGCTGTTCAGGCTTGTGAATTAGCCCCCCTGCATCACGCATTATTTATTCTTTCCTCTGCTATTATCAGATCCTTCCACTACATCCAAGACAGAAATTTAATAGGGGAAAAGGAAAAGCCTACAGATGGAATTTGCATTGAGTTTTAATTTCTCAGTTAACAGCAGGGAAGAGAATGGACAAAAACAGAAACGTAGTAGAGAGTAGACATAAGAGGAGGCTGTCTGATCCATTACATTTGCTCCTCTGTTCAGTACATCATTGGATGGTCATAGATCTCATTGTTACCTTGCATCTAGAGATGCATTTACTTCTTAAAAATATTCAGTGACTTGGCCTCAACAACCCTTTTGCCATAGGTTAACCCATAGAGAAATCTACAGGTTTAATGTGCTCTGAGTGAAGAAACTTCTCCTCATCTCAATCCTGAATCTCGTGCCCTTGTTCTAGACGTTGCAGCCAGAGGAACATCCTCTCCACATCCAAGCTTCCTAGCCCTGTCAGTATCTTTTTAATTGAATCTCCTCTCATTCTACTAAGCTCCAGTGAATACAAACTAATTTGTTTTAATCTCTCTTCCCATGCCAATTCTCCAACCCAGCAGTCTGGTGAAACTCACAGCACTCCCATTATGGCAATTATTTCTGGTTCGAGCCAGGGAGTCTAAAACTGCATGCAGTGCTCCAAGTATGGTCTAATCAAGACAGCATATAATAATTGCAAGACATCTTTGCTCTTATGAGTCAAATCCTCTTGCTATGTAGGACAACCTACCACCTACTTACTTAACTTCTAGTTTCAATTGCATGTTGGTACAAGGACACCTGAGTCTTTTTGGACATCAGTACATCACAATCTAACATAATTTATGCAATTGGCTACACATTTGGTTTTCCTATAGAAGTATACATTTTCACATTTACCTATACTGTACTGTATCTGCAATGTTTTTGTCCCTGCTGAATCTGCATGTTACCTTGAAGCTTCCTTGCAACCTCCACACAGTTCACAATTCCCCCCAGTTTAACTGCCACCAGTAAACTTCAGAACATTACTTCTGGCTCCCTCATCCATTCCACAAATGAATAAAGATTTATTTATTTCCATTGATTTCTGTCCATCAATTAATTTTCAATCCATGCTAATACATTGTCTCCGACATCATGTGCTTTAATTTTGCCTTGCTGCTGCTTGTGCGTGGGAGGGGAGAGTTGCGGGGGCTTTGGGGTTTTAACATTTAACTGTCACTCATTCTTTGGGACACTCCTCTGTTTTCGTGGATGTTTGGGAAGAAAAAGAATTTCAGGATGCATATTGTATACATTTCTTTGACATTAAATGTACCTATTGAAACCTAAACTTACAGTATAAACTTAAACCTATGGGCTAACTTTCAGGGACTTTTCATCTCATGTTCTTGATATTTATTGCTTATTTATTTATCATTATTATTTCTTTTTTTTTGTTCTTGCACAATTTGTTGTCTTTTGCACACTGGTTGATCGCCCAAGTTGGAGCGGTCTTTCATTGATTCTATTATGGTTAATATTTTATTATGGATTTATTGAGTTTGCCCACAAGAAAATAAATCTCAGGGTTGTATATGGTGATATAGATGTAATTTGATAATAAATTTACTTTGAACTTTATATGTGAGACTTTATCAGATGATCTGAAAGTCCAAGTACTACCCCCCCTTTTGGTTCTCCCTTATCTTTTCTACCAGTTATACCCTCAATTGATTCAGTTGGTTTATCAACAAAATTTCCCTTTCAGAAAACCATGTTAACTTTGTCTAATCTCATTGATATTTTCTATTTGCCCTGTTAAATCCTTTCGAATTGCCCAGTGTGCTAGTTTACTCTCACACTTTTGGCCCAAGTTCATAGTCTTACAGCACAGAAAGAGGCCCTTCGGCCCACCATGTCTGTGCTGACTTTGCCCATTTGTCAGTATTGGGTTTGTACCGTTCTATGCCTTGCCTATCAAGTGTCTGTCTTAAATGCGGTGATGCATCTGGTTCCACTATCTCCTTGGCAGTGCATACCAGATATCAACTAATTTGTGTGTAAAGAACTTCCCCACAGATTGCCCTCTAAAATTTCCTCCCAATTTAAACCTATACCCTCATACTTTTGATACACCTACCATGGTGGAAAAAAAAAGATTTGACTATCTTCCAATTCTACACTTCACATAATCTTATCTATTTCTACCAGTGCACCTCTCATCCGCCTTTGCTTCTAGGTAAACAAGTCCAGCCTATCCAACCTGTCCGCATAACGTAAATCCTTCAATCCAGGCAACATCCTGGTGAATTTTCTCTGCATTACACTGTGGTGACAGGAACTATATGCTCCATCTGTGGCCTAGCCAGTGTTTTATAAAATTGCAACGTGGTGTCCCAATTCTTATATTCTGTCCTGACATATGAAGGCAGGCATGCCATATGCCATCTTCACCCCCTTTATCTACTTATGTTATCACTTCCTGGGAAGCACAGTGATCAGTGATAATTTCTTAGTCCTTTAATGAAGTCAAAAATCAAATCGTATTTAATGTAATTTTTATATTCCACAAAATCTGTAAGGTTGAAGAAGTAATGATGACATTTTCATTATAACTTTTTCAAGATAACATTTTCATTACAGTTCTTCGGTAACAGAGCAGGAAGTGGAAATCAGAAGTCCTGCACTTACACTCTCTAACCAGTAGGAGTTGCTGAATCAAAGTTAGACACAGAAACCAAAGTTTTTTCGCCCTCCCTTCAATTACCATGCACATTGAAACTTATTGCTTCTTATCAATGGCAGAAATGGAAAATAAGCAGATGTCGGAATAGAGAAGTGGAGGGAAGAAAATACGTCAGGACATGATGATTGGCTGAGATCACTAAGATATTTAATCTGAAATAAACACTGATCAAATGCATAATATTTCCACACTCTGCCATGTTGCATGTTAGTTTTTTTCAGGTAGATCTTGTGCCGGTTCTTCATATATGTTTATTTACTTGAATCCCATTTATTTGCCCTCACCCCTAATCTTTTCATACTTTTAGTTGAGACAATCATCCATTTCTCTTTCAGCCACTAATTTCAGTAATCCTAGTTATAAAAATAAACTCCATAAACTTTGTTCCTCTTCCAATCCAATTTTCCAATTGTCTTTACCCTATCACTGTTGATCATGCCTATATCCTTTAACACGTTTACCTCTTTACAGCTTTTTCCCCTTATATATTCCTTGACTGTGTTTCTGGATAATATTGTTCATTTTTGTCTGTTTAAATTCCAGAAAATGCCTTAGGCAATTTTACAGGATTAGAGATGCTGTTTAATTGAATATGATCTAATAATCTCTGTCAGTGGTACATTATTCACCTTTATGTTCACTCTTGGAACAAAGATAATTTTTCCAGTACTTCAGTAATGAAGTCATAGGTCATTTGCTGAACAGTTATTCAAATCACTTCATGATTTTGCTCTCACCACCAACGCTGCCTGGGCAGGGCGAAAAGCATTATCAAGGATGCATCTCACCCTAACCATAGACTTTTTACTCTCCTCCCATCCGGTAGGCACTACAGGAGCCTCTGCTCTTGCACCAGCAGGCTCAGGAAGAGCTTCTTCCCTGAGGCTGTGACCCTGCTGAACCTCACATCACAGCGCTAAGCAGTATTGCATCCATATTGTACTGTCTCAGTACTTTTATATTTGTGTGCTGTAGCACTTACTTTTTATTCACAGTTATTTTGTAAATAATACTATTCTTTTGCACTTCTGGTCAGATGCTAATTGCATTTCATTGGCTTTGTATCTGTACTCGGCACAATGACAATAAAGTTGAATCTAATCTAATCTAATTTTGAAAACCTCAATTATATTCCCAATCCTCCAGTTAAAAGGAAAAAAATCACACTCTATTCCAAGCATCAGCCTAATGAATCTACTCTGTATATTCCATAATGCCAGTATCCTTCTGAGAATGGAGTGCCTGGATTTAACCATAATACTCCAAATGCAACCTATTCTATCTCTCACATATAGAACCATAGAACCATAGAAACTACAGCACAGAAACAGGCCCTTTGGCCCTTCTTGGCTGTGCCGAACCATTTTCTGCCTAGTCCCACTGACCTGCACACAGACCATATCCCTCCACACACCTCCCATCCATGTATCTGTCCAATTTATTCTTAAATGTTAAAAAAGAACTCGCATTTACCACCTCGTCTGGCAGCTCATTCCATACTCCCACCACTCTCTGTGTGAAGAAGCCCCCCCTAATGTTCCCTTTAAACTTTTCCCCCCTCACCCTTAACCCATGTCCTCTGGTTTTTTTTCTCCCCTTGCCTCAGTGGAAAAAGCCTGCTTGCATTCACTCTATCTATACCCATCATAATTTTATATACCTCTATCAAATCTCCCCTCATTCTTCTACGCTCCAAGGAATAAAGTCCTAACCTATTCAACCTTTCTCTGTAACTGAGTTTCTCAAGTCCCGGCAACATCCTTGTAAACCTTCTCTGCACTCTTTCAACCTTATTTATATCCTTCCTGTAATTTGGTGACCAAAACTGAACACAATACTCCAGATTCGGCCTCACCAATGCCTTATACAACCTCATCATAACATTCCAGTTCTTATACTCAATACTTTGATTAATAAAGGCCAACGTACCAAAAGCTCTCTTTACGACCCTATCTACCTGTGACGACACTTTTAGGGAATTTTGTATCTGTATTCCCAGATCCCTCTGTTCCACTGCACTCCTCAGTGCCTTACCATTAACCCTGTATGTTCTACGTCGGTTTGTCCTTCCAACGTGCAATACCTCACACTTGTCAGTATTAGACTCCATCTGCCATTTTTCAGCCCATTTTTCCAGCTGGTCCAAGTCCCTCTGCAGGCTCTGAAAACCTTCCTCACTGTCTACTACACCTCCAATCTTTGTATCATCAGCAAACTTGCTGATCCAATTTACCACATTATCATCCAGATCATTGATATAGATGACAAATAACAATGGACCCAGCACTGATCCCTGTGGCACACCACTAGTCACAGGCCTCCACTTAGAGAAGCAATTCTCTACCACCACTCTCTGGCTTCTTCCATAAAGCCAATGTCTAATCCAATTTACCACCTCTCCATGTATACCCAGCGACTGAATTTTCCCAACTAACCTCCCATGCGGGACCTTGTCAAAGGCCTTGCTGAAGTCCATGTAGACAATATCCACTGCCTTCCCTTCATCCACTTTCCTGATAACCTCCTTGAAAAACTCCAACAGATTGGTCAAACATGACCTACCACGCACAAAGCCATGTTGACTCTTCCTAATAAGCCCCTGTCTATCCAAATGCTTGTAGATTCTGTCTCTTAGTACTCCCTCCAATAACTTACCTGCTACTGACGTTAAACTCACCGGCCTATAATTTCCCGGATTACTTTTCGATCCTTTTTTAAACAACGGAACAACATGAGTCACTCTCCAATCCTCCGGCACTTCACCCGTAGACAGTGACATTTTAAATATTTCTGCCAGGGCCCCCGCAATTTCGACACTAGTCTCTTTCAAGGTCCGAGGGAACATTCTGTCAGGTCCCGGGGATTTATCTACTTTAATTTTCCTCAAGACAGCAAGCACTTCCTCCTTTTCAATCTGTACAGTTTCCATGGTCTCACTACTTGATTCCCTCAATTCCATAGATTTCATGCCAGCTTCCTTAGTAAATACAGATGCAAAAAACCTATTTAAGATCTCCCCCATTTCCTTTGGTTCCCCACAAAGCCGACCACTCTGATCTTCAAGAGGACCAATTTTACCCCTTACAATCCTTTTGCTCTTAATATACCTGTAAAAGCTCTTTGGATTATCCTTCACTTTGACTGCCAAGGCAACCTCATGTCTTCTTTTAGCCCTCCTGATTTCTTTCTTAAGTATTTTCTTGCACTTCTTATACTCCTCAAGCACCTGATTTACCCCCTGTTTCCTATACATTTCATACAACTCCCTCTTCTTCTTTATCAGAGTTGCAATATCCCTTGAGAACCAAGGTTCCTTGTTCCTATTCAATTTGCCTTTTAATCCTGACAGGAACGTACAAACTCTGCACTCTCAAAATTTCCCCTTTGAAGGCTTCCCACCTACCAATCACATCTTTGCCAGAGAACAACCTGTCCCAATCCACGCTTTTTATATTCAACTTTACACTCTTTTTTTTAAATGTTTAATTAACTGACAAATCTGACAAGGGTCTGTACTCTCCCCTCTGCAAGGATTCTCACCTCTGTGACCAGGAAGTGAAACAGAACTTCTTTCTCCTCCCCAGCAAAGATGATTTAAAAAAATATCTGCAATGTTGAAAATCTGAAAGAAAGACAGAAAATGCTGGATGCACTCAACAGTTTGGTCAGCATCTGTGGAAAGAGAAATGGAGCTTTAATGTTTCAGTTTGTACTCCCTTCAGCAGACTGTGCCAACTTTGTTTCATTTCCACTGCTGAGAGTTTCCAGCACTTTCTGTTTATGTCTGAGAACACGAGAAACAACAGATTAAATAGAAAAGATGATGCGTATCTTCTTTGCAACACGATTCCCAAACATGGCAATGGATGTTCATGCTTCCTCTCGTGAAACCACAGCTATTGTGCTGTGCCTCTAGAGACAGTATAGATTGTAGCTTGGAAGCACAGAAACTTAGAACTAACATTTGCCAATATTGCAAATCAGTAATGTAATACTGACTACTAGTTTACTTGCATGCACCGTTGACTAGAGTGGACCTGAAAATCCAAAATATTGGCTTTGAAAACCCTTTACAAAGTAAAAATATAGTTGATGACCAAACCCTTGGTCAAAAGGATAGGCTTAGTGAAGAGAGGGAAGTGCAAGAAAGGATTAAAAGGGCCCGGGGCACAGCTGCTGAACTGAAGGCATGGTCACCAATGGTGGAACTAGTAACATCAGCAAAGGGCAAATTAGAATAGTGCAGTTAGCTCAGGTTTTCAGAACTAGAAGCAATAGGGACAGGTAGATTAACAAAAGAATTTAAAAGCAAGGAATATGGTTTTATATTCATGTTATACTTTATGCAAGATCTAAGATGATTAAGGAGCACAAGGATGAAGGGGTCTTGGTTTCAATGCATATGAATAATGGATGGAGAAGAAATGCAATGGAACAATTGTCTGGAGGTGTCAAGGGTAAGGGTTTCAGCAGCAAATCAGGTTAGACTGGGGTTAAATCAAATGGTATCATACTGGATGACAGTGACCTCAGTGATAGGGCTGATCCAGATTTGGAAATTCTTCTTTCAGTCAAATATAATACATAGGTACTGAATAGTCTGCTTTAAGCTCAGACAGACGATAGCAAGTGCGATGGAACTGAAGGCTTGGAGGAAGGTACACAACAGGAATCAAAACTTTAGATGGCACATTCAAATGGAAAGTTCAAAGGATAGGAGTACAAAGTTGTGAATTAAACTAACAGACTTTGTGACTAAACTGACTTTATGCTGATTACTGTGTAACTCCAGAATAATCTTTTATGTTGTGTTGGATTGAATTCAAATTTTTTTAAAGAATGTCTCACAGCCAGATATCACTTAAGGTCACTTAAGGTAATGTACCCAAACTGCTCATGATGCTATTTCAGTTCAAATCCTGCTGATGGTCCTCATTGACAAGTCTATAATGGATTAATTTGATGAAGTGAACTGGTTTCAATTCTTTCATTGTATGGTAAGACTGCTTTCAAAGCCACTGGTATGCAGTGATCCTGTCATTTGTTTATTGTGGTTGCTCCACAGCATATCTACAAGTCAAGAAGATAAAAGAAATTCTTATTTGTTCCTTGTGCATTTCTCAACAAGCTCTCAGATCAATTAGAAACACAAGACACTTCTTCATTGTTGTTTTTTTAACTATTGATTGTGGTTGTTGTCCATACTCCAGCTTGCTCTTCCAAAGGCAGCAATTCTGTTGAAGAATGGTGTTACTGTGTTGTTCTTCTCCAAGCATCATCACCTTGTCATGGTGGAGAGGCTTGTGATTCCCTGAGATTGCAAGAGTGATGCTGCCTGGAGCTTGGCTCCTGGCAGGGTCACCCATAGAGCTAAGGTCAAGGGGGTAGGCGCCAGGCAAAGAACAACCCAATCAAGAACTCAACAGTGGAGCTGGCGGAAGATGACAACACATCACAACAGCAGTGAAAGAGGAGGAAGGTTGAAGCAATGAAAGGTCCCTAGTTATCTTGGATGCCGTGCCATTGGACCCTGACCCTTATCTGTCAAAGACCATGCGATGACCTCCCCATATTAAATAAAATCATGTACAGGCGTTCTTCATTAAGGGAATAACCCCTTGAGAGAACATCATACTCAACTCATGTGATTACATTACTGCTCTATTGGCCATGTCTGTCCTTCCTGTAGGTGCCTTATTCACTGAGTATGAATGTGTGACTCTACAAAGTCTGCCAAGTTTGTTTAAGATTTAAGGTCATTAAATGAGATGACATTCTATTTTTGCTTATATTGGTTATTTGTGTTCAAGAATACAATGCAAACTGGTGCGGTCTGCAAACCTTACCAGAGTTGGAAGGCTTAAAATAACATAACTCACACATGCAGTTGGAATCAATACACACTCAGAGGCCACTTTATTAGGTACACCTGCTTGTTAATGCAAATATCTAATCAGCCAATCACGTGGCAACAACTCAATGCATAAAAACATGTAGATATAGAACATAGAATAGTACAGCACAGTACAGGCCCTTCAGCCCACAATGTTGTGCCGACCCTCAAACCCTGCCTCCCATATAAGCCTCCACCTTAGATTCCTCCATATACCTGTCTAGTAGTCTCTTAAACTTCACTAGTGTATCTGCCTCCACCACTGACTCAGGCAGTGCATTCCACGCACCAACCACTCTCTGAGTAAAAAAACCTTCCTCTAATATCCCCCTTGAACTTCCCACCCCTTACCTTAAAGCCATGTCCTCTTGTATTGAGCAGTGGTGCCCTGGGGAAGAGACGCTGGCTATCCACTCTATCTATTCCCCTTATTATCTTGTACACCTCTATCATGTCTCCTCTCATCCTCCTTCTCTCCAAAGAGTAAAGCCCTAGCTCCCTTAATCTCTGACCATAATGCATACTTTCTAAACCAGGCAGCATCCTGGTAAATCTCCTCTGTACCCTTTCCAATGCTTCCACATCCTTCCTATAGTGAGGTGACCAGAACTGGACACAGTACTCCAAGTGTGGCCTAACCAGAGTTTTATAGAGCTGCATCATTGCATCGCGACTCTTAAACTCTATCCCTCGACTTATGAAAGCTAACACCCCATAAGCTTTCTTAACTACCCTATCCACCTGTGAGGCAACTTTCAGGGATCTGTGGACATGTACCTCCAGATCCCTCTGCTCCTCCACACGACCAAGTATCCTGCCATTTACTTTGTACTCTGCCTTGGAGTTTGTCCTTCCAAAGTGTACCACCTCACACTTCTCCGGGTTGAACTCCATCTGCCACTTCTCAGCCCACTTCTGCATCCTATCAATGTCTCTCTGCAACCTTTGACAATCCTCTACACTATCTGCAACACCACCAACCTTTGTGTCGTCTGCAAACTTGCCAACCCACCCTTCTACCCCAACATCCAGGTCGTTAATAAAAATCACGAAAAGTAGAGGTCCCAGAACAGATCCTTGTGGGACACCACTACTCACAATCCTCCAATCTGAATGTACTCCCTCCACCACCCTCTGCCTTCTGCAGGCAAGCCAATTCTGAATCCACCTGGCCAAACTTCCCTGGATCCCATGCCTTCTAACTTTCTGAATAAGCCTACCGTGTGGAACCTTGTCAAATGCCTTACTAAAATCCATATAGATCACATCCACTGCACCACCCTCATCTATATGCCTGGTCACCTCCTCAAAGAACTCTATCAGGCTTGTTAGACACGATCTGCCCTTCACAAAGCCATGCTGACTGTCCCTGATCAGACCATGATTCTCTACATGCCTATAGATCCTATCTCTAAGAATCTTTTCCAACAGCTTTCCCACCACAGACGTAAGGCTCACTGGTCTATAATTACCCGGACTATCCCTACTACCTTTTTTGAACGAGGGAACAACATTCGCCTCCCTCCAATCCTCCGGTACCATTCCCGTGGACAACGAGGACATAAAGATCCTAGCCAGAGTCTCAGCAATCCCTTCTCTCACCTCGTGGAGCAGCCTGGGGAATATTCCGTCAGGCCCCGGGGACTTATCCATCCTAATATATTTTAACAACTCCAACACCTCCTCTCCCTTAATATCAACATGCTCCAGAACATCTACCTCACTCATATTGTCCTCACCATCATCAAGTTCCCTCGCATTGGTGAATACCAAAGAGAAGTATTCATTGAGGACCTCGCTCACTTCCACAGCCTCCAGGCACATCTTCCCACCTTTATCTCTAATCGGTCCTACCTTCACTCCTGTCATCCTTTTATTCTTCACATAATTGAAGAATGCCTTGGGGTTTTCCTTTACCCTACTCGCCAAGGCCTTCTCATGCCCCCTTCTTGCTCTTCTCAGCCCCTTCTTAAGCTCCTTTCTTGTTTCCCTATATTCCTCAATAGACCCATCTGATCCTTGCTTCCTAAACCTCATGTATGCTGCCTTCTTCCACCTGACTAGATTTTCCACCTCACTTGTCACCCATGGTTCCCTCACCCTACCATTCTTTATCTTCCTCACTGGGACAAATTTATCCCTTACATCTTTCAAGAGATCTCTAAACATCGACCACATGTCCATAGTACATTTCCCTGCAAAAACATCATCCCAATTCACACCCGCAAATTCTAGCCTTATAGCCTCATAATTTGCCTTTCCCCACTAAAAATTTTCCTGTCCTCTTTGATTATAATTATCTTTTTCCATGATAATTATAAAGGCCAGGGAGCGGTGGTCACTGTCCCCCAGATGCCCACCCACTGAGAGATCTGTGACCTGACCCGGTTCATTACCTAGTACTAGATCTAGTATGGCATTCCCCCTGGTCGGCCTGTCCACATACTGTGACAGGAATCCATCCTGGACACACTTAACAAATTCTGCCCCATCTAAACCCTTGGAACTAATCAGGTGCCAATCAATATTCGGGAAGTTAAAGTCACCTATGATAACAACCTTGTTATTTTTGCACCTTTCCAAAATCTGCCTTCCAATAGGCTCCTCTGTATCTCTGCTGCTACCAGGGGGCCTATAGAATACCCCCAATAGAGTAACTGCTCCCTTCCTGTTCCTGATTTTCACCCATATTGACTCAAAAGAGGATCCTGCTACATTACCCACCCTTTCTGTAGCTGTAATAGTATCCCTGACCAGTAATGCCACCCCTCCTCCCCTCTCCCCTCCCCTCTATCCCTTTTAAAGCACTGAAATCCAGGAATATTGAGAATCCATTCCTGCCCTGGTGCCAGCCAAGTCTCTGTAATGGCCACTATATCATAATTCCATGTATGTATCCAAGCTCTCAGTTCATCACCTTTGTTCCTGATGCTTCTTGCATTGAGGTACACACATTTTAGCCCTTCTACCTTACTGTCTTCACACTGTTTATTCTGCTTCTCTTTCCTCAAAGCCTCTCTGTATGTTAGATCTGGCTTTACTCCATGCACTTCTTTCACTGCTCTATCGCTCTGGGTCCCATCCCCCTCGCAAATTAGTTTGAACCCTCCCGAACCATGCTAGCAAAACCACCTGCAAGGATATTGTTCCCCCTCGAGTTCAGGTGCAACCCATCCAATCTGTACAGGTCCCACCTTCCCTAGAAGAGATCCCAATGATCTAAAAATCTAAAACCCTGCTCCCCGCACCAACTCCTCAGCCACACATTCAACTGCCATCTCCTCCAATTCTTACCATCTCTGTCACGTAGCACTGGCAGCAATCCTGAGAACATCACCCTTGAGGTCCTGTTCTTCAGCCTTCTGCCTAGTTCCCGAAACTCACACTTCAGGACCTCATCCCTCTTCCTGCCTATGTCGTTGGTCCCAACATATATCACGACTTCTGGTTGCTTTCCCTCTCGTACCAGGATGTCGTGCACCCGGTCAGAGACATCCCGGACCCTGGCACCCTGGAGGCAACAAACCATGCGGGTGCCCTTCTCACGTCCACAAAATCTCCTGTCTGCTCCCCTGACTATAGAGTCTCTAATGACGACAGCTCTCTTCTTCTCCAAGAGGTTCAGTTTTTGTTCAGACCAAACATCAGAATGAGGGAGGAATGTGTTCTAAGTGACTTTGACTGTAGAATGATTGTTGGAGCCAGACAGGGTGGTTTGAGTATCTCAGAAAATGCTGACAGGAAGGTGACAGTAATGTGCAGAAGAGCACTTTTGGACACACAACACGTTGAAACTTGAAGTGGATGGGCTACAGCAGCAGAAGACCATGAACATACACTCAGTGACCACATTATTAGGTACAAGAGGTGCCATGAAGTGGCTACTGAACGAATGTCAATGAGTGAAAAAGAGTTTAGAAAGCAGGTGAGAGAATAAAATAGTGACAGACATGTTCAGTGAATGTGATTTTTTTTTAAATTTGTTCAACAAGAACTAGTAGTATTGATGGATTTAGTGCTTCAAAGTCTCACCAATGTGGAATGGCAACTGAATAAGCAAATCTAATAGTTGAACTTTAAAAGTACGAATAAATAGAAGCTATAACCAATGACATGTTCATGCTGTGCCCAGATCTGGGCACTAGGGAGCAATATTAGGACTGGTAGAAGGAACAGCTACAAGAATCTAAAGTTTGAGCATGGTGTGACTGGTGTCCTGAGCTGTGTATATTTCAATGAAAGAAATATTGTAGGAAAGGCAGGTGAGCTCAGGGTATGGATCAACACATGGAATTAGGATATTGTAGCCATTGGGGAGACTTAGTTGCAGGAGGCCCGGAACTGTCAGCTCAATATTCCAGTGTTTCATTGTTTTAGACACAACAAAGCAGGAGGGATTAAGGTGCCATTACTAGTCAGGGAAAATGTCACAACAGTGCTCAGTCAGGACAGACTGGAGAACTCATCTAGTGAGGTGTTATGGGTGGAACTGAGATATAAGAAAGGTATGACTACATTAATGGGGCTATATTACAGACCACCCAACAGTCAGCAGGACTTAAGGGCACAAATTTGTAAAGAGGAATTCAGAAGGCCAGGCAGCATTTATGGAAAGGAGTAAACAGTTGACATTTTGGGCTGAGACCCTTCATCAGGAGTTCATCCATCATTTTGTGTGTGTTGCTTGGATTTCCAGTATCTACAGATTTTCTCATGATTTTACCAGTGGCAGCATCTTACAATATGAATGATCCTGTAAATGGAAACTCAGTGGGCCTCTGACCACCAGATGACTCTCCCTGATGTTACTTAGACTGGGCAGAAACATTACAGCCACACTCAAATCATTAATTTATTTTCAATGTCTGTTAAATACTTTAATTTATGGATTGTAAAAATACTGCAAACAGTGTGGGGAAAATGCTGCTTTACAAGTGGGGCGGTTGAAGGGTATGTGATAGGTACTATAATGAACACTTCCATTTAGAGTTTCCAACCCTCGCAGCAAAGGGCTTCAGTAAGAGCCCCACTGATTGGCTCCTGTCATGACTCTATATGAATATATCTGCAATTTGTTCCGTGTCCTCTAGGATCATTGGTATCATGGCAGACTGTTATATTGTAATGCACTAAATTGCTGTTTACATCAGTAAGCTAAATGAGTTGAGCAGTACAGTTAAGTAATTGTACGTAATGTATCAGCTCAATATTTTGACTACCACTTTCCAGACTCTAGTTAAGGTTCATCTTCCAATACACCGATCAATGCTGCAAGATTTGTTGCCAAAATCTATCCCACTGTGTCATTTAATTCAATCCTAAACAATTGTACTAAAGCCAGGGCCTGTTAGGTGAATGTGCACTAGAAGAATATTTATAAAACTGTAACCTTAGCTGTCACTCTTGCAAATGTATAACACAGTGAGGGCTTTAATTTTATTGCAGGGTTTGTGGAAACATGGCATCTGATGGTACATTTCTCACAGCACCCATCCAGCATCAAGGTGCACAATGGTTGAAAAAAATTGAAGGAGGCCTTTTGTCTCTTCTGCCAGTTTAATATGATCATGGGTGATCTTTTACACCTGTACCACTCGTACAGCTCTACAGCACAGAAACAAGCCCTTTGGCCCACCTAGTCCATGACAGCCTGGTCTTCTGCCAAGCCCCACCTACCTGCACCTGCTCCATAGCCCTCCATACCCCTCTCATGCTTGTACCTATGCAAACTTTTCTTAAAAGCTACAATTGAACTAGCATCTACCACTTCTACTGGCAGATTGTTCCACACTCACACCTTCCTCTGAGTGAATAAGTTCTTCCTCAGATTCCCCTTAAATATTTCACCTTTCACTCTAATCCTATGACCTCTTGTCCTGGTCTCTCACAACCCTAGGGGAAAAAGCCTGCAAGCCTTCACCCTATTTATACAAGATTTTCCCTCATTCTCCAGCACTCTAGTGAACATTTCTTGCTGATTCTCAAGTCGGAGTTGGAGAACTGGGGCGGGGGTGGGGGAGGGAGTGACATGGAAGACTTTAACATCGCAAATTAGTAAGTTGATTTTTGTTTTGTTAGTCTCCCCTCTTGCCGTGTGACACCTCTCTTCCCCTTTATTAGGGAGAGCGAGACAAGTCGAATTGTCTGGTGACAGATTGTTTTTATTGTACTGCAGATCATGGCCTTTCTTGGGGGGAGCTTTGCTATTGTTGCTTGGTGGGTGGAGGATGCTGATGCTTTTTGCTGAAGTAAGAGGGTGAGGGGGAGGGTTGATGCTTGCTGCTGCTTATGCATGGGAGGGGAGAGAAGGTGGGGGCTTTCAGGTTCTAATATTTTTTCTGTTACTCATTCTTTCAGATACCCTTCTGTTTACGTGAGTGTCTGCGAAGAGCAAGAATTTTAGGTTGTATAATGTATACATTCTCTGATATTAAAATGAATTATTGAACTATTGAATAAAGTCCTAGCCTACTCACCTTTCCCTATGACTCAGGTCCTTGAGTCCCGGCAACATTCTTATTATTTTTTCTCTGAACTCTTTCAAGTTAATTGATATTTTCTGCATGAATTCCAAATCCCTCAATTTCCCTAGCATCTAAAATTCTTCAGTCTCTCTCTTAATATAATAATCCTCTCTAGCCTTTTTTCCCTCCCATCTCCCATTGAACAGAAGATGCATCAGCTTGGGAACATGTGGCCCCATGCTCAGTGTAATTTTTTATTCTATAGTTATAAGAGTTTTAAACAAATCTCTTAATCAATAAAAATGATCCTCATCTCTCAATCTACTTTGTCAAGACCATTGCTTTTCATTTGCTGTCTACATTGCACTTTCTCTGTAACACTATATTTTTCATTCTGCTTTTATTTTACTTTGTACTATTCCCTTGTTCTTATGTATGAAATACACTGTTTGGATAGCATGCAAACCAAAGCTTATCCACTATACTTCAGCACATGTGACAACAATAAACCAATTCCAATTTGTTTGGCTCAAAAATTCCCTCGATTTACTACTCTCTGGGTAGAGAGATTTCTTCAACATTAGCATTTTAAAAATGTAGCTCCTGGTTCTTGACACTCCAGCCAGGGGAAGCAGCGATTTGTCATCTACCCTGCCAAGTTCTGTATGAATTTTCTATAGTACAGTGTATGCCTTATCCAAGATACACTGCAGCAACTTGTCAAAGCTGCTTCAGGAGTGCTTGGGAGACTTGTGACCTTTGGCCTTGGAAGACTAAGATAATGATGCATGGGAATAATACCAACAGTTGGCTCCCCTATAACTCACTCTACATCTTGACCTGGAAATATATCACCATTCCTCTAATATCACTGGACCACATCCTGCAATGTTTCCCAACAACAGGAGGGAGACAATGACTATACTTCATTAGGAGCTTGAGGAGATTTTGTACGGCACCAAAGAGTCTGGCAAGTTTCTACAGATGTACTGTGGAGAGCGTTCTTACTGGGTTGTGTCACCTTCTGGTATAGAGGCTCCAATGCCCAGGATCACAAGGGGTTGAAGAGGGTAATAGACACAGTCATTTTCATCATGGGCATTAGCCTCCCCACCGTCAAGGACATGTCCAAGAAGGTGGCATCCATCATTAAGGACCTCACCATCCAGGTCATGCCTCTTCTCATTGCTACCATCAGGGAGGAGGTATAGGAGCCTGAAGACACACGCTCAATATGTTAAGAACAGTTTCTTCCTCTCTGCCATCAGATTTCTGAACAGTCCCTCAACCCATGAACACCACCTCACTGTTTATTTATTTTATGTTTTCACTGTAAGTTACATTAATTCTTTATGTTCTACTCTGCACTACTGCCACAAAACAACAAATTTCATGACGTGCATATGCCAGTGATAGTAAACCTGATTCTAACTAATGAGTACAAGAATTCCAGAGGCTCAAGATATTCATTCATTACCACCCTCTCAGGAGAAATCAGAGGTGGCCATTAAATGCTGACCCTTTGAGAGGTGCACTCACTCAGTGACAGAATATTTAAAATGCATGTCACTTAACTAGTTATTGAGCTGTCTGTTGTTTAACTATGTGGTGCTGGTAGGGCACAAGTGATCAACCACTGACTGCATTAGAGTAGCTGACTGCTACATACTCGCAGCACTGTTCCATCTTTATACATAGACACTATCATTTTACATGGCTGTGTCAAAAATTGAATTATTATTATTATCTAGCACTTGTCTCTGACTCAGAACTAAAGCCAGGCAATTTTGTATTTTATTATATTTTGTATAATAAAAACATATCAAAGTGTTCTTACAAAAGCACAATCAAAAAAAATGTGACACAGGATCAATTATGGAAATTAGGATGTAATGGCACAACAGGACTCATTGGGTCAGAAGGGCCTGTTACCGTACTGAATCTCTAAATAAATAAAAATAAATTTCTTTCTGTCTTTTTATTACCTCCTGAATTGCCTGGTTCGAATTTTTAGTACTGGATCTCAGCCCTAGATTTGACATCCAGGAGAATTTGTTTTTCTTTATGGATACTTTCAGTTCCATATCTTCAGTGAAATTTTCCTTTAGCCCTGGAAATCCTAAGTTTGAAGATTCTATCTTCATAACGTAACAATGGAGAGGCGAGCGGTGGCGATGGCAGAGGCACAGGTGAGAAATGGCCAGGGAAAGCAGAGGCCACCGGTGGCGGAGGTGCAGGAAAGGCATGGTCGAGGCAAGCGAAGGTGCAGGAGGGGTCGAAGCAGAGTTGTGGTGTCCCCGAGAGTGAGAAAAATTCAGATCTCTGATCGATCTAAGTGCCGGGCCGAATTGGAAAGGTCACGTATGGGCTGAATCGTGGTGGTGGGGTTCAGGGCCAGAAGTGGCTCAGTAGCGAGGAACAACCCGATTTTTGGACAATTTCAGCACTGGGCCAGATTGAAAATGTCAGGGTGTTGGGACTGGAGGCAAGGCAAGGGCCAGTACTGTTCACTGCTCTGTGACGTTTACTCAGCTCCATGCTGAACTGAGCCTGTGGCCTGCTCCAGCTGCAGTGATGCCTGGCTTTGTGTCTTTTGTAAAATTTCAGTTCTGGATGCTATTTGCTTACTTTTATTGTTTGTATGATTTTTTTTTCTCTTTCTCTCCAGTGTTTGACATTTTTTTTATGGGTTCTTTTGAGGTTTCTTTGTTTTGTGGCTGCCTGTAAGGAGACAAATCTCAAGGTTGTATAATGTGTACATAGTTTGAAAATAAATATACTTTGAACTTTGAACCCTTGGAGCCCAGGTGTCATTCTGGTATTCTGGGCAGCTTCATGTTCCAATGTGGCAGCAGCATTCTTCATACCCTAGCATTCATTATCATAGAACATACAACAGTACTGCACTGGACAGGCTATTTAACCCACAATGTTGTGCTGATCTTGATGACAATTTATACTAAACGTTCTTTTCTTCTCTATCTCTATATCTCTCATACCCTTCATAATCATATGTTCATCTAAGAAGCCTCTTAATCTTCACCAAACTGCCTGTTTCCACTATTATCCCAGTAACCTAAAATTTTTGTGTTTTTAGAAACAAAACATGACCCACACATTACTTTTAGATTCTATCATCTCCCCCCAACAACATTAAATCATGTCATCCGGTGTTTGACATTTCTACCCTGGGGAGAAGATTCTGACTGTCTATCCTATCTATGCCAATCATAATTTTAGAAAGCTCTTTCATGTCTCCCCTCAACTTCCAATGATCTGAGGAGATCAACACAAGTTTGTCCAACCTTTACTCCAGGCAGCACCTTGGCAACCATTTTCTGCACCCTCTCCACATCCTTCCTATAATGGGACAACCAGCACTGCACACAATACTCCAAGTGCGGTCTAACTAAAGTTTTATATAGCTGTAGCATGACTTTGTTACTCGTATCCTCAACAGCACTACCGATGAGGGTAAGCATTCCACATACCTTCTTTACCACCTTATCCATTTCCTCATGTCATGCTTCTTGTGGCAGTTTTACTCATCCACAAGGAGTGCTGGCACAAGAAAGCAGCATCCATCATCAACGACCCCCACCATCCAGGCCATGCTCTCTTCTCGCTGCTGCCATCAGGCGGGGGTACAGGAGCCTTCGGTCCCACACCACCAGTTTCAGGAACAGTTCATACCCCTCAACCATCCTGAACCAACATGGATAACTTCACTCACCTCAACTCTGAACTGATTCCGCAACCTACAGACTCACTTTCAAGGACTTTACATATCCTCAGTATCATTTATTTACCTTTTTTTTGTTTGCACAGATTGTTGACTTTTGCACAATGGTTACTTGTCAAGCTGTTGTGTGCAGTTTTTCACTGATTCTATTGAATTTCTTTGTTCTACTGTGAATGCCTGCAAGGCGATGAAGCTCAGGATATCATATGGCAAAATATACGCTCATTGGAGCCCGATGGCTGAAGCCTGGAGAACGGAGGCCAGAGGCCTGTCCTGCAGTTGAGGACTGTCTGTCTGTGTGTGTGTGTGTGTGTGTGCGTGTGTGAGAAGGAGGGTGGGAGGGAGGAACAGGGTGTGCTTTACTATTGCTGTTTTGATATTTGTTCTGCCGAGCCTTCTGGACATGCTATGTTTGCACTGGAATGTGCGGCGATGCTTGAAAGGGTGCAGAGAAAATGTACAGTGATTTGCTGGTACTTGAGGACCTGAGTTATAGGAAAGGATGAATAGGTTATGACTTTATTCCCTGGAATGTAGAAGATTGATAGAAGATTCAATAGAGTATACAAAATTATGAGGGGTATAGATAGGATAAATGTGAGCAGGTTTTTTTTCCCACTGAGCTTGGGTGAGACTAGCACTAGAGGCCATAGTTTAAGGGCAAAGAATAAAAAATTTAAGGGGAACCTGAGGGCTGGTGAGTGTGGAACGAGCTGCCAGTGGAAGTGGTGGATGCAGATTCAATTTCAACGTTTAAGAGGATTTTTGATAAGTACATGGATGGGAAGGATATGGAGAGTTATGGTCCAGGTGTGGGTCGATGGATCTAAGCAGAACAATAGTTCGGTACAGACTAGACAGGCTGTAGGGCCTGTGTCTGTGACTCTGTGATTTGTGGGCTGCCCCCAGCACATCCCTAGGTGTGTTGGTTGTTAATGAAAACCGACACATTCATTGTATGTTTTGATGTACATGTGATGAATAAATCTGAATCTGAATCAAAAAAGGAGAGGTGTCACACCTTCAGTCAATGGGGAATGTGTCAAGGGACAGGCAGGGGTTGGTAGGGAGGGAGAAGTTGACTGGAGAGTCATTGAAAAAGTGGTCCCAGCAGCAAGCAGAAAGGGGAAGATGTGCCTGGTGGTGGGATAATGTGTTCGATATGGATGCCACTGGGGTGAAAGGTGAGGACTAAAGCAACTTGGTGGTTGTTCTTCCTGGGGGAGTGGGTTGGGCGGATGGTGGAAATGGGGGTGTCGGAGTAGGCAAGTGGCAAATGGAGAAAATATGTGTGAGGGCTCCATTGACAGAGGGGAAGCTATGCTTCAGAAGCTTTTATGTTCTAGGTACCAAATCCTAATCAGGTTTATTATCACTTATATGATGTGAAATTTGTTTTGCAGCAATGTCTGCAGTCTCTTTTGTCTTCCCATGTTTTGCTGTCTAGATATGTAACCCTGACTAAACAACCTCTGAACATATTTTACTTTACACAAAGTATTGAAAAAAGCATTGCAACACTGCTACGAGACACACAAATCCGGTATTGGAAGCAAGTGACAACATGCCAGTGAACTGTGCATACTCCACGCTATACTATCTACACTTCTTTTTTTGTTTGCTCTGCTTCTTCAATTTTTGTTATGGACTAATGACCATGGTCAATAGCCTATAAATCCAATCTCAAAAACTGCAATTAATAAAGGGGAAAGTTATGACATCATCATAGCTCAGGCAAAACCTGACTCTCTGCCTGAAGGTTCATAAATTGGGGCAGCGATATCTCGATTGAGCCATGGGCTAGAGAAATGTGGTCAAGACCACTTGAAAGGGCAGATTCTGACCGTTACCCCATTGAATGCCATACCCTCATTCACAGGAATTACGTCACTGTGTGATTAGAGTAAGGGAATCATACTAGCTAACAATGTACTACAGTAGTGAACAGGGATAATGTGCAGACCAGGGTCAGAAATAACACAATTTCTCATGATATACCACATTGTTTTTCAACAACTTCAATGTGCTTCAAGCAAATTCTAAGAAATTGGTGTATTAGCGAGAGATGAAGTGATCAGTGTAATCAGTTATGAGGCACTGAGGATCAAATGCTTATAGTAAGTAACTCATTTCTTAAACTAAGCCTGTAATCCCTCTGCTGCCCCCTTGCTACCAAGCACCCCCCAACCACCACCCTCTTTACCCTTACCGCCCCCTTAGAAATTTCCACCACCCCTGGGAAGGCGATTATAGCTTACTTTGCTAACCACTGGTACAGATCATACTCGAAGGATGACCTAGAAATGGTGGGCTGAAGGTCCTGTTCTGAGCTGCGGGAATCCAAGAATCTACGACTTCTTTCCCATTTTTCATTGAATTCCTTTGCTGATCAAATAATCAACACCACTCTCTGTTTAACAAAATTTCATTTGAGACCACTCTGGATCTCAGTGTAAATCATTTATTTTATAACAGCTGTCTGAGCTACGCTCAAGATAGCTTTCAAATCTACGGAAGATTTGATGGGACATAATCCACACCAAACATCAAGCACTGCTTCTACTCATCCCACACTAATCCTATTGTGTTCTCCCCACCTTCCGATCAATGTTCCCCAGATTCTACCACTCACAATCACACTAGGTTCATTGGTCTACCAAACTTGCACATCTTTGTGTCATAAGGTGGTGGCTAGGAACAGATCCAAGTGCAAGACACAGACACTGAAGTACTAGGGACAGGACTAGGATACAGGCTGAGGGAGAGGGCAAGGACATGGACATGAAAACCGGGAACCCGGAACAGGATTGGACAAGAGAGCTAGGACCCTGGGCTTGGACTCAGAGACAGAGACTGGACAAGGACCCAGTACCTGGGTCTTGCCTCTGGCTTGGACCCCAGAACTAGGCAAGGACGAGGCTTGGCAGGAGGCAGGAGCCTTCAGGCTTGGGGCTAGGCAGGAGCCTGGGGTCTCCAGGCTTGGGGCTAGACAGGAGGCAGGAGGCTGGAGCCTTCAGGCTTGGGGCTAGGCAGGAGCCTGGGGTCTCCAGGCTTGGGGCTAGGCAGGAGCCTGGGGTCTCCAGGATTGGGGCTAGGCAGGAGCCTGGGGTCTCCAGGCTTGGGGCTAGGCAGGCTCCTCCTGGGCAGGGCGCGGATCATCACCCGACAGAGGCATGGGACAGGAGGGGACAGAACCAACCGCTGGTAACGGCAAGATGACCTGGCTTAACTGGGCGGAGGCAAGGGACAGGAAGGGAGCTAGGTACAGGGTGGCTCCAGGACAAGACTGCAGGCGAGACAAGGCGAGAGTTACCCGCAAGACAAGGCAAGGCTTCAGGCAATGCAAGGCAAGACGAGACGAGACGAGACGAGACCTTCAGGGGAGGCGAGAGTTACCGGTAAGACAAGGCAGAGCTTCAGGCGAGGAAACAGAAGGCAGAGGAAGGGATACAAGGGGTAAGGACAAGAACAATCCAGCAGCCACGCCTTGGTCTCTGAAGGTATTTATGCAGCAAGCCCCAACGAGCATCAGCTGACTCAATTAGAGCTCAACAAGAACAGAAACAGGGTAGATAGGAAAACCTGGAGGAAGGGTCAATGGACCGGACCATGACACTTTGGGACTTGGGACAAAACCAGGGCACCCAGAAACGCCTACTGAGTCACAGGGAGAACATGCAAACTCCAGTAGACAGCACCTGAAATACGGATTGAACACAATCTCTGGAACTGTGAGGCAGCTACTCTACTATATTCTGTTAAAGGTGAATTGATCCCAGCTCCACTCCCTATTCCTCCCCCAAATGGTAGAATCTGTCTGTTGTCTTACACTTCTCCTTATTCCACTAATTAAATTTCAAAGTTTCAAATTAGATATGTGTCACCTGATGCTGCCCTGAAATTCATTTTCTTATAGGCATTCAGAGTAAAGACAAAGAAACATAATAGAATTAATGAAAACGTGCACAACAAATACGGACAAACAACTAATGTGCAAACAACAACAAACTGTGCAAATAAAGAAAAGAGAAAAAGTAATTATAACAATAAACAAATAAGCAATAAATATTGAGAAAATGAGTTGTGAAGTCCTTAAGAGTGTGTCCATGGGTTGTCGAATCAGTTCAGTGTTGAGGTCAGTGTATTTATTCCCCCACCCCACTTCAAGAGCCTGATGATTGAGGGGTAATAACTGTTATGAACCTGGTGGTGTGGATCCTGAGGCTCCTGTGCCTTCTTGCTGATGGTAGCAGTGAGAAGAGAGCATGGCCTGGGTGGTGAGGATTTCTAGTGATGGATGCTGCTTTCCTACGACAGTGCTCTGTGTAGATGTGCTCAGTGGTCGGGAGGGCTTTACCCGTGATGGACGGGGCTGCATTCCACAACCTTTTGAAGGCTTTTCTGTTCAAGGGCATTGGTGTTACCCTGCCACCTCAGACTCCTGCCTCACCATTCCTCTCTTCTTTATACTGGCCAACTCAACTCTACTCTCAGCCCTGGTGTAGGGTTTCAATCCCAATCGTCGACAGCTACTTTTTCCCCACAGACGCTGCTCGACCTGCTACATTCTTCCAGCAGTTTGTTTATGGCTGAAAGGGGAAATGGATGTTTGTTCACCTACTTTATGTAGTTGGGTCTCAAATTTTGTTTTAATAACACTCTTTAAGTCTTCTGGGATGCTTTAAGAAATTAAAGGCTCTACATAAATCCAACACGCACAAAATATTAGAGGAACTCAGCAAGTCAGGCAGTATCTATAGAGGGAAGTGAAGAGTTTACATTTTGAGCTGAGACCCTTCATCAGGACTGAGTTTCAACCAGAAATGTCAACTGTTCATTTCCCTCTATAGATGCTGCCTGACCCACTGAGTTCCTGCAGTGATTTGTCTGTTGCTCCAGATTTTCAGCATCTACTGTCTTTCTTGGATCTACATGAATGCAAATTGTTTTTCTTTCCACCAGATTGGAGAAGGAGTAGTTTAGTGTTGCTCCTCTTGTCCATCATGCAGTCGCCTTTATAGGATGTAGAGGGAAAGGATGAATACTGGGAAGGTCACTATGAAAATCCTCCCTCCAACTTGTCAAAATCATGGGCGCAAAGGTGATGAGTTTATCCTGTGCCCCGCAGATTAGGATGAACATGGACGGGTTTATGATGGAGGGAGCGGACAGTGTGCAGTTCCACTGGTTTAACTCTCTCCTGAGGACCAGCACTCTACCAAGGCAAGGAGAGACGAGAGGGGAAAATTATTGAAAAGAGCAACGAATAACCTGCAGATAGAACTCAGCTAGCCAAGTAGCATTTGTGGGGAAAAAGGAAAGTATAGATGTTACTCGACCCTCTGAGTTCCTCCAGTAGATTATTACTCCAGATTCAACTATCTACCGTCTCTCATATCCCCTAATTATTAAAAGCGATGGGGACCAGAGGAATAGATCTAATGGAATTGCTCTCCTGTGAGCTGGCATGGACCCGATGGGCCGAAAAATCTCCTTCTGCTCCGTTACCAGGGGATGGCTTATGGGTTTGGGGGAGAGATGTGAACTCCCTGTTCTTTTTCCTGGAGCGGAGATGATCTCACCTTCTCCAATGCGCAGTCTCTCCGCAGTCCTCAGCTCCTGAGCACTCGCCTCTCGCTCTCCGGTTCGATGGCAGCTCCGCTCGTCACCCTCGACGAAGAATGGCAGGATTTCTACGAGCTGAAACCCGACCGAGCCGGGGGACGGGGGCAGCTGGAAGAGGAGAACCTGAACGAGTTGGGATCGGTGAGAACGGCGGGAGTCTCCCACCTTGAAGACCTAAGCGAGCTGGATAATTTCACCACGGAAATTATGAGCTTCAAATCCATGGAGGATCTGGTGAACGATTTCGATGAGAAACTCAACGTTTGTTTCCGAAATTACAACGAGAAGACGGAGAATTTGGCCCCGGTAATAAAGCAGATGGCGGAAGAGGAGGAAGAATTAATCAGGGATGATGAGTAAGTGGTTTGTAAAATCTCAAAATTATAATTAACAATGAGCAATTGAGACAAAACATCTGAACATTTCGATTAATCACAAAAGTGAAATGAACGTCGCTGTGGAGGATTTTATTTTTAAATTTCCTACAAAATGATTTTATTGTTGCAGTTGAATTTAATGAAGCGGCGTTTGCTTTATGTAAGAATAAAGCTGCTGCGCGTTGTTCCAGGAATACCTTTTGTTAGACGTTTTCGCAGTGACCCGACACTCAGCCACATCACCTGCAGAACACTGCTGGATTTCCTTTTACTTCTCAAAAGGTTTCACCAACCTCCCCCCGCCCCCCGACCCTCCACCACCACCAGAATGCACAAATTAACATCACAAAATCCTGATCCTGACAATTAATGCAATGGGATTTAAGTGTTTTAGATTAAAATACTGGGCTGTAGATAATTTAAATATTGTGCAGCTAAGGAAGTCTATTTTCTAAATTAAAACATATTGAGTAGGTCTGGACCAGAAGGTCCAGGGTTGTTGCTGCATTTGAAGGTGCAGTAAAGCACAAAGCTGTTCGAATGGATGTGGATGTGGACTGATTTCAGGGATAATTACTGCACCAGGCAAACCCAGTTTTTCACATAGAACATCATGTAATGGTCAAAGGACGATGCCCTTATTTCCCACTTGGGGCTATTTTGCTATCCTAACGGCGATCACTTCCCATTATTGTTGGTTGCGACTGTGTAATTCTTTCTTCAGCTCTGGCACTTGTCATCAGGACCTGAGGCAGGTTCCGCAGATCTGGACTTGGCATTCGCAATGAAAGTGCAATGTTGTCACATGCATCTAATCCACAATGGCTAGATGTGCCCACATTCATATTCACTGGAAAATCTGTGCCCTCAGTCTGGGGCATGTTGCAGTCTGCCCGTGGTTATATACATAGTCAGATGTCTCCAATTAGTGGGAAATGATGAGAATTAATGGCTCAGTGAGCAAATACATTACTGAGTACAGTACTGAGCATATTACCCAGAAGACTGCTTGGCTTCATTCCTGTGTGGAATTAGCTGGTTTCACCTGATGCTGGAGTACAGTTGACATGGTTGTCCCCGATCTTTTTGGATAAAGTGTCATCTCCATCAGAAATGTATCCAAGTGAAAGCCACAATGGAATTTACATCCACCACACTGTCAGTGCACACTAAATATTTGCCATGTTAATCAAACATATTTTTCTCATCTTACTCCTGGTTCTTTTGCCAATGTTTTAAATCTGTGACCTTCCATAAATCCTGCCATAATTTTGTACATCTTTATCAAATCTTTGGAAGCAGGATGTCACCAGAACCTAAAAATTGTTGCTTTGAGGAAAGATAGGAAAAGCTGAGGCTGGGGAAAAAAAGCCACTGATAGAGATTTACTTATGGTGAATAAAATTCTGAGGAGATTAAATAGGAAGTAGATATTTCCTTGAGTAAGGAAAGCAGGGAATCCAGGGAAATGTTGATTTAAATTAATTGGCAGATTTAAGGATTAGGAATGAGAGAAGGGAATGCCTACAGGACTGCTTTGAATCGGTGGACTGGACTGTATTCAGGGATTCATCTTCGAACCTGGATGAGTATGCTGCAGTTGTTACTGACTTCATTAAAACCTGTGTGGATGAGTGTGTGCCTACAAAGACCTACTGTACATTCCCAAACCAAAAGCCGTGGATGAACCAGGAGGTACGTCGTCTGCTGAAGGCTAGATCTGTGGCATTCAAGTCTGGTGACCCAGGCCTGTACCAGAAAACCAGGTATGATTTGTGGAGGGCTATTTCAAGAGTGAAGAGACAAATTTGAACGAGGTTGGATGCGACATCGGATGCACGGCAACTCCGGCAGAGTCTGCAAGACATTACTTCCTACAAAGCGAAACCCAATAGCATGAATGGCAGTGATGCTTCACTACCAGATGAACTCAACGCCTTCTATGTCCACTTTGAAAGGGAGAACACAACTACAGCTGTGAAGATCCGTGCTGCACCTGATAATACTGTGATATCCCTCTCCAAGGCTGATGTTAGGCTGTCTTTAAAGAGAGTGAACCCTCGCAAGGCGGAAGGTCCAGATGGAGTACCTGGTAAGGCTCTGAAAACCTGTGCCAACCAACTAGTGGGAGTATTCAAGGACATTTTCAACCAAGTTTATCAATTTTATTCACCAAGGCAGAAGTTCCCACTTGCTTCAAAAAGGCAACAATTATACCAGTGCCTAAGAAGAATAACGTGAACAGCCTTAATGACTATCGCCTGATAACACTCACATCTACATTGATGAAATGCTTTGGAAGTTCGGTCATGACTAGAATGAACTCCTGCCTCAGCAAGGACCTGGACCTATTGCAATTTGCCTATTGCCACAATAGATCAACAGCAGATGCAATCTCAATGGCTCTCCACGTGGCTTTAGTCCACCTGGACAACACAAACACCTACGTTAGGGTGCTGTTCATCAACTATAGCTCAGCATTTAAAAAAAAATACTTTATTTTAAAAAAAAAACAATGAAATCAACTAAAGCATACCAGCTCAGACATGTATAAAAAAGAAATAAGCAAAAAAAAGACATAACATTAGAGGGATGCCTATTGTACAAAGTGCTCAAAAATACTAAACGTTGAATCTCACATAAGGGCTGTGAGAAATCAGCTGAGGGGAAAGTGCTCATCCGCCCCCGGCCTCATCCAGGTAGGCAAGAAATGGATCCCAGATAGCTGAAAATTTTTTAATTGAATTGGTTCTCAAGAACCTAAGTTTCTCCATCTGTTTGACTGAGATCATGTCAGCCATCCATCTCCGAAAGGAAGGGGGAGAAGGTGATTTCCATTCCCTCAAGGTAAGTCTTTTGGCAACAATCATCCCCAGCATCAGAAACTGTTGTATGGCTGCAGGGAAACAAATAGTAGATTGCGAGCAGCCAAATACAGCGAGACCACCTTCCAAGGGGAAGGATCTTTTATAGGCCTTTGAGTACTGGTCAAATATTTTGGACCAAAATCCAGTCAGTAATGGGCAAAACCAAAAGATATGCCTGCTTTGAAAGGGAGAATATAACTACAGCTGTGAAGATCCCTGCTACACCTGATGACCCTGTGATCTCTGTCTCAGAGGCCGATGTTAGACTGTCTTTAAGGAGAGTGAACCCCCACAAGGCAGAAGGTCCCGATGGAGTACCTGGTAAAGCTCTGAAAACCTGTGCCAACCAACTAGTGGGAGTATTCAAGGACATTTTCAACCTCTCACTGCTAAGGTGGAAGTTCCCACTTGCTTCAAAAAGCCAACAATCATACCAGTGCCTAAGAAGAATAATGTGGGCTGCCTTAATGACTATCGCCTGGGAGCACTCACATCGACAGTGATGAAATGCTTTGAGAGGTTGGTCATGACTAGACTGAACTCCTGCCTCAGCATGGACCTGGACCCATTGCAATTTGCCTATCACCACAATAGATCAAAGGCAGACATAATCTCAACTATGGCTCAGCATTTAATACCATCATTCCCACAATCCTGATTGAGAAGTTGCAGAACCTGGGCCTCTGTACCTCCCTCTGCAATTGGATCCTCGACTTCCTAACCGGAAGACCACAGTCTGTGCGGATTGGTGATAACATCTCCTCCTCGCTGACAATCAACACTGGCACACCTCAGGGGTGCGTGCTTAGCCCACTGCTCTACTCCCTATATACACATGACTGTGTGGCTAGGCATAGCTCAAATACCATCTATAAATTTGCTGATGATACAACCATTGTTGGTAGAATCTCAGATGGTGACAAGAGGGCATACGGGAGTGAGATATGCCAACTAGTGGATTGGTGCCGCAGCAACAACCTGGCACTCAACGTCAGTAAGACGAAAGAGCTGATTGTGGACTTCAGGAAGAGTAAGACGAAGTAACACGTACCAATCCTCATTGAGGGATCAGAAGTGGAGAGAGTGAGCAGCTTCAAGTTCCTGGGTGTCAAGATTGCTGAGGATCTAACCTGGTCCCAACATATCGATGTTGTTATAAAGAAGGCAAGACAGTGGCTATACTTCATTAGGAGTTTGAAAAGATTTGGCATGTCAACAAATACACTCAAAAACTTCTATAGATGTACCGTGGAGAGCATTCTGACAGGCTACATCACTGTCTGGTATGGGGTGGGGGGGGGAGGGGGGGTGCTACTACACAGGATCGAAAGAAGCTGCAGAGGGTTGTAAATCTAGTCAGCTCCATCTTGGGTACCAGCCTTCAAAGTACCCAGGACATCTTCAAGGAACAGTGTCTCATAAAGGCGGCGTCCATTATTAAGGACCTCCAACTCCCAGGGCATGCCCTTTTCTCACTGCTGCCATCAGATAGGAGGTACAGAAGCCTGAAGGCACACACTCAGCGATTCAGGAACAGCTTCTTCCCCTCTACCATCCGATTCCTAAATGGACATTGAACCCATGAACACTACCTCACTTTCTTTAATGTACAGTATTTCTGTTTTTTGCATGTTTTTTAATCTATTCAATATATGTATACTGTAATTGATTTACTTATATATTTATTATGATTATTATTTTTATTTTATTTATTATTTTTCTCTCTTCTATATTATGTATTGTATTGCATTGAACTGCTGCTGCTAAGTTAACAAATTTCACGTCACATGTCAGTGATAATAAACCTGATTCCGATTCTGATGCTGAAACCTACTGCCTGAATGCTGGAGGCAGAAACATTATTCACATAGAAAAGCAGTATGGATTTGTTCTTAAAGAGTGCAATTAGACTGTTCAGTGGGTGCAAATGGGCTAAAAGGCCTTCTCCTGTGTCATGACTTTTCTGTGATTCTACAGCATCTGCTCCTCCTCTGTCTTTGTTGTTGAAAACCATCATTTCTTAAACCCTCTTGTAAATCTCTGCACCACCTCCAGTATCTTCACATTCTTCCCAGGAGCTGTGACCACAATTGAACTATGAGCTATAATGAATGTTTTGAAAGATTTAACATATTCTGCTTGCTTTTATGCTCAATGCTTCTTTCATAAAATCCAGATCCAATTTTCCTTATCAAACAGTTTCTCGACTTGAGAAATGTGTTTATTTGGGTCTTCTTCGGTTGCACTAACAGCCATATGGAAAAATAAATAGTTCAAATCCATTTGCACAGTGGAAGTCAGTAATGATGTTTAAAATATTTTGGAAAGTGTTCTGTATATTTATCTCCTGCAATCAAATTCAAAGTGGTCATGTGAAGGTTCCTGGCAGTGCAATAGATGGTTTGAAGCTTCCTGAGTTAATCAAGCATTAACATCACTTCCCAAAAAAAACCTATGCAATTACCTATATACTAGCTAATGTGAACTGGCTTGGTTCAGTCGGTAGCTTTCATTTCCTTAAGTCAGTAGGGTTGGATTCATGTTGATTTTACTATCCAATATGACCAAAAGTCCATTTCCAAAATGAATTTGTGAAGTAAAAATGAGACCTATCAGTGCAAAAAGAATTGTGTTCTTTGTTTGCTAGACCAGGTTTTGGTTTTAGTTTATTATTGTCACATGTGCCAAAATACAGTGAAAAACACTTGTCTTGTGTACTGTTCATACAGATCACATCACTACACAGTGCATTGAGCTAGAACAAGGTGAAACAATAACACCGCAGAATGATGTGTAAAAGCTACCAGAAGAGTGCAGTGCAGGTAAATAATAAGGTGCAAGCTCATGACAAGGTAGATTGTGAGGCCAAGAGTCCATCTTATCGTACAAGAGGTCTGTTCAAGAGTCTTATAACTAGGTTTGAAGCTGTCCTTGAACCGGGTGGTATGTGCTTTCAGACTGCAACTGTTTTCCTGTCTATTTTCTTTAAAGCACATGATAATGGCAGCAGGTGTGCAATAAACTGGGTCACATCCTTCATCATTCAGGTATTCATTGCAGAAATTTTAACTATTTTGACAGGATCATTTTATGGCTAGTTTGGCACCAGATTTATATTCAGCTAAGTTTAGCATTGAGTAATATTATGTGGACTTAAAACTGGTGTTCTATCTGCTCCTGTAGGTTATCTTCATGCCAAGCTCGATTAAGTTTACTCCATCAACCAATTCATTTAATAATCAGAATGATATGGGGCAACACAGGTTAGGAATGCCCTGATTAATAATCTGTGCTGTCAGTTGATCAGTGAGATAAGAGCATTAGAGATCCAGGGCCGGGTGACAAAGTCGTCTGGTTAAACTGAAGAATCAAATGATGCAAAATGTTCCATGAACAAATTTTGAAGAAAAAATTGGGAATTTAGCTTATTCACATTCCACATCAGAAACCAATGATTTGGGGAATGTTACAGTGTCAGTGCTGGTGATATTTCACAGCAAAACTTTCTATCAAATGGTATAAGATGCCTTGAGCTGTGCCTAAGGTCTGGAGACGTGCTATATAAATGCAACTGCATTTGTTTTCTACAGAAAGACAAATGGAACTCTCCCTATAAAGCCTGTTGCCCCTTTTCAGAAATAAACAGAACAGAGATATTTCAAGTAATCTATACAGCTTGATATTAATATAATGTTCACTAAACACTTAAGTTTTGTCCCTATCATTTCTGATGTTATTTCAACTCATTATGCCCACATTCCATCTCATAGAGTCATAGAACATGACAGTACAGAAACAGACCCTTCAGTCTATCTAGTCCATGCGAACCATTAATCTGCCTAGTCCCATTGATCTGTACCCAAAACATAGCCCTCTATACCCTTCCCATCCACGTACCTATCCAACTTTCCCTTCAATGTTGAAATCGACCCTGCATCCACCACTTGTGCTGGCAGCTGGGTCCACACTCTCTCCACTCTCTGAAAAAGTTCCCCCTCATGTTCCTCTTAAACATTTCACCTTTCACCCTTAACCCATGACTTATAGTTCTAGTCTTACCTAACCACAATGGAAAAAGCCTGCTTGAATTTGCCCTGTCTATACCCCTCATAATTTTGTATGACTCCATTCAATCTCCCCTCAGTTCCAAGAAATAATGCCCTAACCTATTTAATCTTCCCTTATAATTCAGGTCCTACAGTCCCGGCAACATCCTTGTAAATTTTCTCTGCACTCTTTCAACCTTATTTCCATCTTTCCTGTAGGTAGGTGACCAAAACTGGACACAATACTCCAAATTAGGCCTCACCAACATCTTATACAATTTCAACATAGAATCCCAACTCCTGTACTCAATACAGTGATTTATGAAGGCCAATGTGCAAAAAGCTTTCTTTACAACCCTATTTATCTGTGGTGCCACTTTCAATGAATTATGGACCCGTATTCCCAGATCCCTCTGTTCTACAGCATTCCTCAGTGCCCTACCGCTCACTGTATAAAACCTATCCTGGTTGGTCCTCCCAAAGTGCAACACCTCAAACTTGTCTGCATTAAATTCCAACTGCCATTTTTTAACCCATTTCACCAGCTGGTTCAGATCCCACTGCAAGCTGTGATCGTCTTCTTCGCTGTCCACTACACCCCCAATCTTGGTGTCATCTGCAAATTTGCTGATCCAGTTTATCACACTATCATCCAGATCATTGATATGGACGACAAACAGCAACGGACCAGCATCAATCCATGCGGCACATCACTAGACACAGGCCTCCAATCAGAGAAGCAACCATCTACTACCACATTGTTTGGCTTCTTCCATGAAGCCAATGTCTAATCTAATTTACTACCTCATCTTGAATTTCGTCAAGCGACTGAACCTTCCTGACCAAACTCCCATGCAGGACCTTGTCAGATGCCTTGCTAAAGCCCATATAGACAACATCCACTGCCTTGTCTTCATCAACTTTTCTCGTAAATTCTTTGAAAAAGCTCTATTAAATTGATTAGATACGACATACCATGCACAAAGCTATGCTGACTATCTCTAATCAGTCCATGTCTATGCAAATGCTAAAGCCCATATAGACAACATTCACTGCCTTGCCTTCATCAACTTTCCTGGTAACTTCCTCGAAAAACTCTAAGATTGGTTAGACATGACTTACCATACACAAAGTTCTGTTGACTATACCTTATCGGTCTCTGTCTATTCAAATACTTTATATCTGGTCCATCCCAATAACGCTCCCACTTACTGATGTCAGGCACACCAGCCTATAATTTCCTGATTTACTCTTAGAGATTTTCTTAAACAATTGAAGAACATTAGCAGTCCTCCAGTCATCTGGAACTACACCCATGGCTAAGGATGTTTTAAATATCTCTACTGGGGCCCCTGCAATTTCAGCGCTAGCCTCCCACAAGTTCCAAAAGAACACATTGTCAAGCCCTGGGGGTTTATCCACCCTAATTTGCCCCAAGACAGCAAACACCTCCTCCTCTGTAATCTGTATGAGATCTATGACCTTGCTGCTGCATTGCCTCATTTCTATAGACACTGCGTCTGTCTCCCAAGTAAATACAGATGCAAAAAATGCATTTCAGATCTCCTCCATCACTTTTGGCTCCATTATGGATTACCCCTCCGATCATCCAGAGGACCAATTTTGTACCTTTTTATCCTTTTGCTCTTAATATATCGGTAGAAGCCCTTAGGATTCTCTTTCATCACCTTGTGTTCCAGAGCAACCTCATGTCTTCTTTTAGCACTCTTGATTTCCTTCTTATGCATTCTCTTGCGTTTCTTATGCTCCATAAGTACCACATTTGTTCCTACCTGCTTATATCTGCTATGCACCTCCTCTTTTCTTAACCAGGGCCTCAATATCTCTCGAAAATTAAGGCTCCCTAAACCTGTTAACTTTACCTTCTATTCTGACAGGTACATGCAAGCTTTGTACTCTTAAAATTTCACTTTTGTAGGCCTCCTACATACCAAGTACACCTTTGCCAGAAAACAGCCTGTCCCAATCCACACTTGCCAGATCCTTTCTGATACCATCAAAATTGGCCTTTTTCCAGTTTGGAATCTCACCCCGAGGACGAGACCTATCCTTTTCCACAGTTACCTTGAGACTAATGGCATAATGATCACTAGATGCAAAATGTTCCCCTACACAATTTTCTGTCACCTGCCCTGTCTCATTCCCTGATAGGAGATCTAGTATCATACTCTCTCTGGTTGGGACTTCTATGTACTGATTATTTCCTGAGCACATTTAACAAACATGTTCCCATCCAGCCCTTTTACAGTATGGGAGTCCAAATCAATATGTTCATTCATTTTGTGCAGTATTGAAAAAATCAATATGTGGAAAATTAAAGTCACCTGCTATCACAATCTTGTTTCTTGCTACATTCTGTGATCTCTCTACAAATTTGCTCCTTTAAATCCAATGGGTTGTCTGTAATCCCATTAACGTGGTCATACCTTCCTTATTCCTGAGTTCTACCCATAAAGCTTCACTGGATGAGCTCTCCAGTTTCTCCTGACAGAGCACTGCCATGACATTTTCCCTGACTAGTAATGGCCCCCTTCCTCCTTGAAACCCTCCCACTCTATCACATTTAAAACAACGGAACCCTGGAATATTGAGCTGCCCATCCTGCCCCTCCTGTAACCAAGTCTCACTCCTGGCTACAATGTCATAATTCCACATGCTGATCCATGTCCTCATCTACCTTTCCTATAATACTCCTTGCATTAAAGTATACGCAGCTCAGAATATTAGCCCCACCACACCCAACCTTTCGATTCCTGACTTTATATGTAGGCTTAACAACATCTTTCTCCAGAGCCACTCCAATATCTGTTCTCGTGCTCTGGTTCCCATTCTCCTACAACTTTAAGTTAAGCACCACTATTGCAGCACTAGCAAACCTCACCGCAAGGAAAGGTTTATTTTTGTGCCTTTATTTTTGAGTTATATAACGTGGTGTGTCTTCAGTTCTCTGCTGCAGTTATGTAAGAGTTTTTTCCATTAGTCCAAACTCTCAGTCGATGTGAATAAAGACAGATAAATGAGTTAGAGGTGGCTTCTTATTTTCTCTGATTTGTCCATTTATTTCTTTGCATGATGACATTGCAGAATTGTTAAATTTCACCATTCACACTGATTAATTCACGTTGATACAATTGTATTTCTATGTTATATTGACTGTCATGTTGTACGTACTATTTATTACAAATTTCTATAAATTGCACATTTAGACAGACGTAACATAAAGATTTTTACTCCTCATGTATGTGAAGGATGTAAGTAATAAAGTCAATTCAATTCAATTCAACAAAATAATAGCAGGGAGCAGAGATGTTGAAATGTAGCACAGTCAGCCCTGCTTTTGGAACAACGTGAACCAACAAAAGTGTTGCCAAGAGTGAAACAGGCTGTGTTTATTATTCATGAGTGGAATTTTTGATCAATTATTTGCATCTGTACTGGCAGCAAATTATAGGTCTTTCATCTTCACGGCTAACATTTGTATTGTGCCTTTAATATAGTAAAACGCCATCAAATGAAATCTGATATTGGTACATAAGGGAGGAAGAACAAGTGATCAATAGCTCTGACAAGATTGGGAAATGACCTAGAGGGAGAGAGGGAGAAAGGGAGGAAAGGTGTTTTGTTTTACCACAGGCAGCCATGAGTCTTTGGAAATCTTTCTCCCAAAGGGCAGCGGTAGCAGCATTTTTGATATGTTTAAGGCAGAGTTAGAGACTTGATAAAAAAAAACGTTAATGTGGGAGGCAGGATTGCAATATTGAGGTTATAATCAGATTAGCCATGATTTTATTGAATGGCAGAGAATGCTTGAGGAGCTAAGGGAACTACTCCTGCACCTAGTCTGTAAATTCATGTGTCATCCACTCCCATTCATAACTGGATGTGGTAGGATTGCAAAGCTTTCATCTGATCAATTGCTGCTGCTCTTGCTATTTAACACACGTAGTCCGGTGTTACATAAGAGATTCGGGAGGCAGTTAGTTGAAGGGGGACAGAGTAGGGAGACCGAAGGATGCAGTGGATCCAAATGCAGTAGGATTTGATAGGAAGCGGTTTGCAGAAAAGGAATGTGAGCAAATCTGTGTGTGCATGTGTGGGTCTGGTCAGTGCTTGCATACATGCACATGCTCATACATGTGTCTGAGAAGTAGAGCCTCTTCCCTCTCTTTGCCATTGGATCAAGACCTTCCTCTGGCAAGCCTATGTGGAACCTGGTGTTCAATAGCCACCAAACATTAAAATAACTCACATATGGGCATCTTCCACTCTTCACAGCTTGTATGGATGCAACTCACCCCTGAGCCAAAGACACTGGTTAGAAGGTGGTGGTCAGGTATTACTAGAAAGTTTTGAACGTGCTCTATTAGCAACAACATCTCCTCCACCATCACCAACAGCACATGAAGAAAGCACGACAGTGCCTCTACTTCCTTAGAAGTTTGCGAAAATTCAGCATGACATCTAAAACTTTGACAAGCTTTTATAGATGTATGGTGGAGAGTATATAGACTGGTTGCATCATGGGCTGATATGGAAATACCAATGTCCTTCGGAGGAAAATCTTACAAAGTGTAGTGAATACAGCCCAGTCCATCACGGGTAAAGCCCTCCCCACCAGTGAGCAAATCTACACAGAGTGATGGTGCAGGAAAGCAGAATCCATCATCAGGGACCCCCACCACTCAGGTCATGCTCTCTTTTCTCTGCTGCCATCAGGAAGAAGGTACAGGAGCCTCAGGACTCACAACACCAGGTTCAGAAACAGTTATTACCCCTCAACCTTTAGACTCTTGAACCAGAGGGGATAACGTCACTCAACCTCACTTGCCTTGCCCATCGTTGAAGTGTTCCAACAACCTATGGACTCATTCTCAAGAACCCTTCATCTCATGTTCTTGATATTTATTGCTTGCTTGCTTATTTGTTTGTTTATTTATTTATTTTATTTTGTATTTGCACAGTTTGTTGTCTTTTGCACACAGGTCATTTGTCCACCCTGTTGGATGCGGGCTTTCATTGATTTTCTTACGGTTCTTGGATTTGTTGAGTATGCCCCGCAAAAAGATGAATTTCAGGATGGTATGTGGTGACATATATATACTTTGATAATAAATTTACTTTGAATTCTTCCTTCTCAGGCATTTTGATATGAGCCTAAAGCTGTTAAAATTCGAGCCTCCACATTAAAAATCCAGCAAGAATAACAATAAACATTTGCCCCCTAGTATCTCCAACATAAAGGCTGGACATGTGATGATCTAGGATATTAGCAAAGCCAGCAAAGCATATTGGGGCATATAATCGTGTTATCATGCATGGATGGGAGTATTGCCCAATATAAAATCTGGCTGTTGGATCACCAATCTGTAGTTTATATGTCCCAGCAATTCAGGGAAAAGGAAATCTCATCTAACCTTTATCTTACTTCTGTGTTTATACTTCTCCCATTGATGTAATAATCCCAGTTGATAAAGGTAGTTTGTCATGACCAGGAGGAGATAGTGCTTTAATTGGTTTAATGGATGTCAAACCTTGAGACTCCACTGTGCAAAGTTTAGCAAAAAACACTTAATGCATGAAGATCCGTTGGCCATTATTTTAATGGATAGGATAAAGGAGTCAGCATCTCCATTAGATTTTGAGGACAGAGGGACAACAAATAAATGCAATAGCTTCTAAAGCATTATTTTAAATAATCCAGCTCCTGCTGACTCACTGTTTCTATGGCCTCCAGATAATGTTTCCAAATTATAACCATTCCTAAGTAAATCTGATCAAGTGTTTGCTATTCCCTGGTGCACAGAGAATGGTGGGTGAACCAATTAAAAGGATTTGATAAGGAAAAATGCAGACAATTCTCTGATAGTAATTTACAACTAAATAAATGCACTTTTAAAATTAGAGCCAGGTCATTTAGGAAGACTGTATTAGTAGACCATAACGTATAGTAGAAGAATTAGGCCATTCAACCCATTGAGTCTGCTCCACCATTCAACCATGGCTGAATTTTGTCAACCCCATTTTTCGGATTTCTCCCCATAAATCTCAAGTCCTGTACCAATCAAGAACCTAGCAGCCGCTGCCTTAATACATCCAATGACTTGGCCTATACAGCCCTCTGAGGTGATGAATTCCATAGATTAACCACTCCCAGCTGAAGAAATTTCTCCTCATCTCACTTCTAAAGAGATGTCCCTTCATTCTCAGGCTGTCCACTCGGGTCCCAGAGTTTCCTACTAACAGAAATATCCTCTCCATATCCACTCTATCCAGGTCTGTAGTATCCGGTGAGTTGTAATAAGGTCCCTGCTCATTCTTCTGAAGTCCATTGAGGATAGGCCCAGAGACATCAAATGTTAAACCTTTAATTCCTGTGATAATTCTTGTGAACCTTCTCTGGATCCTCTCCAGGGCCAGCACATCCCTCTTTAGGATATGGAGCCCAAAATTACTCAAGATATTCCAAATATGGTCTGACCAACGCCTTCTAAAACTTTATAAAGAGTCAAAGAGAGAAGATTGTCTGTTGTATCCGATGATAACTGTTAGATCTGTGCATTTCTTCTGTTGTGCGTTCGAAGGCGGCTGCTGAATCCAAGCTGTGAGCAATATGCACGTTCACAATAAGGTCATGGAAACTTTTAAAATCAAAGTAAGCTTTATTCATAATAAAAAATTATTTACAAGACAGTACAATGCCTTTTCATCCTTATATTCATAGTCAATGCTTTAAGCAGAGTTTTATTACATTCCTTGAAACCAATAGGACTGTTGCCATACATGTGGCCCCCTGGGGGTGATATACTACTCGAATAATTGAGGGGCTTCCTCACCCAACCTGACCCCTGACCCTGCAGTGGTGGATGAGCCCCGTACTGTGGTGGCTGCACCGAGCTTCAGTGCGTCCCTCAGCACGAACTTCTGCAGCCTGCAATTGTCAGTCGGCAGTATTCCTCCACAAAAATATTGATGTTCTGACAGACCACCAAGTTTCAAGCTGACTAAAGGGTGTCTTTCACTGAATTAATGATCTACTAGCAGCTCGCCAGCCACTCCAGCCATTTGGGAACAAGTTCATGTGTGCAATATTAGCTTTCATGCAGTGAACTGCATGAAGGAACCTGCGTGGGAGAATTTTTAAACTGAAAAAGCCACTCGCACTAGGGCAGTTCCACTCTCTTGGCCACAGAAGTCTGGGTCCAGTGGTTTCAAATTATCGTCACAACTGGGGCCCTCCTTGGGTGCAGTGGATGACCATCACTTTACTGTGCCTTGTCGTACCTTTCGCTCTCCACGGGTGCTGTAGAGCTGCCTTCCTGGCTGTTGGATCATCTGTTGATTGCGTCCTCCCAGTTTGCTGGTACTGATTTCGCTTGCTATGACAGGCATGTCCCTATCTCACTGGGGTGTGAGGCCTGCTGGTGACCCTTACCTGGTTTAGCCCACCTGTCACAGTGATGTACCGGGGTGTGGCTGCTGTTGCACACAAACAGCTACTTGGAGCCACGAATAGAAAGATACAGCACAGAAACAGGCCCTTCAGCCCACTGAGTCCGTACAGACCATCAACCACATATTACACTAATTCTAACTATTCTCATTTATAATTCTCTCACGTTCCCATCAGATTCTCCATGATCTACACGTTAGGGGCAATTTATGATGGCCATTTAACCTGCTGACTACCATGTCACTTGAATGATCGGCGGGAATTGAACACCGATCTTATAGCTGTTGTAAAGTGATTGTGCTAATCACCACGCTACCATGCCACCCCTTTATTGTCTGCTCCTTACACATACCCTGACCATTCTCGTGATTTCTCTGCCCTCTACTGCTTACCAACTGCCCGTTACACCGCTGGCATTTAGGGCAGCAATGAAGGTCCTCCATCTTTGTCTGCCCTTGTTTATTTTCTCTAAAATACCCCAGGTGTGGTTCAGGGTCCTCATTTCTCCCTCTATGATATGGCACCAATTTGTCGTTGGTCTCCTGTGTTTCCTCCACCCTTCAGAGGTCCAGTGAAGTGCTGTCTTGATCAGGGGTCCCCAACCTTTTTTGCACCGTGGACCGGTTTAATATTGATGATATTCTTGTGGACCGGCTGACCGGTGGTGGGGGAGGGGGGCGGTGTTAATCACGACCGGAATATAGGTGCTTGTAAGTGGCTAATAAACTCAATTTCGTTTCTAAAAGGGTTTATCTAACGAATTTAATATTAAACACACAGCGCATATTTTCCTCATATGAACCTATGAAATCATTGCAACACACCAATATGGCTGAATCAGTGGGAGTCTTAGGCTTGTTTCCCGCAACAAGACAGTCCCATTCAGGGGTGATGGGAGACAGCGATACTCGAAGGGGGTTCCTTATGTCCAGTCTATTCCGCTTGGCAGAGATATGATATGGAAATGGAAGCCACGTTTTCAGAATGCCGGCAGAGATGTTATGTCAAACATACTTTTCAGCCCGCCGACATTTGCAAGCTCAAAGAGTTGATCTTCTTCCTGCACTGACATGGATGACGCGTGAGTAATGACCTCATGTGCGTTCAAGTTTAACAGTGGGAATGACGAAAGGTGCAGCTGACTCATTACAGGGTTACCAGATTGGCTTTTCCGGCACCAAATTCCAGAAATCTGGCTTTTTCCCATTGTGGTTGGCGTCAGAAAATTCATTTGGCTTTTTGGCTTCTTCATGGCTTCCTCACATGCTAAAATTATCTGCACGAAAATTATATACCATCCTTTTTCTAAATCATTTTCCTTTCAGAAAAATGTTTTTTGGTCAGTTACATTTGGCAATATTTCTGCCACCAAGAGTCTGGGCAAGAAGGTGACACAGTCATGTCACCAAATCATATCGATTTCTCGCACGTGCTTTGCAGCCCGGTACCGGTCCACGGCCCGGTGGTTGGGGACCGCTGGTCTTGATGACTGAGTTGGCCTCTCTTGCCGCACACAGATATAGAACGATTCTTAATTGTTGTTTCCGTAACAATTTTTTTTGGGACCAGTCAGGGTTGTTAGCCCTGAGATGAACTCTCGAACCTGAAGGACCGGTGAAGCACTCTTAGTTTGGCTTCTACCCTTTGACCTGTTTGGCATGGGTGACCTTACCAAGAGCCAAAGCACAAGGTCCTGACTCCAGCCAACATAGCTGTCTGGGTCATTGAGGCAATTTTACTCAAGTTTCTGCATTTTCAATCCCTGACAGGAGAAAAGGTACATATTGTGGTGTTTTGGGCTTTTCCATTAGGCCGTGTACTTCCAGTCCAAGGAAGAAGGATGGGTGGAGAAGTGACTCCATCCCTCCTCTCCCAGAAACATTGAGATTTATGCTGTGTAAAATTTTAAGTCCATTTGAGGTGAATCCTCTTCCTGGCTTTGAGATCAGACCTGACTATGTATATGTCAACACATAAAATTTTGGAAGAGTTCAGCAGGTTGGGCAGCATCTATGGGAAGTAATGCCATTTTGAGTCAAAACTCCTTTGTCAGGAATGTTGAAAAACCTCAGTGTGAAACATTGACTGTCCATTTCCCTCCATAGATGCTGCCTGACCTGGTAAGTTCTTCCAGAATTCTGTGTTTTTCTTGTGTCTTTCTATATGTGTCAAGTTTGGTTTGGCTCAGGTATTTATTCATACTTGAATTAGGTTGGGGCATCCTGTGCTGGTCTGTCTCAGTACTTTATCCAGGTCAGGATGTTGTGCTTAATAATATTGGCATATTAATAGTATGCTTAAGTTGTTACATTTATGTTGATGGTTTCGTTGGATTAGATCGGGAAAGGATTCACACAGCATTTGGCTTGGATTGAGTTGTTTTGGCTCTAGTTTGGTTTGGCGAGTTTTTTGTAGCCAAGCAGGTTTCTATCTTTTATACTGAGCACTTACTTAAAACTTCTCCATTCCTATTATTTTACCTGTTCTGACATGATCATTAATCTGAAATATTGGGTAAGTTTTGACCTCCAAAATATGTGAGTTTCAATATTGGGTCAGTTTTGACCTCCAAAATATGTGAGTTTCAAGAGGTGACTAAAATGTTAAAAGTAGGAAACAGGTGTCCCCATTGTAACAGAAAATGGATGGGGGTTGATTCATTCTCTGCAGGCTGTGTTTTCTGAGTTCTCGACATTCAGCAACTGAGGAGGTACAAAGGAATAGGAGGGGCCAGTCTATTACTTCTGCTTGTAGGTCAGTATTCCACAGCCCATAATTCTTCCCTTATCTTCACTGTCTCTCTCCCAATACATCCCAAATCACAGACCTAAGCACATCCTGTGACGAGTCCATTTTGAGTTGTCTAAAGGCATTTCTCTACCAGTGTCTTTAACGTAGTCTTTTGTTGGCCTTTGCTGGCAATCTGTTTTAAACACAGCCACACCCATGATATCATTTTCAGAATAACAAATTTAGCAAACCACAGAAAAATAACAAATTAAAACTGGTCATATGATCAATTTAATCATCTGCCTCAGGACAGCATTAGGAGCTTCAGAACATATCCTTTGTTAGTACTTTTTAACAAGTTCTCACACCAATCTGCTGCCTATCATCTTCTCTTTTCTAATGTCTGGCATATTCCCCAAACCTTGATCTCTCCCACCAATCTTCACAACCCCATTTTCTCTTCCTAATCACCCGTAATCTTTAACCAAGGGAGCTCCACATCAATCAGCCTTGTGTTTCCTCCAAATTTCCCTCAATATCTCCCCACCCAATCCTTGCCCTGACTTTCCTACCCTCTCCTGATTCCTGCCTTGTACCACAGGAGCTCCAGGACCAGCATGCAGCAAAACCTCTTAAGCAGGTCAAAACTGGTCAAAGCTGTCCAGGTGTTTCAAGTCCTAGTAGTAAATTATTTTCAAAAAAGCTCCTCACTGGGAGGTTTACACCCTGTGGTGTAAGTCTTTCAACCTACCCTGGAATCTTGCTCTGATAAATTATCAAGGTAAATTCTCTATAGATGTAGGACCCTGTAGTGCATTTGCAGCCTTTAAGGCAGACATTGGCAATTGCCTTGGATTTGATAACTGAGGATTTACCTTGAAAAGAATCACTGCAATGCCACTGGGAAACTATGTTCAAGTGCACATGCGACTGAACCACACTGACAAAGCCAGGTAAAGGATGACAGCTACTGGTGGGATTCAGAAATCTTATACTAGACACCCAGGGGGCGGAATCAGCATACTTATGAGATGAAATTCTAATCAGCTCTTAGGGACCTATTACAGTGGTCTTGAAAAGATAATTAATGTAGAAACCAGGTCAGTGTATTGAAATCTGTCCCACTCCATGATTTAGTTCATCATCTATACGTAAAAGAACATAGTAGAGCAAAATTTGAGACCAGTGTTAATAATACTGAAATTTCTGACAGTGGATTCTTCAGGAGTTCCCCTAACTGGATCAAAGTGAAAGAATCATTGTGTCTCACCTCACAAATTAACAATTTGTTTTCGAAGAGACAGACTTATGATCTCATCTCCTGACTCATCTTGATGAGGGAAACGTGCAGAGAAGCAGAAATATTTTTTTTATTGCAGAGTTGAACATGTCCAAGGACTTGTTTGAGAGGAATTACAACAGGTACTGGAGTTGCATGAAGGACGTTTTGTCAACACCTTAGATAGAATAAATAAACACTGTCAGGAACTTGTTAAAAAGGTACTCACAAGGGATTTTTTCTGAAGTTCCTAATGCTGCTCTGAGGCAGATGATTACATTGATCAAATGACGAGTTTTAATTTGTTATTTTTCTGTGGTTTTGCTGTTATTCTGAAAATGAAGATATCATGGGTGTGGTTGTGCTTAAAAGAGATTGCAGCAAAGGCCAACAAAAGACTACCTTAAAGACACTAGGTAGAGAAGTGCCTTTAGTCAACTCAGAATGGACTATGTGGGAATGAGTGGTGATGGCAGAAGGGAAGCAGGTATCTTATGCCTGGAAGAAGAGGCTAATCCTTCCCATCCTCAAGCTGCCTGTCAGCTTGAAGCTCATAGGCTATGAACAAAGATAGATCTCTGCCTCAGCACGACTGACTACAGGATTTAGTAAGGCTGTGAGGAAAATCTGCAACAATGGTGAGTGCATAGGGAAAGTCAGGGGAGTTAAAGAGGTTCTGGGCAGAGTTGGGAGAAAGGGACTACTACAGAGAGAAGGGGTCTACTACAGAGAGAGAGAGAGAGATGGACTACTGCAGAGATGAGCCAGGGAAGTTACAGAATATCAGAGAGGAGCTGAGAGAGACAGAGGATGAAAAGGGTGATTGGGAGGGGTGGAACAGAAAGTTGGCTTTTGTTATTTACGAGCTGTTAGACACCTGATAGAAGTTTATAAAACCACGAGAAGCATTGATTGAGTAAACAGTAAGAATGTTGCCCTTGATGCAAATGTCAAGAGCCAATATACATGTATTTAAAGTAGTGGGAAGGGGGAATGTGCAGAACAGATTTTTTACACAGGGTCCTGCCAGGCTGGTGGTGAGAGTAGATACAACAGTGGCATTAAAGAGGCTTTGAGATAGAAACGTGAAATGCAAGGAATGGAGGGAGATGGATCATGTGCAGGTGGAAGAGATTTAATTTGGCATTATGTTCAGCATAGACATCATGGGCTGAAGGGCCTATTCCTGTCCTATGTTCTGTACAATCTTTCCTGCTGATTATTGTACCTGAGATTTGGGTGCACCTACACACTTTGAATCAGGCAGACAAATGTCCCTGACAGTCAGTTGATTCATCAGATTAAACATGCTGATTGTTAGCCTGTGGGCCAGATGCAGCTCTTCTGTAGAGTGACAAAGGACATTTGTACTCCCGGCTGGAGGCCGGGCATCAGATAGGCTGTGTGCAGCAGACTACTAACAATGACCTTTCTCATTCCAGGATCTGGGATGCCCTAACTGACAACTACATAACAAGCACAGCTGAGGACTGGAGGACAGCACGTCTTCAGGAACTCAATATGAACCTCTCCAACATGGAGGTAATGTTGAAAACTCAGGCAAGACAGCATTTTATGCTTCCAACTGTGTTGCACTGCAAAATATTATTCTGAAAAAATGGAGTTAATCTTATGTTAAAGCTTACCTCTGGCTTCATTTTGTGTGTCATATCCCTCCTGGATACTAAGAATCAACAAGCTCCTTTGCGCAAAAGATATGGGCAGTGAAAACTCCTGAACTAGCTCATTAATTGAGTGATCAGATCTATAACTAAAAATAGCTTTTCCTCAGTAATGGAACCTTGCTTCTGAGTCAGAAGGCCATTGGTTCAAGCATTACCTCAGAATTGAGTTGTGCATTAGCAAAGAGGTGCCACACACACTGAAATGTCTGAAAAACTGAGGCCCTATAGCCATCCTCCCAGTTACCCTATAGCCATCCTCCCAGTTGCCCAGTGTCCAGCATTGAGCTTGTTGTCATAGAAAAAACTCCAAGATGAGGAAAGACAACAGATCTCACCACCTCCAACAGGTGGTGATGAGTGAAACTGTAAGATCCGGGTGGTCTGTCAACATTTGGAGCAGGTTCTGCCAGGGTCCAGCAATGCCTGCATTCACTATGCCAGCCAAGTTGAAGCCCTGAGCCCCTCATCTCTGCTCTAACCATCACATCAGCCCATCCAACGCCAGTCCTCAGATGTGGCCTCTGCATATTACTAAAGTGATAAACTGTGCAACAGGCTGAGCAGTGATGGGATCACCACATCCCTGCTTCAGGAGCGCCTGCAGAGTGCCAGGCTCATGGCATAACAGTTCGCAAATTGGGAAAATGTCTCTGAGGTGTAGTGGGATGTATACCTGTGAGTGTTCAGACTCCTCTCCAGCAAATAGACAGCCTGTGGGGTAGGACAACAGCATAGAGAGCATAGAACAGTACTGCACAAGAACAGGCCCTTTGGCCCATGTTGTCTCTGCCAATTCATCTACCTGCACCTGATCTGTATCCTTCCATTCCATGCTTGTTTATGTGATACTTGTCCGAAAAGAGATTTGTGGTATCATTGTTGTAAAATTAAACTGTCAGTGTAACATCTTTCTTGATGTATTTAATGCACATTAATATCTACGAAGGTTTTTGAAAGCTATAATTAGGAATATGCCAATGTACACTGATGGTTCTCAGCCTTCTATTTCATTCTCTTGCCTGTTCCTGGTAGCGATGACAGTGTAACACTAACCTGTACGGGCCAGAAGCAGCTACTGTCCCATCAGAGGAGTTTGGATGAGTGTTAACTCCTACAATAATTTTACTATTGAAAGGCTCAGACTAAAGCAAGGCCTTCAACAGGTGCAGTACTGGGGCTATCACGTTGGGAGGGGAAGTCATTGCAATGCCATCTGCATCCATCCAGTTACTTGAAGGGATTGCTTCCTCTGACACCCAAGGGAGCAGTCTTCGAAGGTCACTGGGTGCAGTAACGTGAATGAAGGACTATGGGAAGAAATATGGCCACCATCTCCCGCTGGTTTCTACATGGGATAGGGAAGAGGGGCCTTCTGCCAGTTACTTGGGAAGCAAGTGGTAATGAAGGTGAGAAACTGCTCTTCATTATGTTGGCTAACATGTGAGGCATTGCAGAATATTGTAAGTATTTACCCTATAGTCATTGTCTGACAATGACAGGAAACCTGCATGGGAGAGTTTCTAAAGTGATAAAGCTGTTGTACTAGGGCAGTTTCACTCTCTCGACCTTAGGCGTCTGGGTCCAGTGGTATGAACAAGCATCACCAACTGGGGTCTTCCTTGGTTGCAGTGGATGACCATGATGTCTTCTGTGCCTTGTCATGCTTTTCGATCTCCATGAAGTGTTGCAGTACCACCTTCCTGGCCGTTGGATCTCATTGTAGATCTCATCCACCCAGTTTGCCAGAGCTGACAGGCATATCCCTATTTCACCGGGGTATGAGGCTGCTGGCTACCCTCACCTGGTTTAGCCCTCCTATTGAGGCAGTGTACAGGGTGTGACTGCTGTCACATGCAAACAGCTACCTGGAGCCACAGGTGAGAACTATGTGTCCAGTGGAGACCAAAGGTGAGTGAGCTGCCCTGGAATGGACACTAGCCCCTTTACCAAAGGTGCTGCCCCTCCCTGGACACTCCATACACCCCATTTACCCTGAATCTATAGGCTATAGTGTTAATGTTTTTAAGAAAAAAAGAACTGTTTTACAAATGAGACCCTCTGTTGGTTGGGTCAGCCATGGATGTTGCGATCCAGCTGTCCAAATGATACACAAGCCAGGGCAGTGCAATATGGAGAGCAAGCTGTTGCCCATGCAGAAGGCTCCCCCTTTCCATGCAACTGATGAGCCCAAAGGAATGGCAGAGAATGATATAATTTGCTACCAGTGACATCGCAGGAGCTGCCAGTCAGCATTGAACTCAACGTAGGACTGCTTTAAGGATTCCAGCTCTGGGTTTTTCCCTCAGAGTTTACTCCCAAAGCCTTCCCCATGAATGAGTGCAGCCACAAGGCAGTGGAAGTGTGAGATCAGACCTTTCTTTCTCTTAGATGAGCTGCCAATCATGGCTGACAAGCCCTATTTGCCCGAAGTGACTAGTTTTAAGGCATCAATAACTTGCCTTTGCTCCTTCTCTCATCAGTAGGAACAGTTCTGCCAGGCTCAGCATCTAAGCCACACATGAAGACCAGGAGCTGGACTTGTTTGTCAGAGGCCCTTAATAGATATTAGGAGCTTATCCCTATTACTACCACCAGCTATAATAACCTCAAGGAACCATTTTCACAAATAGAAATGAGAATATAACAGCTCCCATTTATTGACTTGCCTGTTGATATTTCATCCTGGCGTTGATAGAAGCAGATTAAGTTCTGAGCTGGAGCTGGTTACCCATTTTCTCCTGTATTGGAGTATGGTTATGGAGATCTTTGGTGTGTCAAAGGTCTGGTCGAGGTTCAGGGACATACAAACTCCTTCCCTTATTCCATGTATCCGAGGAGCAGCAAAGAAGTCTACCCAGTTTCATCCTCTGTCAGCGGAGGGGTGGCAAGGGCACTTGTAGAGAGTAAATGTTTCTGAGGCAAGCTGCATGATTTCAGCATGCCCCTGAAACCTTTAATGAAATAAAACACATCTGAAGTATAGTCTATACAGCAGTCCATTTACATCGAGGGGAATTCCATCTATGGTAATTGCTTCAAGGTTTCAAAGTCCATTTATTATCAAAGTATTTATATAGTATATAACCCTGAGATTCATCTTCCCACAGACAGCCACAAGAAACACAATAGCACCCATTTAAAGAAAAACCTCACAGAACAAGACCATCAAACCCCCAACGTGCAAAAAAAGAACAAATTGTGCAAATAACAAAAAGCGAGCAGATAACACACAGAACATTAAACATCAAGCTCCAGAGACCCTGAAAGAGAGTCCACATCCACGAGCCACCGAAGCAGGTGAAGCCAGTCCAGAAGCTGATGGCACAGGCCACAGCTACGGAATCAGTCAGTTCAGCTCTGTGGACCCAAGGCTCCTGTATCTTCTGCCAGAAACAGCGAGAGGGAGACCAGTTAAATGCGGGCAGATGGCGCTGAACACCTGCTCTCATCCTCATCAATTTTAATCTTGCTCAATGTTTTAATCGGCATGGAGTAATAGAGATAACAATGGGTTCGCGTTCTGCCATTAGGAATCGATGGCTGCCCCTCTCATTCTTGCCGAATCCCCGAGGAGATCGCAAAAGCACCAGATTTTTTAATTGGCTCAAAAGTTCATCCCTAAAATGGAAATTACAGGCTGCAATCAGTCACAGTTCAGAAGAAGTATATCTAGAAGAAGAGTATCTAGCAGTTTTGTGAGCTGTCTGCAGAACTGCGCCATCTTACCGGATAATATGCTAAAGATTGAGTAATTTTTGCTACCATTCTTGCCGCTGTGGCTGAGAGTGGGCAATGATCTGGCAGTCAAACCCACAACATTACTGAACTCAACGGGATGATGTTTTATTTTCAGTTGTGGGATAAAACGAGTGATATTAGATAGTTGCCATTCTAACTGAATCAACATCACACACATCCAGTATCACAGCAAAAGTTCTATATGCTCCAGGTAATCAAGGGAAGTAGAGGTCGAATATACATACTGTAGGAAACGTTATGATGTGTGTGTCGGGGGGGGGGGAAGGTTCTGGTAATGTTTTAGTAACTGATATAGTGAAGTGGATGAAATATAAAACTCCCCAATTAAATGCTTGCAGGGTTACATAATGAATATTTCCTGTAGCTATTGTGCTGCTTCCTAATTACTGTTCCTCAGTGTAGAAAACCACTTAACTGATCTAAGTGACAGATCTACTGTATATTCAAAATGTGAAGAAGTCAAGAAGGTAGGGATTCTGGCCAGGGCCAGTAAAACCTGAAATTCATTTACAATTGAATTAATTGTGTAAAGGAGACCAAGTAATAATGGTGTATTGAATCAGAATCTGAATCGGAATCAAGTTTATTATCACTGACATACGTTATCAAATTTGTTGTCTTGTGGCAGCATTACAGTACAATACATAAAATATTACTATAAACTCCAATACGAAGTATATAAAAATTAAATAAGTAGTGCAAAAGAGAGCAAAATAATGAGAGTGCACACAGTATACAACCTGAAATACTTGGTCTTCACAGGCATCCACAGAAACAGAAGAACCCCAAAAGTATAATGACAGAAAAACGTTAGAACCCCAAAGCCCCCTCTCCCCCTGCAGCAAAGCATCAATGCATCAACCTCCCCTTCCCCCTGCCCGCTTCAGCAAAAAGTGTCAGCGCCCACCAGTCACCAAGCCATAGCAAAGCCCCCAAAGACTGCATGATCTGCAGACAACAAAAACTATTTTTATTATCTTTGCTATTGTTATTCAGTGTAATATTTATTCAATCATTTGCAGCAGCTTGCTGCATATTGAAAATAAATTGTACAGTGCAATATTGATATAACCGGGGGCAGCAGATAACTTTAGCATCTGTATTATAAGTTGCTGATGTTATAGGTGAATCTATCATTTACCTAATTATGGAATTCACCTTTCTTCAAAGATCCGCACAGCAATTCTGTTTATGATGTATTAGATATTCCAGTGGTAAGAACATAAGCAATAGCAAGACGAGGCAATATAGTTCCTTGAGCCACTTGGCTAGTTAATTAGATCAAGGTTGATTATGTTCCTTAACCCATCCGAATTCATCATCAAGCTTCCAAGATCTGGGCCTCTGTACCTCCCTCTCAACTTCCTTATTAGCAGATCTCACTCAAAGAAGATTGGTCATGACATCTCCTTCTCACTGATTATCAACACGTGTGCACCTCAAGGTTGCATGTTTAGCCTCCTTCTCTATCTTTATACACAAATGACTGTGGTTAAACACAGCTGCAAAGCCACCTTCAAATTAACTCATGATATTTGGCTGTAAGGCAGCTATGGAAGCAAGATGGGATTCAATCAATGCTGCACCAACTCTAAGATGAGTAAATCATTTACCTACAGGCACAACACATTTCTGAAGATGTGGTCTCACTAAAGCCCTTCACAACTGCAGCAGGACCTCCTTCCTCATAAACTCCAACCCTCTTACAACAAAGGTGAACATATCATTTTGCCTTTCTAATAGGTTGCTGGTTCTACTCTCTGCTTCTTGTGGACCAGCACACCCAGATCCCTCTGTACACTAATGTTTGGTCATTTTTCACCGTTTAAAAGAACACTGTTTTACCATTTCTCCTCGAATATACTTCACCTGTCATCTTCTGAGCCAGTTACTTGACCCACATGTCTAGCTTTGCATCTTCCCCACATCACTCTTGCCAATACTAATGAGAAAAATGAATATATATTATTGCCCATATTTTCATCCAAGGTATTTCTAAATTATGAACAGCCAGTGCTGCTCCCTCTGGGGCATCTCTAGTAATAGTCTCCTATGCTTAAAAATCCGCATTACTGGTTTTGTCCTGTCAATGCCAAAAAGTACGCATAATGCACATGAGCTGTCCTTTTTAAATAAGTTTTTTTTTGTGATCAGGAAGGTGGAAACAGAAGGTCAGGGCTTCCAAAAAGGAATTGGACAGGTACTGAAGCAAGAGATGTTCCTCACTGGTCACGCTATAACAGTAATTGTCAATGTGACTACCAAACTCAGCTACATTATTTTGCCTCTGGGTCAGCTGGGAACATTTGCATGATCTTGCAGCGGCTACTTTGTTAAAGACGTCAACTGCAGCTTGTCAACCTTGCCTGCCACAGCTTGGGTCACAGTGAGGCATAGCTTAGATCTGTGGCTCTGGACAGCTTCCTAGGGTTAGAGCACATTATGTGAAGACTGAGAGAGCCCAGATAACTCAGGAGCGTTCATCAATTGCAGCGGCTTCCAGACGCTCCAAGTCCAGCTGCTGTGCAGCTAAAAAAGGTACTATATAAATGCAAGTCCTTCAAGAGCTTTACAGTATAGCCTTTGATAAGGTTCCGCATGGTAGGCTGGTGTGGAAAGTTAGACTGCATGGCATCCAAGGTGAGCTAGTTAATTGGATATGCGATAGGCTTGATGATAGAAAGCAGAGGGTGATGGCGGAAGGTTGTTTTACAGACTTGAAGACTGCCTGTAGTAGTATAGCCCAGGGGCCAGTTCTAGGCCCACTATTATTTGACATTAATACCAATGATTTAAATGAGAATCTACAAAGCATTGATGGTAAGTTAGACACTAATATAGGAGGTGCCACTGATAGTGAAGATGGTTATCAGGATTTACATAGGGACCTTGGTAAGTGAGCTAAGGAATGGCAAATGGAGTTCAATTTGGATAAATGTGAGCTGTTGCATTTTGGGAAGACAAATCAGGGGAAGGAGTTCACAGTGAGTGGTAGGGCACTGGAAGTGTTGTACAACAGAGGAAGTACAAGCACAAGTCCACGGTTCCCTGAAAATGGCGTCACAGTTAGACAGAATGATGAAGAAAGGCCGACATCAGTCAGGGCACAGAGTACAGAGGTCGCAATGTTATGTTGCAGTTGTAAGATATGTTAGTGAGGCTACATCTGGAATATGGTGTTCAGTTGCGGTCTCCCTGCTCTCGGAAAGATGCCATTAAACTGGAAAGGGTACAGAGGTGATTTATGAGGATGTTGCTGAGACTCTAGAAAGTTAGTTATGGAGAGAGGCTGAGCAGGTTGTGTTTTTTTTTCATTGGAGTATACGATAATGAGGGGTGACCTTATCTGGAGGTATTTCAAATCATGAGGGCATCAACGTGCAGTCTTTTTCTCAGGGTTGTGGAATCAAGAATTAGGATGCATGGGTTTACGATGAGAGGGGAGAGATTTTAATTGAAAACTAAAGGGCAACTTTGTCATCCAGAGAGTAGTCAGTATATGGAATGAGCAGCCAGAGGAAGTGCTTGAAGCAGGTATATTACCAACATCTAAATGATACTTGGGAGAACTACAGTAGATAGGAAAGGTTTAAAAGGAGATGGGACATATGTATTGCACTGTACTGCTGTCACAAAACAACCAATTTCACCACATACTGTATGTTAGTGATATTAAACCTGATTCTGATTCTCTATGTTGTAGAGTAAGTTTGAAAAGACAGAGTGAGTGTGATACTATGGTGATGTGTACATTAGGATGTAGGACAATACACTGTCAGTGACTCATGCCCTCCATTCACTCCCATTTTCCTTTCTTTCTTTTTCAATCTTTTTATTAAATTTCAAATTAATATACATAACAATACTAATGATACAAAAATATAACATTGATAATGGTTAACATATACAAACATAATTTGAGTAAAATATATAATTCAAACCTCCCAATCTCTGAGTAATTGAACATGAAAAAGAGTTTTATAAAGAACCCCCTAAACTAAAAAAACAAAGACTGGGATGTCTTATTCCCTCGGATAAGAACATTATTTGTCACTAACTCCGCTCCTCTATAGATAAACAAAAGATTATTTAAAAAAAGGGTTCTGAAAGGGACAACTTACATCATATGAAAATGTTGAATAAATGGCCTCCAGGTTTCTTCAAATTTAACTGACGAATCAACCATACCACTCTTAATTTTTTCCAGGTTTAAACATAATATAGTTTGAGAAACCATTTTCCTTGATGCAGTACAACACTGCTCCTGCTGACTACCTTGACCACATCCATCCATGCTACCTTGGTCTCAACTGTTGGCTTCACCCTCCAATCAATAGGGGGGTGGACATCTCACTCCAGGCCCCCGCACTCCCACTAGGTATTGACAAAACCAGGTGAGGCCTTTTCAGATCTTGACAGCATATTATTAGCACTATTGCTTCTAATTTAACTTGTATACACAAAATACTCTGCAGGTGCTGGGGTCAAAGCAACACTCACAACACGCTGGAGGAATTCAGCAGGTTGGGCAGCATCCGTGGAAATGATCAGTCAACGTTTCGGGCCAGAACCCTTCGTCAGGACTGAAGAGTTCCTCCAGCGTGTTGTGAGTGTTAATTTAACTTGTATGTTTGGCTTGAGCTTGTATCTTTAAGCACTGCAGTTGAAATGAGTCCTGCTGTAGGGACTCGGCCCAAAACATCGTCTGTACTCTTTTCCATAGATGCTGCCTGGCCTGCTGAGTTCCTCCAGCAGTTTATGTGTGTTGTTCAGATTTCCAGCATCTGCAGATTCTCTCTTGTTTGTGGTTGAAGCGATCTGATCACTTTGCCTCTATGCCAAAGGAACTGGAGATGGTCATGAAAGGGGTGGCCAAGTGGTTAAGGTGTTCGTCTAATGATCTGAAGGTCGCTAGTTCGAGCCTCAGCTGTGGCAGCGTGCTTGTGTCCTTGAGCAAGGTACTTAACCACACATTGCTCTAGTGTCTGTGTGAGGAGTGACGCCCCACACAGACTTCCAATCTGCGCCTTGTAAGGCATGAAAATGCCCGACGCAGGCCTCTCATGGTCTGAGTCGACGTTCCCCCCTCCTCCCTTAATTAGGTCATAATAACTTAACTCCGAGGAAAGAAGTGAACATCTCAATGAACAGACTGTCTTATATTCTGGCATTATCTTTCTGTTAATCAGCAACACTTAATGTGTGAAAGTACTTCCTTCTTACTCGCTTTCAGTTGAGCGAGGAGAGAGGTGAAAAGCTGGCCCATCTGGAAAACCGAATTTGTAGAGAGGCTGATCATGGATGGTAGGGTTAGCCCAAGAATGTTTTGCAGCTTCCACAAATAATTTCCAGGTCACCGCTTTAAGCAATTCCAGGAAAACAAAATCGTAGGGACATTAGAAATATTATTTATATATTTCAATTATAAGTTTTGCAATAGGATACAGGTGGTTTAATAAGAATGTGGAATTAACCTGTCATCTCCTGATGTATAGGACTTTTGCAATTGCATTTGAAGATGATATGCTGCAAAGCTGTATGATTGATGGTCTCCGGTGGAAATTTGGCAATGAGGTGGTTGCAAGATTTGAGATTATGATACCTCCCAATATCAACAAGAGTCAGCAATGTGGTTTCCCTTTGGAAAGTACATGTAGTTATTCGCTCGGCCTTATTGGTCTGATGGGTGGTGCCCACTTTACTATGCTCAGTGTGGTTTCAGTTATAGTTATAGAGGTCTATTCAGTGTTTTTCTCACTACAGATGCTACATGAATAACTGAGCATTTCCAGAATTCTCTTTTACATCAAATTTTCAGCAATGATAGTGTTCAGCATCCAGTGTTGTTGCATTCTTTTCTCTAATTGCCCTGAATGCTCCAGGCTTCCTTAGATGGCAATTGTGCCCATTCACAATCTTTGTTTCCAGTGAATCACAGACATTCTCCACTATCAAACCAATACTCAACCCACTTCTCCAATCACGACTTAAACAATGTCTCATTTTCCGGTTTCCAGTTCTGATCAAGATTCATTGGCCTAAATTCTCTTTCTCTCTCCACAGACACTGCTTGATAGGCTGAGAATCTGCAACATTTCCTGTTTTTATTATATACACAGAAGTTGTGTCCAGTAATGACAGATGGACTGTGAGGCCTTAGCCAGTTTCTTCAATATGCATTATTCCGTAGGGATTGAAATAGCTTCTCTAGTTATAACTTTAATCCTTTTTTCCCCCTTTATCTGACACTTTTAAATTAATGAACTAATGCTGCCAGGAAATTTTCACTGGAAAGCATCAGTACATACGAATTACTCAGGGTGTTATTTCACAGCTATGGAGGTGTGAACCAATCTGTTCTGTTCAAAACTCTGCACTGAATGAGTAATAATTTCTCCCAAAAGTTAGGAAAAGACCCAGGTATTTCAGACTTCTATGGAATGATTGGAATTCATGCTTTCTGGATTACTAGTCCACTTCACAACAGGTGCAAATAAAGAGCTGAGAACTCAAGAACATCCTTGATGTAGGGAGAGACTTGGTGCTGCTGCAAAACCAGTCATGGATTCAAACCCCCTCGCTAAAACTTCACAGCTTATCTGATTTTCACCTTCCTGTCTTTCCACTCACATCATTGAGCGAAGTTTCAGAACAACCATGGGTTGTTTTCTCTGCTGAGGGATAAAGTTGTGAGAGTTATAGTTAGGGTAGATATTGTCTTTTTCCTAGGGTGAAAATGTCAATTACTAGATTTAAAGTTCAAAGGATATTTACGAGGCAAGTTATTTTACCCAGAACATGGTGGAATGTCCTACCAGCAGAAGTGATGTTAAGTGGAGACCATAAGACAATAGACAATAGACAATAGGTGCAGGAGTAGACCATTCGGCCCTTCGAGCCAGCACCGCCATTCACTGTGATCATGGCTGATCATTCACAATCAGTATCCAGTTCCTGCCTTATCCCCATAACCTTTGATTCCACTATCTTTAAGAGCTCTATCCATCTCTTTTTTGAAAGCATCCAGAGACTTGGCCTCCACAGCCTTCTGGGGCAGAGCATTCCATATATCCACCACTCTCTGGGTGAAAAAGTTTTTCCTCAACTCTGTTCTAAATGGGCTACCCCTAATTCTTATAACTGTGGCCTCTGGTTCTGGACTCACCCATTGGCGGGAACATGATTCCTGCCTCCAGCGTGTCCAATCCCTTAATAATCTTATATGTTTCAATAAGATCCCCTCTCAGCCTTCTAAGTTCCAGAGTATACAAGCCCAGTCACTCCAATCTTTCAACATATGACAGTCCCACCATCCTGGGAATTAACTTTGTGAACCTACGCTGCACTCCCTCAACAGCAAGAATGTGCTTCCTCAAATTTGGAGACCAAAACTGATCCTGAATCTATAGAACATTGGAAAATGATTACTAATGCGTCCACGATTTCTAAAGCCACCTCCTTAGGTACCCTGGGATGCAGACCATCAGGTCCCGGGGGCTTATCAGTCTTCAGACCCAACAGTCTATCCAACACCATTTCCTGACTAATATAAATTTCCTTCAATTCATCCATTACCCTAGGTCCTTTGGCCACTATTACATCTGGGAGATTGTTTGTGTCTTCCCTAGTGAAGACAGATCCAAAGTACCTGTTCAACTCGTCTGCCATTTCCTTGTTCCCCATAATAAATTCACCCGCTTCTTTCTTCAAGGGCCCAATTTTGGTCTTAACTATTTTTTTCCTTTTCACATACCTAAAGAAGCTTTTACTATCCTCCTTTATATTCTTGGCTAGTTTACCTTCGTACCTCATTTTTTCTCCGCGTATTGCCTTTTTAGTTACCTTCTGTTGCTCTTTAAAAGTTTCCCAATCCTCCGGCTTCCCACTCGTCTTTGCTATGTTATACTTCTTCTCTTTTATTTTTATACTGTCCATTACTTTCCTTGTCAGCCACGGCCTCCCCTTACTCCCCTTAGGATCTTTCTTCCTCTTTGAAATGAACTGATCCTGCACCTTCCGCATTATTCCCAGAAACACTTGCCATTGCTGTTCCACTGTCATCCCTGCTAGGGTATTGTTCCATTGAACTTTGGCCAGTTCCTCCCTCATAGCACCATAGTTCCCTTCGTTCAACTGTAATACTGACACTTCCGAGTTTCCCTTCTCCCTCTCAAATTGTAGATTAAAGCTTATCATACCTCCTAATGGCCCCTTTACCTCGAGGTCCCTGATCAAATTCGGTTCATTACACCACACTAAATCTAGAATTGCGTTCTCTCTGGTAGGCTCCAGTACAAGCTGTTCTAAGAATCCATCTCAGAGGGACTCCACAAACTCCCTTTCTTGGGGTCCAGTACCAAGACATCAGAGCAGAATTAGGGTAATTGGCCCATTGAGTCCGCTCTGCCATTCCATCATTGCTGATATATTAGCCCTCACAAGCTCCCAGTCCCATTCTCCTGTCTTCTCCCAGTAACCTTTGACACTCTTACTAATTAAGCACTTTTCATTGAAATATACCCAATTACTTGGTGTCCATAGCCATCTGTGGCAATGAATGGATGTCCTTCTATTCTGGGGCTCTGCCCTCAAATTCTAGACTCTCCCACTATAGGAAACATCCTCCCCACGTGCACTCTATCTAGGTCTTTCAACATTCAACAGGTTTTAATGAGATTCCCCCCTCTCAATCTTCTAAACTCCAATGAGTACAGGGCCAAAGCCATCAAATGCTCATCATACATTAACCTTTTCATTCCCAGAATAATTCTCGTGAACCTCCTCTGGAACCACTGCAATACCAGTTCATCTTTTACTAGATAATGGGCCCAAAGCTACTCACAGTAGTCCAAGTACAGTCTGACCAATAACTTCTAAAGCCTCAGTATTACATCCTTGCTTTTATATTCTAGTCCTCTCGAAAAGAATGATAGCATTGCATTTGACTTCCTCACCACTGACTTGACCTGTAAGTTAAGCTTTAGGGAATCCTGCATGAGATCTGCAAGTCCATTTGCGTGTCTGATTTTTGAATTTTCACCTGTTTAGAAAATAGTCTACGCTTTTATTTTTTCCACCAAAGTGCATGGCTATACACTTCCCTACACTATATTCCATCTGCCACTTCTTTGCCTATTCTCCTAATCTGTCTAGGTCCCTCTGCAGACTTCCTGCTTCGTCAACACTCTCTGCCCCTCCACCTACCATTGTATCATCTGCAAGCTTGGCACAAGCCATCAATCCCGTCATCCAAATCACTGACGTACTAGGAAACAAGTCTAACACCGATCCCTGTGGAACACTACTAGTCACCAACATCCAACCAAAATAGACCCTCTTTATTCCCACTCTTTGCTTCCTGCCAGTCAACCAATCTTCTATCCACACTAGTATCTTTTCTGTAATACCATGGCCTCTTATCTTGTTTAGCAGCCTCATGTGAGGCACCTTGTCAAAGGCCTTCTGAAAATCCAAGTAAGCAATATTCACTGACTCTCCGTTGTCTATCCTGCCTGTTATTTCCTCAAAGATTTCCAACAGATTAGTCAGGCAAGATTTCCCCATAAGGAAACCATGCTGACTTTGGCCTGTTTTATCATGTGCCTCCAAGTACCCTGAAACATCACCCTTAATAATGGACTCCAACATCTTCCCGACCATTGAGATCAAGCTAACCAGCCTACGATTTCCTTTTTCTACCTCCCTCCCTTCTCAAAGAGTGGTGTGATATTTGCAATTTTCCAGTCCTCCAGAACCATTCCAGAAGCTAGTGATTCTTGAAAGATCATTACTAATGTCTCCACAACCTCTTCAGCTACCTCCTTCAGAACACTAGGGTATAGTCCATCTGGTCCAGGTGACTAATTTACCTTCAGACCTTTCAGCTTCTCAAGCACCTTCTCCTTAGTAATAACAACAACTCTCACTTCTGCCCCTTGACATTTTTGATTTTCTGGCATTCTGCTAGTGTCTTCCTTAGTGAAGACTGATGCAAAATACTTATTAAATTTGGCTGCCATTTCTTTGTCCCCTATTACTACCTCTACAGCTTAATTTTCCAGTGGTCTGATATCCACTCTCACCTCTCTTTTACTCTTTATATATCTGAAAAAAACTTATGGTATCCTCTTTTATATTATTGGCTAGCTTACCTTCATATCTCATATTTCCTCTCCTTTTGGCTTTTTTAATTGTTTCTCAATCCTCACTACTTCTCACTACTTTTTGCTATTTTATATGCCCTCTCTTTACCTTTTATAAGACCATAAGACATAGGAGCAGAATTAGGCCATCTGGCCCATCGAGTTTGCTCCGCCATTCAATCATTGCTGATCCTTTTTTCTATCTCCTCCTCAACCCCAGTTCCTGGCCTTCTCCCCATAACCTTTGATGCCATGTCCAATCAAGAACCTATCAATCTCTGCCTTAAATACACCCAACAACCTGGCCTCCACAGCTGCACGTGGCAACAAATTCCACAAATTCACCACCCTTTGGCTGAAGAAATTTCTCCGCATCTCTGTTTTGAAAGGGCACCCCTCTATCCTAAGGCAATGCCCTCTTGTCCTAGACTCTCCCACCATGGGAAATATCCTTTCCACATCTACTCTGTCTAGGCCTTTCAACATCCGAAAGGTTTCAATGAGATCCCCCCTCATCCTTCTGAATTCCAGCGAGTACAGACCCAGAGATATCAAACGTTCCTCGTATGATAACCCTTTCATTCCTGGAATCATCCTTGTGAACCTCCTCTGAATCCTTTCCAAGGCTAGCAATCTTTTCTTAGATAAGGAGCCCAAAACTGGTCACCATACTCAAGGCGAGGCCTCATCAGTACCTTATAAAGCCTCAGCATCACATTCTTGCTCTTGTATTCGAGACCTCTTGAAATGAATGCTAACATGGCATTTGCCTTCCTCACCAACGACTCAACCTGTAAGTTAACCTTCAGGGTTTTCTGCACAAGGACTCCTAAGTCCCTCTGCATCTCAGATTCCCAGATTTTCTCCCCGTTTAGAAAATAGTCCACACAATTATTTCTACTACCAAAGTGCATGACCATGTATTTTCTAACATTGTATTTCATTTGCCACTTTCTTGCCCATTCTCCTAATCTGTCTAAGTCCTTCTGTGTCCTACCCATTTCCTCAACATTACCTGCCACTCCACCAATCTTTGTATCATCTGCAAACTTGGCAACAAAGCCATCTATTCCATCATCTAAATCATTTATATACAGCATAAAAAGAAGTGGTCCCAACACTGACCCCCGTGGAACACCACAGTCACTGGCAGCCAACCAGAAAAGGATCCTTTTATTCCCACTCGCTGCCTCCTACCTATCAGCCAATGCTCTAACCATGTTAGTAACTTCCCTGTAATACCATGGGCTCTTAACTTGGTAAGCAGCCTCATGTGTGGCACCTTGTCAAAGGCCTTCTGAAAGTCCAAATATACAACATTCACTGCATCCCCTTTATCTATCCTACTTGTAATCTCTTCAAAGAATTCCAACAGGTTCATCAGGCAGGATTTTCCTTGAAGGAAGTCATGCTGACTTTGTACTATCTTGTCCTGTGTCACCAAGTACTCTATCACCTCATCCTCAATAATTGACTCCCAACATCTTCCCAACCGCTGAGGTCAGGCTAACTGGTCTATAATTTCCGTTCTGCTGTCTTCCTCCTTTCTTAAAGAATGGAGTAATGTTTGCAATGTTCCAGTCTTATGGCATCATCCCAGAGTCCAATGATTTTTGAAAGATCATTTCTAATGCCACCACAATCTCTAACGCTACCTCTTTCAGAACCCTAGGGTGCAGTTCATCTGGTCCGGGTGACTTACGTATCTTTAGGTCTTTCAACTTTTTGAGCACCTTCTCTCTTGTAACAGAGACTGCACCCAATGGGTTAATGTCCATTTAACCCATTCTGTCTGTGTGAGATCTTTGAAGAAGTTATTAATTTAGTCAGAATTGTCTGATCTCTCTATACTGGCTTCCAAATATTTTTGTACAATATACAGTATATACAAATATGTATGTATCTTTGACATCTGTGACCGATTCAGACTTCATATTCAATTCCATCATGGTCAGGTTACAGCCACTCTCAGCTTTCCAGATTCATGATCTTTCGAGAGGTATTTGAAACTAAGCAGGTCTCTTTCAGTGTCACAAGACAAAAACGTACCTATAAAAAAAAATTCAAGCTGCTGGTCGTTTCTGCCACAGCGCACAGCGGCTCATGGCTGCTTAAGGAAGATCTCCCAAACTACATACTCAAGGAGACATTTAATTTTATCTTTCCATCAAAGCACAGGAACAAGCAGAGGGGAGCGCAGGTATTTGCCTGTATTGTAAGTGTCTCCATCAGATAGTCAGAGACTGCACTTGCATCATTGTAACCTGTCAGCAATACTAGAGAGTCTCCTTGGTTTATGCATAAACATATGTCCTTCAGTACACCTGGGCATATTCTCCAACCCTAGTCCTGTCAATGCAGAATCCATTAAATCATTGCAGGCTCCTCTGTGGCCTGAAGAACATTGCTTCTATTGTGTTAATTCCCTTTAAGGTCTGTTTAGAACCATCACCCCTGCAGTGATTCATGCAGACAAATGTGAGAAATGGCAGCACATCAACAGGGAACACTGCACTGAAACAGGCGACGCCAGCTTCAACACAAGCCTACACAGAGAAACCTGGCCGTGCTGTTCTTTGAATCCTGCAATTAAGATTCTTGCTCTTTATGTGCCATCCACAAACAGCAAGGAAAGTGACCTACTCTGCTGTTTTAACACCAGATAAGTGGGTGGATCACTTATTTCTAGGTCTTTTATAGAGATTTTTTTTAGTTTGGTTCAGTGCTTTAAATCTTCAGATGCATTGTCTTATGTCAACTCCGCTATGGACGGTCCCAAGTCCAGCTGTGAAAGGAGGGGGGGTTGGGCATGGGGCTAGCAACCTTATCCTGTAAAAACTCAGAGCTACAGAAATGCCGAGAGGAAGGATCTTCGCCAAGAAGACACTAAGAAAACGGGGAGCTGCTGTTGGTGGCCTATGCCCAAGTAGGGGTGGTGGGGCAAAAGAAGAAGAGGAAGCAGAATTGTCTTATGTCACCAATGACATTTGTTTTCTTTCATTATCGTCTGACTGTGTACATATCAGAATGGGTTAATTGGGCTTTTAATCAACCACAGGAGAAGTATAAGAAGAGACAGAGCTTCAGTGTTTGCAGGGCTTTCCCCCTCTGTGTAATCCTGGAGAGATATTCCGTACAAGTTATGTTGGATGGGGAAGAGAAGTCCCAATTTTCTTTGGAATCTGTTAAAATTGAAACTCTGAACTCAATCAATTGCAAAAGGAATCAATGACCTGGAATTTCCTGAAAGCTGTTCCCTCTTTTTTCCTTTACCCTGTCTTCACACGTCTCAAGATGCCATCGTACATTGTGCAAAGTGACAGCAGTGGAAAAGGAACACAACTAAAGAAATTCTCAGCTGAAACTGTGTCCAACAAGTTGAATGTCAATATGGAGTTCTTGGGAAAGAGTAGTTTATGGTATTCTGTAAATATTAATATTTAGTGGGCTATCAGAGACATAAGACCAGAAGTCAATAAGACATAGGAGCAGAATTAGGACATTTGGTTCATCGAGGTTGCTTCACCATTCCATCATGGCCGGTTTATTATCCTTCTCAACCCCATTCTCCCGCCTTCTCACTGTAACCTTTGATGCCCTGACTAATCAAGAACCTGTCAACCCAATGACTTGACCTCCACAGCCATTTGTTGCAATGAATTCCATAAATTTGCCACCTTCCGGCTGAAGAAATTCCTCCTCATCTCTGTTCTAAAGGGACGTCCTTGTATTTTGAAGGTGTGCCCTCTAGTCCTAGACTTACCCACTATAGGAAACATCCTCTCCACTTACACTCTGTCTAGGCCTTTCAATATTCAATAGGTCTCAGTGAGATACCCCACCCCCTCCATTCTTCTAAACTCCAACTAGTACAGGCCCAGAGCCATCAAACTCTCCTCATGTATTAACCCTTTCGTTCCCAGGATTATTATCATGAACCTCTTCTGGATCCTCTTCAATGGCAGCACATCCTTTTTGAGATAAGGGGTCTAAAACTGCTCATAATACTCCAAGTGCTGTCTGACCAATGCTTTATAAAACCTCAGCATCAATCCACATACAGAAAAGCAGTACCTCGCTGATTTGGTCATTATTCATAATGACAGCGCTGACCTTTCTCCAGAATCCATTTGAAGCTCTGGTTTTGCATGAGCTGCTTGAACAATTCAGCTTTACTGGTTTGTGTTCCATGTGTAGTATAATAGCTGCCAGAGACAGCACTCACTTCTGAGATTTACTTGTATTGGTTTCAGTGAGGTCAGATTGGACAACACATAGCAACATTGCGCTACCTCAATACTGTGTATATAGTGTCTACGACTGAAGTGTCACATACCCAATGACGGGTTAAAGAACCAGCAGAAATGGAAAACACCTTGAAGTCTGGTATTGCTTTTCACTAATGCTCATTTATTAGTAACTACGCAATACAGTAATAAAATTCAGACATATCAATCAGGTTAGCAATGATTATATATATAAGTGTGGGAATATAAAAACCAAGCTTTTTCAAGCCTAGGGATAAATGGATACAGTCTTACGATGATGGGTAAAGGGAATCAGTTCAGTTCGTGGTATCTAGTTGAGTAGTGATGGAGAGAGAGAGATGTTTAGTTCTTCAGGTGAGCTGATGCTGTTGATCTTCCTGTTGTCCTCCGAAACTTCCAAGTTAGCCAAACTTAACCAATTCTAAGAGCACCGTCTTCAAGTGATAGTCTACCAATCCAGGCAAAGGTTAGACACACAGGTAGACTCCACAAGGTCGCTCTTTCACGCACTAATGATCACAGATCGATCCCTCACAATCGATCCTCAGTCCCACACTCGTGGGCACCTGAACAGGATGGTGGTAACTTCACCACACCTCAGTGCATCTGCGTGTCCTGTGAAACAAGCAATTACGCTGGTTTAAGTACTGTTGTGCTGCACACCAGCTGTCCATCAAGTAGTTCCTCCCTTCTCTATCTGTAGGAACTCAGAAGCTGCCAGTGTCCTTGCAGAAATTCCAAACAAACTGTGAGCAGTTTTCGCCTCTCTCTTTCTCAATAACAAGTTGTTTGTGCTGTACAGCTGCATGCTCTCTCTCTCTCTCTCTTTTTAAAAGCACAGTCCATAATGAATAACTCAGGATATCATCACAGAAGATAAATTTCTAATCTGCAGTTTTCTTTTGCTATTATTACCACTTGTCTCAGATTTGGAAAACAAAACAGAAAAAAAAACAGCTGCTGGCAATAGGAAACAAAAATAAGGATTGATGGAAAAAAATCAGCAGAACAGGCAGCAACAGTGGAAAGAAAAACAATCAAATATTTGGATTTGCAGCCCTTCTTTGGAACTGGAAATGAGAGAGACAGGAGAGAATGTGGGGAAGGGATATGTAGAGCAAAGGGACTGTGATAGAATGAGTTGAAAGGAACTAATGGTTGTAGGTTCCAGCACTTTAAACTTCTGGGTCTGAGTAATGAGTTGTTAATTGTAAAATGGTGGTGCTTGCCCAACAGACATGATGTGAGGAGTAGGATAAGAAAAACTGAGTGAACATTATAAAAAACAGAAAATAGAAAACGCAAGAGGAACTAAGTAGGCCAGGCAGCATTTGTGGAAAGAAAATCAGATGTCCGTAGTGGTTGAGGAGACCATTTAAAGAGATCCTTGACATTATGAATAAGGCATTGAATTTGAGCTTAACTTTTATAAAACATGAGTCCTCGGTGAAACGATTGCAGCCAATTTTGGGAATTGCCCTTTGGAAAGCATATCAAGACCTTGGAGAGGAAGCAGAAGGGATTTACTATAATGGTACAGAGTTGAAAGACTTTAGAAAAGCCGTTAATGCAAAGTTGGGACAATGGAAACAGATTCATCATCAGTTTTGAAGGGGTATGCATTCTGGAAATGGAAAAATTTACAGAGCTATAGGAATTGGAATTAGATATTATTACAAAGTTCTCTCAATGTGATCTGAACCTCTGGCAAACCAGCAACCGATTCAATCCCCGGGCCTGTTACCTGCTGACTTAGAAGCAAGGGTAACCACATTGCTACTGAGATTATTCCTTTTATCAATATCAGTCACTCCTGAAGTTTAGTAATGCAGCTCCCACATGCTGTCTTACTTTTCCTAAAAGTCTGAATGAATGGAAAAGAACTTAGAAGTTAGGGTAAGATGAAATAGGTAAACAAAGATTTTAATTAGGACATCAACAATATACAAACATATTGGATAGAAGTCCTGTTTTTGTGTTTTAGAATATCAAATTATACACGCAGTGGCTACCTTACATCTGTTTGTTAATGCAAATATCTAATCAGCCAATCATATGGCAGCAACTCAATTAAAAAAAAATATGCAGACATTGTTATGAGGTTCAGTTGTTGTTCAGGCCAAACATCAGAATGGGGGAGAAGTGTGACCTAAATGACTTTGACTGTAGAATAATTGTTGGTGCTAGACGGGGTGGTATGTGGTTTTCAGAAACTGCTGATCTTGAATTTTCACACACAAGTCTCGAGAGTTTACATAGAATGGTGAAAAAAAAACCCACAAAGAAACATCCAGTGAGCAGCAGTTCTGTGGGCAAAAATGCCTTGTTAGTGAGAGAGGTCAGAGGAGAATGGCCAGACTAATTCAAGGGCAGGAAGGCGACAGTAACTCAAATAACCACCCGTTACAACAGTGGTGTGCGCACTTTTCAAACCTTGAAGTGGATGGGCTACAGCAGCAGAAGATCACAAATATACACTCAACAGCCACTTTAGTAGGCACTGTACCTGGTAAAATGGCCACTGAGTGTATATGCACTGTTGCAGACTCACTAGCATGTTAAATATTTGAGAGACAGAAAAATATTTTTAGATTTATTTTGATCGATTGCAAACAAGATCAGATCATCGCTTCCCAAATGACAGCAGCAGGACGGGATTAGAAAGGATACATTGTCCTGTGAGGAAAAGCAGAGCACAGGGCTAAAGGCAGTTACTGCCAACCTCAGTAAGGCCAGCTGTGCAGCCCCTGCACATGGTACAAGAGCCATACCAATTAGCATAGAATGTAATTAGCATTAGATTAGCACAAGGCTTTCTAGTGTATCCCCATCACAAGCTTCCACCAGAATTCGATTAGGAAGAGACAGTAAATCGTGTACATTCTGGGCAAGGAAGAAGAAACCAAGGAGTTGGACTTGGGATCCCAGCTTTAAGGCAAGTCTGAAAATTGCAAATATTACATAAAATTGAGAATGATTGTGAAAGGGAACCTGGGACAGGGTCATTCTACTCATTTTCCTTTAAGTGTTGTCTCAGCCTCAGTAACCGGGTTTGACACAATCTGGCAATTTGACGTAATACTGCTGCATTTAGGCTGTTGGTTTCAGCACCTCGCAAGTTAACAGTCTGTGGCTCTGCAAAATCTCTGGCTTGTGTGTTTGAGCTCACCTGATACTCAGCAGGCAAGTGTACTTCCTTTAATTTTGCATTATCTGTAGCATTGTCATCATTAAATCATTATTTTATGTTCATTTAAGTTTATATTAACTGATATTTATCATATACTGTGCTGCTGCTGAAAAAGCTAATTTTCATGAAATGAAAATTGTTAATAGTTGACAATAATAAGCTAGAACTTGAATTCTTTCACAGTGCAATGACTCCAGAACATATAAATCTTCAGCACACATACATCACTGTATTCAGCTTCCACTCTGTTCATTCTGGACACCTAAGCTCAGAATGCGAATTCCACTTCTGCTCACTGATTGAAATAAATGAGGCATGAGAGTGAATTTCTTTCTTGCTGTGATGGATCAAGTTGTGCTCATTCAGCAGCATTGTGGAAACAGTTTAATAAGTAATCGCTCAAGACTAGCATTTTGCACAACCTTGCAATGATACCATGTGCTCTATTGCCAATGAAGTACGGTCACAGTGTGGCTGCTGTTGGTGATCTGACAAGCAGCAGTGTGATTATCACTGTGTATTTTGTTTTAAACACTCTGGTTGGGTGTATATGTTGATTATTTCACTTGTGAGAGCTGATCCACTTTGCTGAGAAAACATTCCATTGGATATTTAAAAAAGACCTAAGAGAGAAGACACAAACTTGGTTTATCATCTCATCTTAAAGCTGTAATCCCCATCAGTACAGCCTTCCCTTAGCATTGCACTGTGGTGACAGCATAGGATAAGTGTGTGCTATTCCATTATATATTCATTTTATAAAATGTGGCCAGCACTGACGAGGACGCTTTGATTGTTAGACCATAAAACATAGGAGCAGAATTAGGTCATTCCGCCCATCAAATCTGCTCCACCATTCCATCATGGCTGATTAATTATCCCTCTCAACCCCATTTTCCAACCTTCTCCCCGTAACCTTTGACACCTTTAGTAATCAAAAACCTATTAACCTCTGCTTTAAATATACCCAATGAATTGGCCTCCACAGCCTTATGTGGTAATACATTTCGCAGGTTCACCGCCTTCTAGCCGAAGAAATTCCTCCTCAACTCTGTTCTGAATGAATGTCCCTCTATTCTGAGACTGTGCCCGCTGATCCTGGACTCACCCACTATAGGAAACATCATCTCCACGTCCACTCTATCTTGGCCTTTCAAAATTCCATAGCTTTCAGTGAGATCCACCCTTGTTCTTCTAAACTCTAGGCAGTACAGTCCCAGAGCCATCAAATGCTCCTCATATGTTAACGCTGTCATTCCCAGAATCATTCTTGGGAACCTCTTCTGGAGTCTCTCCAATGCCTGCACATCTTTTCTTCTATAAGGGGCCTAAAGCTGCTCACAGTACTCCAAGTGCAACCTGACCAATGCGTTATGAAGCCTCTGTTCTCCCTTTCTCCCTCTGTGAGTAGTGAGCAGCAAGTTTGCGAGGTAACTGTTGGCATGGCCAACGTGGCTGCCTGTGACATATTTAGCACATTATACTCATGGCAGCTAAGGTGAGCTGGTAGTGGAATCAATTGTCAATTAGTCTGCCTTGTCCTGAATGTGTTAATCTTCCAGAAGGCAGGTTACTGTAATTGACTACCTTATAGTACTTGCCAAAATCAAGGTGCTGGAAGGGTCTCGGCTTGAAATGTCGACTGTATATTTGCCTCCATTGATGCTGCCTGGCTTACGAGTTCCTTCAATGTTTTGTATGCATTGTTCAAAATGTCCAGCATCTGCAGAATCTCTTGTGTTGGAGGAACTCAGCAGGTGAGGTAGCAGCTGTGACCATGGTGGAAGAATACAGGGTGTTAATGTGTGAGTGAGAGAATAGATTACAGAGAAACGAAAGGGAGAGTGATGTTGATGATTTTTGCCTTGAGAGTAAACGGTCCCCTATGTTGTAAGGAAATATGGGAAATTGCTTAAACAAATATAGAACACAGCCCATTGGTTGTGAGATCACCTAACTTTGTCTATTGCAGGCTGTTTTCCAACGTTGCAGTTGCATCAGGTTAACAGCTCAGTTTTACATATGCCTGGAGCTGTTTCTAGCATGCCCTTCTGCATTGTCAGTTGAACCAAGATCTCCTTGGCTGAAGATGTTGCAGTGGTGATTACACAGATACACAAGGTGATTAGGCACAGATGTCCCAGCTAAACAGTTGTAGGTGTGGCCAGTCTGGGTTAATCACATGACATTCTTCTTTGCAGTGATGCTGAAAGAAGGTAGTACTGTAACTGACATTGTCCCAGTGATGCTTCAAATACTGCAGTTAGTTTAAAGTTCAAAGTCAATTCATATCAAGATACATACAGGTATATGTCACCATATACTACCTGAGAATTCATTTTCTTGCAGGCATTCACAGTAGAGCAAAGAAATACAATAGAATCAATGAAAAACTGCACACAAAGACTGACAAACAACTAATGTGCAAAAGAAGACAAACTGTACAAATACAAGAAAAACAAAAAAAATTAGGCATTTTTTAGGGCGACACCCTGAGCCCACTATGGTCTTGTCTAGCTTTAAACCTGCTCTCTAATTTACTGAATCAGATGAAAATAGTGTATCAAATCAGATACAACCAAATGAATTATACCTTGACATATCTTCTATAAATGGATGATTTGATATTATACGCTCCTTCAACAGTAAGACTCAAACAATTAATTCAAATAGTAGAACTATTTTCTGAAGATATAAACATGAACTTTGGACTAGATAAGTGTAGAACATTAAACATAAACAAACATGCAATAGAGCTAGCAGAATATAAAACAGAGCAGCAGGGTATAATACAATCGATGGATGAATATGAAACATATAAGTATCTGGGATAGCAACTTGCAAAGAAAATTGATCATAGTGCAATAAAGGGAAAACTTTCAACAGAATTTACTTCAAGGCTGCCAAACAGAGCTTAATAGTAAAAATATAACAAAGGCAATACAGGTTTCCCCCACCATCCGAAGGTAGAGCGTTCCTATGAAACGGTTCGTAAGCCGAAATGTCGTAAAGCGAAGAAGCAATTACCATTTATTTATATGGGAAAATTTTCTGAGCGTTCGCAGACCCAAAAATAACCTACCAAATCATGCCAAATAACACATAAAACCTAAAATAACAGTAACATATACTAAAAGCAGGAATGATATGATAAATACACAGCCTATATAAAGTAGAAATACTTTTCCACAATCATTACTGCACTGTTCTCTGTAGCGAAAATCTCACGCAAGCACCGTCAGCAAAAACTCGGCGCAAGCGCTCTCCAGTAACCTTTAAGCTATGAAGCTGCCAAATCATACCAAATAACACGTAAAAATACACAGCCTATATAAAGTAGAAATAATGTATCTACAGTATAGTATCACTTACCAGAATTGGTTCAGCGCCGAGCACACTGATGATGGTCGCAGGTTGGGGTGGTGCAGTGGCCCCCACCCTCCAGGCTGCCGACCGATATATTGCCGCGAAGCATGCAGGGGTGGCGGTAGCTGGGAGGCACACAGCACATCTTTAAGAAAAAAGCTGAAATAAACATGCTAATTAATTAGGTGCCGCCCGGCACGTAATTGTCGGCCCAGATCAGTGCCGATTTCCAATTGCGTCGTCTCTGATCTGGGCCGACAATTACATGTCGGGCGGCACCTAATTAATTAGCACGTTTATTTTGGCTTTTTTCTTCAAGATGTGCTGTGTGTCTCCCGGCTACTGCTGCATTCTCCACGAATCGGTATCTGTCCGCGGCCTGGGTGTTGGGGTGGTGGGACACTGGGGTGTCATCTCGTCGTCATCTGTTTCTGTTAGAGCAGGCAGCTCATCTTCTCCTATGACTGCCCACCTCGATGTCGAAGGTCGAGGTTTGTAGTCTGCTGTGGCTGATGTGGAAGGCTTGCTTGACTGCTGAGCCTCATGCAGTTTTCTATCATACAGTTCTTTGTAAGGACTCAAACCATCTTGCAAATATCCCCTAAACCTATGTACCCTTTCAAAATTAAAGTCGTACTTTATCATTGCAGCGAAAATCTCATGCAGTTGCTTCATGTTCAGTTGGCTACTGCATTCGGTTTCGATTGTTATCCTTTCTTCTTCCAATTGCATCAGCTCTTCATCTATCAGTTCTTGGTCATGGGATGCCAAAACCTCTTCAACATCATCTTCGTCAGCTTCCACAAGCCAAACTCACTTTGTCCTTGCTTCGTTCACCACGATCGAAACGCTTAATTATGTCTAGTTTTACACTAAGTGTAACACCCTTACGAGCTCTTTTAGGCTTTTCCGATACCATAGAACTCACCTCGCTAACGGCTGCTCACAGGCACGAGTTTAAGCAATGCCGGCTAGAACGTCATTCCGAATCCGGGGAGAGCGGCTGTTCGGGGCGCGAGCTGCCTTTTATCGCGCGCTGCTTTTTTTTCGTAACAGTGAAAACACCTTCTGAAAGCGAAAACAGGGAACTAATGTAGGTCTTTCGTAACAGTGAGGTTTCGTAAAGCGAACGTTCGAAAAGCGGGGGACACCTGTAAACACATTCACTATACCCATATTAACATATTCTTTTGGCAAAATACATTGGTCAAAATGATCTGGAAAATTTACAAAGAAAAATAAGAACTGAAATGACAAATTTTAGAAAACACCATGAACTCTTGAACACACTTAGATTAACACTACCTTGGACAGAAGGAGGAAGAGGAATAACAGACATAAAAAATGTACAGAACAGGCAGGTAAAACTTCTAAGGGTATATTTTCATCAATGAAAACAGGATTCAGCATTCCACTCGAGAATATGCAATTCTGATAAGAAATATACACCACTAAACTTAAATGAAAGCACAACCCAGAAAAATGAAGAAATTATCACTGCAGAAGAAAGAGTTAACCAATGGAGAGCATACTCTTCCATGGAAGACATCTGCACAATTTGAGCAGACTAGATGTCGACAAGGAAACGTTGAACACCTGGCTCAGAGTAGGAGACCTCTTCCCAGAAACAGAGGGTTTCTTATATCAATACAGGACCAGGTGATCAACACAAAAATTTTGAAAGTATGTAAGAAGAGACTAACAAATTCAGGATGATAAATGCAGAAAATGCCAAAAGAAACCAGAAACAATCCAACACACTACAGGATCCTGAAAGAGTTTAATTCATCTGATTCCTTACACAGACATAATCATGTGGTAAACATAATTCACCAAAATCTTGCTTTAAGATACAAACTCATAAAAGACACCATACCTTACTATAAATACAAGCCTGATCCAGTTTTAGAGTCAGAATCCCACAAATTATATTACAACCGATCCATTGTACAGATAGGGCAATCCATAGTTACTATCTGGATATAATATTACAGGATAAACAAGCAAGAAAACTTACTTAATAGATATAGCCATTCCAAATACACACAACATACAGAAATCAATAAGTGAAAAACACCAGAAATATGCAGAATTAAAAGAAGAAATTGAAAGACTTTGGAACATGAACTGGATATACATTGTCCTGATAGTAATATCTACAACTGGTGTCATCCCAAAGTCACTACACAAATAACATTAAACAATTAGGCCTATATCACAATATTTATGTAAATCTCCAGAAACCCACAATACTAAACACCACTAGAATAGTCTTAGAGTTCCTAGCAATTGAGAAATGAGTGTGCTTGGCTATGCCAGTACCTCAGGTTTTACTAGCTTGAGTTGAGAAATTTTTTTTAAGTAACTAAATAAATAATTCTGAGAACACAAGTTATAGAATCCTTGTAGGTGAATCCTTAAGTTGTTTTCAGTGATCAGTTCAGTGTTGAGGTGAGTGAAGTTATCCACGCCGGTTCAGGAACCTGATGGTTGAAGGGTAACAACTATTCCTGAACCTGGCATTTATATCCTATTGGAGTCATCAAATCTATTGTCTTGGCATCGTTGCAGAGAAATCAAAGCAAGGCTTTGTCAGTTTTCAAAAAAAAAATTAAAATAAGATTTATTTGTCACAAGTACTTTGAAACATACAGTGAAATGTGTTTTTTGCATTAACAACCAACACACCCAATGATGTGCTGGGGGCAGCCCAGAAGTGTCACCACACATTCCAGTTTTGGATGTCCCTAAAGTCTTTACAGCCCATGAGAAACCTCTCTGAGTGTAATGCCTGTTGTAATGCAGAGAACTTTCCAGTTATTTTGTGGAGAAGCATCTTCCATAAACAGAAATGTGATCATGAGTTTTTTAATATTAGTTGAGAGATTAATATTGGTTGAGATACCAAGAATTCCCTTTGAAATTCTTTGTGGTGGTGTCTTGGTGGGGGCTTGGTTAACCATCTCATTTGATATCAGAATCTCTGCTGGTGTAACATGCCTTCAGTGATATCCTGATGTGCAAAACCTTAAACTCAGGTCCCTAAAGTGGGACTAAAAACCTCCCACTTCCAATGCAATACTTTATTAACATGTGAAAGGGAAGTAGTTCATTAGGTATATACTGTAGAGTTGTTTCAATACAGTAATTGGTAACTGGTTAATTATCATTATATGTTCCAAGATATAGTGAATAGCTTTTGTTTGCATGACAAATTATTCCATATTTAGGTACATCGATGTAATACAAAAAGGATAAACAATAACAGAATTCTGTATATAGCATAACCACAAGAGATTCTGCAGATGCTGGAAATCCTGAGTAACACACACAAAATGCTGGAGGAACTCAGCAGACAGGGGTGACTATGGAGGGGAATAAACAGTCAATGTTTCAGGCCAAGACCCATCATCAGGACTGTATATAGTGTTACATTTACAGAGAAAGTGCACTGTACTTGGACAACTAAGGTGTAAACAGACAAAGTGCAAAAGGAATTCAAATGTTCTGGGGTGGTGGGGGGACTAGATCAAGTAAGCCTTAATTCATGGGATGAAGAAAACTTAAGTTGAATGATGACAGCGAATAGTTCTACTTTTACCTTTCCTTTTGCATCTTACAGGTGAGTGACAAAGATAGCATCACCGAGGATGGAGAGTTAATTGAGAAGCTGGACATCATCGTGTCCTCTACAAGTGAGGAACCTCTCTTCACAGCCGAGCAGGTAGATCTTCAGAGCCAATAACAAATGCACCCACAGGAACGAAATGAAACGACAACCAAATATTGCCAAATTTACAGGAGAAATCACCCATATCAAAAGCAGCTTTAGTTCATTAGTGCAGCCAGATGCCATGATTCAATACTGCCCATCCTTACAATCTGTCCTTCAATTCAAAGCCCCAGCTGATGCTTCACTCTTCAGTCTGTGAGGTTATAGGCATAGTTACTGGTGTAATTCAAAGGCCTGGATGACTGATCTGAAGGTATTTTTAAATTCAAGATTCAAGGTTGTTTACTGTTATTCTTCAGTATACAGATGTAAAGAAGAGCGAAGTGATTGTTACTCCAGATCTTTTGCAACATTTAAAAAAAGCACAATAAGCAGAAAGAACACAATAAAGATAAATACATAAGGTTATCTTATATACACAGGGTGGTTGTATGTACATAAAGGGATGCTAGGTACAGGAGTGCCTGTGCACAAGATGACTCTGACAGGAAATGATAAAGTAGTGGTGGTTACGGGTGTGGAGGGGTGGGTTAGCGGGCGGAGGTGTTGAGCAGCCTGACGGCTTGGGGGAAGTAACTGTTTTTGTGTTTGGTAGTCCCACTGTGGATGCTACGCGGCCTCTTCCCTGATTGGAATGGGACAAACATTCAATGAGCAGAGTGCGTGGGATCTTTTATGATATTGCTGCCTTTTTCCAGCACCCCTCTGTATATACGTGTGAGCAGGCTGGTGCTGGCGGTGTGCTGGACAGTTTTAACCACCAGTTGTAGTGCCTTCCTGTCCACCACAGTGCATTTCCTGCACCATGCAGTGATGCAGCTTGTTAGGATGCTCGCAAATGTGCATTTGTAGATGGTCGTGAGTACTGGTGTGCATAGTCCAGCAATAACCCCACCACAGCAGCTTGGACTCAAATACAAGCCAGCGAACCGAATAGTCTGTTGTGATAAGATTTAAAATGGTGATGATGATAAAATACTGTTGTTACATATAAAGTGGTTGTTAAGTAACCAAAAGAGAAGAGGATCTGCTGCTCTAAGTTCAAGCCACTGAGTTGAACATTAGTTTGGGGCTGATATAAAATGCTGGGCTAAATAGTAACAACCACATGCTATAAAGAAGTGATAAAAGCCCAGTGAAGCAACACTCTCTCTGAAAGCCGGAGGTGGGACAGAAATACTACTCAGCCATCATTGTTCATGAGATTGGCATGTGAGATGGAGGGTTGATTCTGGTATATTAATGAAATTCCATCCTCAATCATTAACTAAGAAGAGGAAACCATTTCGATCCAAGCTAGCGTAAGGGCTGAGAATGGCGAACACAAGAGAAATCCAAAGCAACACACACAAAATGCTAGAGGGACTCAGGTCAGGCAGCGATTGTGGAGGAAATTGCTCCATCAGGTCAGGACAGATAAGAAGCCTTTTATATATGCACAGTGGAGAGTATCCTGACTGCTGGCATGGAAACAACATGCCTAAGAATGGAAAAGCCTACAAAAAGTAGGCCCTACCTCCGAGCACACCTACAGGGAGTGCTGCCACAAGAAAGCAGTACCCATTACCAAGGACCCCCACCATCCAGGCCATGTTCTTTTCTCACTGCTGTCATTGGGAAGGAGGTACAGGGGTCTGAGGTCCCATACCACTAGGCTCACGAACAGTTGTTAACCTTCAATCATCAGGCTCCTGAACCAACATGGGCAATTTCACTCACCTCAACTCTGAACTGATTCCACAACCTATGGACTCTCTTTCAAGGACTCTACAAATCATCTTCTCAGTATTATCTATCTATCCTCCAGCATTTTAAAAGTATGTTGCTTTGGATTTCCACAATCTGCAGATTTTCCTGAGTTTGTTATCTTGCTACTTAAAGTTAAGTTCAAGGAAAGTTCAAAGTACATTTATTATCAATATATGTATACTATATACTGTACAACCTTGAGATTCGTCTCCTTACAGGCAGCCACAAAACCAAGAAACCCAATAGAATCCAAAAAAAAGAAGACCATCAAACACCCAATGTGCATGGGGAAAAAATACAAATCATGCAACCATTAAAAGTAGGCAAATAACCAATTAACATTCAGAACTGTAAGTGACTCCACAGCTACAAAGCCAGTCGCAGCCAATCTGAGAGCCTGTTAGATGGAGGCCACAGCCTTAGTTCAGCACAGAGATGAGTAAACCTCGCTGAGCAGTGAGCTGAACACCGGCTCACTGCTCTGCTCTGGTCCTGACACCCCTGACCTTTTCAATTTGGCCCGGCGCTTAAATCAGCCAAAAAGCAGGCAGTTTCTCACCCTCAGACTCGAACCCTGCTTGCTTCGATACGCTCTCAGGCCCAGGACCCACTGCCTCAACTTGGTTCTGCCACCTAAAACACCTCTCCACTCCAGCAGCCAAACACTGGTTCATGAGCCGGGGCCCCGCCACCTCGATCCAGCCCATATACGCCACGGTGCAACTGTCCTGCACCCTCAATACTTCAGCTCACACTGCAAAAATGCCTGGTCATACAACGATTCAGAAGCTCGACTCCGAAAGGGAAGTTACAGGCCATTGACTGCAGTGATTGCTTTCAAGAAAAAGTGTGATTAATAAAGCTGTTAATAGTTGTGTTTGCTGCCAGCAAGTTATCTCTGTGCTTCAACAGTGCTATCTTATTTATTCATTTTTGTACTTGCAGTTTGTCTTCTTTTGCACATTTCTTGGTTGTCAGTTTTTGTTGTCATAGAGTCATAGAAACGTACGGCACAGAAACAGGCCCTTCACCCATCTAGTCCATGGTGAACCATTTAAACTGCCTACTCCCAATTGATCTGCACCGGGACTGTAGCCCTCTATCCATGTACCTATCCCTCCCATCCATGTACCTATCCAGACTTCTCTTAAACCTTGAAATTGAGCTCGCATGCACCACTTGTGCCAGCAGCTCATTCCACACTCTCACGATCCCCTGAGTGAAGAAGTTTCCCCTCAGGTTCCCCTTAAACTTTTCATCTTTCACCTTTAACCCATGACCTCTAGTTGTAGTCCCACCCAACATACATCAGTAGCAAAAGCCAGCTTGCATTTACCCTATCTATACCCCTCATAACTTTGTATACCTCTATCAAATCTCCCCTCGATTGTCTACATTCCAGGGAATACAGTTCTAACCTATTCAATCTTTCCTTATAACTAAGATCCTCCAGTCCCAGCAACATCTTGTAAATTTTCTCTGTACTCTTTTAACCTTATTTATGTCTTTCCTGTAGGCAAGTGACCAAAACTGCACACGATACTCCACATTAGGCCTCACCATTGTCTTACGCAACTTCAACCTAACATCCCATCTGCTGTACTCAATACTTTCATTTCTGAAGGCCAAAGTGGCAAAATCTTTCTTTACCATCCTATCTACCTGTGCTGCCACTTCCAATGAATTATTGACCTGTATTCCCAGATCCCTTTGTCCTACTGCATTCCTCAGTGCCTTACCATTTACTGTGCAAAACCTACCATAGTTGGTCCTACCAAAGTGCAACACCGTCTGCAGTAAATTCTATCTGCCATTTTTCAGCCCTATTTTTCCACTGGTCCAGATTCCACTACAAGCTCTGATAGTCTTCCTCATTGTCCACTTCGCCCCCAACCTTGGTGTCATCTGCAAATTTGCTGATTCAGTTCACCACATTGTCATCTAGAACACTGGTACAAATGACAAACAACAATGGACCCAGTGCCGATCCCTGCGGCACTCCATTAGTCACAGACCCTCAGTCAGAGAAGTAACCATCTGCTTCTCCCACAAAGCCAATGTCTAATCCAAATTACTACCTCATCTTGAATGCTGAGAGTCTGAAACTTCTTGACCAAACTCCCATGCAGGACTTTGTCAAATGCCTTGCTAAAACCCAGATAGACAAATGCCTTGCCTCATTAACTTTCCTAGTAACTTCTTTGAAAAAACTCTATTAGATTGATTGGATAGAACTTACCATGCACAATGCTATGCTGACTATCTCTAATCAGTCCATGTCTATTCAAATACTCATATATCCGGTCCCTTAGAATACCTTCCAATAACTTTCCCAACACTGATGTCAGGCTCACCGGCCTGTAATTTCCTGGATTATTTTTAGAGCCTTTCTTAAACAGCGGAACAACATTAGCTATCCTCTGGTACCTCACCTGTTACTAAGGATGATTTAAACATTTCTGCTGGGCCCCTGCAGTTTCTGATCTTGCCTCCAACAGGGTCCGAGGAAACACCTTGTCAGACCCTGGGGACTTATCCACCTTAATTTGCCTCAAGACAGCAAACACCACCTCCTCTGTAACCTGTACGGGGTCCATGATCTCGCTGCTGGTTTGCCTCACTTCTATAGACTCTGACCATCTCCCAAGTAAATTCTGATACAAAAAAAATCGATTTCAGATCATCCCCATCTCTTTTGGTTCCATGCATAAATTACCATTCTGATCTTCTAGAGCACCAGTTTGTCCTTTTTTATCCTTTTGCTCTTAACATATCTGTAGAATCCCTTAGGATTCTCCTTTACCTTGTCTGCTAGGGCAACCTCATGCCTTCTTTTAGCCCTCCTGATTTCTTTCTTCAGTGTTCTCTTGCATTTCTTATACTCCATAAGTACCTCATTTGTTCCTACCTGCCTATACCTGCTATGCACCTCCTATTTTTTTTTCTTTCCCAGGGCCTCATTATTTCTCAAACACCAAGGTTCCCTAAACCTGTTAGCTTTACCTTTTATTCTGACAGGTACATAAAAGCTCTGTGCTCTCAAAATTCCACTTTTGCAGGCCTCCCACTTACCAAGTACACCTTTGCTGAAAAACAGCCTGTCCCAGTCCACATTTGCCAGATCCCTTCTGATAAAATCAAAACTGGTCTTTCTCCAATTTAGAATCTCAACCTGTGGGACAAACCCATCTTTTTCAATACTTACTTTGAAACAAAGGGCATTGTGATCACTAGATGCAAAGTGTTCCTCTACACAAACTTCTGTCACCTGCCTTGTCTCATTCCCTAACAGCAGATCCAGTACTGCACACTCTCTTGTTGGCTCCAGTCAATATGTAGAAAGTTAAAATCACCTAGTAGCAACCTTATGTTTTTTGCAACAGTCTGTGATCTCTCAACAAATTTGTTTCTCCAAATCCCGTAGACTGTAGGGTGGTCCGTAATATAGTCCCATTAAAATGGTCATACCTTTCTTATTCCTCAGTTCCACCCATAAAGCTTCAATAGTTGAATTCTCCAGTCTGTCCTGATTGATCACTGCCGTGACATTTTCCCTGACACCACCCCTCCCCCTTAATCCCTCCCATTCTGTCGTGTCTAAAACACCAGAACCATGGAATATTGAGCTGCTCGTCATGCCCCTCCAGCAACCAAGTTTCACTAATGGCTGCAATATCTTAATTCCATGTGTTGATCCATGCCCTGAGCTCATCTGCACTTCCTACAATACTTGCATTGAAATATACACAGCTCAGAACATTAGCCACACCAACTCAACCTTTTGAGTCCTGACTTTGTCTGAGGTCTTAACAACATCTGTCTCCACAACCTCTCCACTATCTGTTCTGGCACTCTGGTTTAACCCCACCCCCACGCACCACTAGCAAACCTTCCCGCCTTGATATTAGTCCCCCTCCAGTTCAAGTGCAAACCATCTCTTCTATACAGGTCCAACCTTTCCTGGAAGAAAGCCCAATGATCCAAAAATTTGATGCCTTCCCTCCTATGCCAATTCCTTAGGCACATGTTAAACTGTATGATCTTCCTACTTATGGCCTCACTAGCACATGACATGTGTAGCAATCCTGACATCACTATTCTGGAACTCCTGCCCATTAACTTAGCACCTAACACTCTGAATTCCCCATGCAGAACCTCATCCCTCTTCCTACCCATGTCATTGGTACCTGCATGGACCATGACCGGTGGTGCTTACCCTCCCACTTAAGACAGCTGAGGACTCAATCCGAGATGTCCTGGAAGCCTGGCACCTTGGAAGCAACATGCCATCTGGGAATCTCGATCTTGTCCACAGAATCTTTTTTTTGTTCCCCTAACTAATGCATCCCCTATCACCACATCTCTCCCCTTCCCTTCCGAGTCACAGAGACAGTCTCAGTGCCAGAGGCCTGACCGTTGTAACTTTCCTCTGCTAGGTCACCACTCCCAACAGTATCCAAAGTGATATACATGTTGATCAGGGGGATGGCCACAGTGGCACCCTGTGCTGGCTGCCTAACCCCTTTCTCCTTCCTGACTGTCACCCAGTCTCCTGTGCCCAGCACCTTGAGTGTAACTACCTATTTATATGTCCTCTCTATCACCCCCTCAGCCTCCTGAATGATCCGGAGTTCATCCAGTTCCAGCTCCAACGCCTTAATACAGATTGTTAGAAGCTGCAGCTGGACGCACTTCTCCCAGATGTGGTCGTCAGGGACACTGGCGCTCTCCCTGCCTTCCCACATCCCACAAGAGGAGCATTCAGCTATCTTGCCTGGCATCCCTATTGTTCTAATTACAAATATAAAGGAGGAAACGATAAATTAACTGGGGGTAAAATATCTACCTACTGCTTTTTCGCCTCTCCTTGTTGAAGCCTCTCAAACTTCCAGTCACTGATTGGCTGCTGCGCAAAACACCAAAGTGCTGCAAATTGATGCTTTATGTACCCACTCGGTGAACCTGAGTGAATTACATCTTCTCATGCTTTTCATTGCTGATTGCCACTGCTCAAAACACCAAATTGCCGCGAATTGATGCTTTATGTACTCAATCAGTGAACCTGAGTGAGGTATGTCCTCTCACACTTCGGGTCGCTGATTGGCCGCTGCTCAAAACCCCCAACTGCCACGAATCGATGCCTTACGTACTCAATTAGTGAATGTGAGTGAGCTATGTCCTCTCACATTTCAGATCGCTGATTGGCGCTGCTCAAAACACCAAACTGCCGCAAATCGATGCCTTGTGTACTTAATCGACATACCTGAGTGAGCTACATCGTCTCACGCTTCCGACCGCTGATTGCCGCTGCTCTGTGTAGTGTTTCATTGGTTCTGTTGTATTTCTTTGTTCTTCTGTGAATGCCTGCAAGAAAATGAATCTCGGAGTAGTATATGGTGACATATATGTACTTTGATAATAAACTTACTTTGAACTTTGAGGTCATAGGTTGTCTTTGGTATCCATGATGTGGCTGTGGAAGAGGCCTGTCACTGTCATATTGGATGGCTAAACTTATTTTGCTTAAGTTTGCTCAGGTCATAGCACAAGGGTGAGTAGTGTTTCATTGAGAGGAACACCAGAAGAAAAAAAAGAGCTCTTGAACAACTACAGACAAAATGAAAATAGAGGAACAAAGGCTAATGGCTAGAATCTTGAAAGTAAAATTCTAAGTGATGATGTGAGACTTTTGTTACAGAAACCACTGTAGTACAACTTTCATTCCAGCACAGGATTAACTGGAACTAGAATGCATATAACTCTGCCTGAGTCCATAGCACACCTGACAATGCATCTACTCATTGACCTCGCAGTCAACTTCAGAAAGTCACAGAGTTCTTTGAGAGGAATAAAAATGACAATTGAAAAGAATTGAAGGTTGCAGAATCTCTGGGATTAGCATCATGTGATCACCCCACAGGTCATTGAGGAGATTGAAGAAATGATGCAGAATTCCCCTGACCCTGAAGTTGAAGAGACTCCATCACAATCCGACAAGCTCTCTGTCCTCTCGCTGGAGGTCCAAGCATTGAAACCACCCACCTGCAGTAACAATAACATTCTGACAGAAGGTAAGGTTTCAGCATATTGATGTTACATTGGAGATGGGGACAAACCCCCATCTCCCATGATTTACTGAAAATTGGCTAGATTGATAGGTTAAGAGTAGTCCAGATGTACACACCTCACGATTGCAGGCTCCTTTTATACTGCATATGTAGGCAGTTTACTCACGTTTTGCTCACAAGGAGTTATAGAATAAAAATGTAAAATAGGAGGGACCATTTAACCCAAGCCTTGTTCATTAGATTCAATGAGACCATAGCTAATCTGCATTTTATCTCATTATTTCCTGTCTCTTAATGCCCTTACCTAACAAAAGAGAAATGTAAAAGTCATAAGGATGAACACCTTCAAGATCATCAGAACTAATCCTTAGTTCACTTTGATCAGTGGGGAAGTTTCAAACTACCAATCGAAACAGCATGCCTCGTATGAGAGAAGTGCTTGAGAAAGTTTGATTCCTTTTGTTTTCATAAGGCAGAATTTAAAAAAGATTAATTCTATTTACATCCAATTTTAGGACACTTTTCTCACATCTGTGTGTTTGAAGAAATAGACCATCCAGTCCATTGTTTTTAAAAAAAACAGAGAATGCTGTAAATACTTGGCAGATCAGGCAGCATACCAAGAGTGAGAAAACTTAACAATTCAGATCAAGGGAGATGATTATCATTGAAACACATTAACACTGCTTCTCTCTCCACAAGTGGTACTTGACCTGCTAAGTGTTACCGGCATTTCTATTTTTATTTCGGGATCTGCAGTATCTCTTGCTTTTCAAATACTATGTAACCCATCATGCATGATTCTGTAGCTAGGTCACTCCTTATCCCTGTGAAGGACAATGTGATTAAAGTATAAAGATGTGGAAACAGCTTAATGAGGGAACTTTGTAGACTGAAAAACATCTAAGAGTTCCTGGCTCCAGGTCAGAATGTAGATGTATCATGATGTACACTTGCCAGAATGATCTGGTTACTGTGGAATTTAAATGTATGCTATTGACGTTTTCACACTTAGGTGCTCTCAACCTGATGGAAAACTCCATCTTTTAAGGGTTAAAATATGATTGAGGAAATTCATACATTTTATACAGATAATTATTGGTGTCCAGGTGTGAGTTACTGACTAGAATTTGACTGAGTGATCATAACACCACCTGAGCTAAGGAAGGCATCACAGATGAGCATGTAGTAGAACTGCTACCTCGCTGCTCAGCAGCCCGGGTTCACCCTACAAACTACCATTTACCTGCACACCAGTGGCAATCCATGGTGGCCAAGTACCAACTAACATATCTTTGGGATGTGGGAGTGATCCAGGAACCCTGGAAGGCAACTGTTCTCCCTGTGTGGCTATCTTCCTAGAATTCGGATCTCCTCCCACATTCCAAAGACATACATGTTGGCAGGTTAGCTGGCTGCAGTAAATTGTCCCGAGTGTGTATGGAGCTGAATAGAAGGTGGGAAGAATAAAATGGAATTAGAGGAGGACTGCCGTAAATGAGTGCTTGATGTTCAGTGCAGACTTGGCAGGCTGTAGTGTTATATTTTGTAACTTCAAAACATTAAACTAATTCAAAGGAAAAGAAGAGAGCTGGGAATGTGAGTCTAACTGCGGGTTTACTTTAAGCGAGGTGTGCATGTATCGCGTGGTAGCGTGAGGACGTATACAATTCGTGTATTTATATATATATAGCCTGTAATTAGTTATTTAAATGAATAAGAATATTTAATATAACAATGTACATTTAAGATTACTCAAATATTGCTGAAATATTAAATACACAACACTCCTTCCTGTTTAGCTATGAGCTCCAACTCAATGGAGAATGCATCTCAACTATATACACAGTATACTATATAGTACAACTACTATATACAGACATCCACAACATAGTAAATTGTCCCATTCAGCTCTAAAGAGTTAATTGCTATGGAGGCTTTCTAACTCTTGTTGGGTAATGTTTTTCTTGATAGGGAGAGGGTGGGGGATTACTGCTTGGCAGGTGAGACTTGTGTCTGTGAAACAATCTCAGGTTCTGGGGTCTCCTCCATGGTGGTTGTAGGAGTTAACACTGAGATTAAAAGGGTGCATCTGACAGCGGTAGCCACCTTTCTTATTCTTGCTTTTTCTTCTCGTTTGTGCAATCTTGATCTTGGGAAGGTGTTTAGTTCACTGGATGATGTGGATCATAATGTGTCAGTACAGTGTCTGACATCGCCATTTCGCTTGCCTTTTTGAAAGCCACTTCACACTGCCTTGTTGATTAGCATTTCTTTCTATGTGCAGTAATGAGATCAAGGGTGGAGTACAGTAACCAGGTTTGCCAAGAACCTGTTATAGTAGTTGACAGATCCTAAAAAGAACTGCAACCTTTGGCCTTGGGGCATCCATCACTGCTTAAATATTCTCAGCACATTTGTGTAATCCTTGTGTGTCAATAGTGTGACCACAGTAGGTGATGCTTGGTTTAAAGACTTCACATTTTTTGTGTCATACTCTGAGCCCATAATCTTCTAATCTTTTGAACACTGTCTTGAGATTTATTTTGGAGATGTTCCTTGTCATCCTTGCCAGTAACAATGATGTCATCCAGGTAACACTGAGTACCTGGGTGGCCTTGTAGCACCTGGTCCAAAGCTTTCTGCCAGAGTACAGGTGCAGATGCTACTCCAAAAATAAGCCCTTTGTGAGTGTTTATAGTAATGTGGCGAGCATTTGGCCCATGATGACAGACGAGGAAGCTCCTTAACTCAACAACAGTTTTTAATGTGATAAACACAAAACAGACCAGTCAGCATGACCCGGAGAGAGAAGCCAACCAGTCTCACACCGATGGGGGAGGTGACCATCACACACCCCAGTTACAGTTCGGGTGACCCACAAATACACAAGCAAATAACTGTATAACTGGATTGGGTGCTTTGTAACGAACCTGAGGCGATTAGGGAGCTGGAGGTAAAGGAACCTCTTGGAAGTAGTGATCATAATATGATTGAGTTCAGTTTCAAATTTGAAAAGGAGAAGCTGGTATCAGGTGTATCGATATTTCAGTGGAACAGGGGAAATTACACTGGTATGAGAGAGGAACTGGCCCAAGTCGATTGGAAAAGTAAGCTAAATGGAGGGATGGCAGAGCAGAATTGGATGAAATTCCTACAAGAAATAAGGAAAATGCAGGAAAAATATATTCCAAGAAAAAAGAAAATCATGAATGGAAAAGTGGCACAAATGTGGCTAACGAGAGAGGTTAAGGCAAAAATAAAAGCAAAGGAAATGGCGTACAAGGAGGCAAAAATTAGTGGGAAAAATGAGGACTGGAAGACTTTTAAAAACTTACAGAAGGAAACTAAGAAAGTCATTAGGAAAGAAAAGATGAATTATGAAAGGAAGTTGGCGATAACATAAAAAAGGATACTAAGAGTTTTTCTAAATATATGAAGAGTTAAAGAGTGACAAGGGCAGATACGGTACCAATTGAAAATGATGCTGGAGAAATTATAATGGATAACAAAGAGATGGCGGAGGAATTGAATGAGTATTTTGCATCAGTCTTCACAGTGGAAGACATGAGCAATATGCCTGATAGCCAGAGGTATCAGGGAATAGAATTAGGTACAGTCAAGATTACTAGAGAGAAAGCGCTTGGGAAGCTAAGTGGACTAAGAATAGATAAGTCTCCCGGTCCGGATGAGGTGCACCCAAGGGTTCTGAAGGAGGTGGCTTTGGAGATTGTGGAAGCATTGGAAATGATCTTCCAGGAATCAATAGACTCTGGCATGGTTCTGGAGGACTGGAAGGTCGCAAATGTAGTTCCGCTATTTAAGAAAGGAAGGAGGCAGCAAAAAGAAAATTACAGACCTATTAGTCTGACATCGGTAGTTGGAAAGATATTGAAGTCAATCCTCAAGGACGAGGTTATGAAATACCTCGAGGTGCATGACAAGATAGGCCGAAGCCAGCATGGTTTCATGAAGGGAAGATCCTGCCTCACCAACCTATTGGAATTTTTTGTGGTAATCTCAAATAAGATTGACAAGGGGGAGGCTGTGGATGTTGTATTTGGGTTTTCAAAAGGCCTTCGATAAGGTGCCGCATATGAGGCTACTTAATAAGATGAGAGCCCATGGAATTATAGGAAAGATATTGAAATGGGTGGAGCATTGGCTGATAGGCAGAAAGCAAAGGGTGGGAATAAAGGGATCCTATTCTGATTGGTTGCTGGTTACTAGTGGTGTTCCGCAGGGGTCGATGTTGGGGTCGCTTCTTTTTACGATGTATATCGATGATTTGGATTATGGATTAAATGGTGTTGTGGCTAAGTTTGCGGATGACACCAAGATAGGTGGAGGAGCAGGAAATGTTGAAGAAACGGAAAGGTTGCAGAGAGACTTAGTCAGTTTAGGAGAGTGGGTAAAGAAATGGCAGATGAGATACAACGTTGACAAATGTATGGTTGTACATTTTGGAAGAAGAAATAATTGGGCAGATTATTATTTAGATGGGGAGAAAATTCAAAAGTTGGAAGTGCAAAGGGACTTGGGGGTCCTCGTGCAGGATACCCTAAAGGTTAACCACCAAGTTGGATCGGTGGTAAGGAAAGCGAATGCTATGTTGGCATTCATTTCAAGAGGAATAGTGTATAAGAGTAAAGAGGTGTTGATGAGGCTCTATGGAGCATTAGTGAGACCTCATTTGGAATACTGTGTGCAGTTTTGGGCCCCCTATCTTAGAAAGGATGTACTGACATTGGAGAGAGTTCAGAGAAGATTTACGAGGATGATTCCTGGAATGCAGGGGCTAACATATGGATTGTATTCATTAGAGTATAGAAGAATGAGAGGGGATCTCATAGAAACGTTTCGAATGTTGAAAGGGTTGGACAGAGTAGATGTGGAAAGGTTGTTTCCCTTGGTGGGTGAGTCCAAGACAAGAGGCCATAGTCTTAGAATTAGAGGGTACCCAGTTAAAACAGAGATGAGGAGAAATTTTTTTAGCCAGAGGGTCGTGGATTTGTGGAATTCATTGCCACATACAGCTATGGAGGCCCGATCATTGAGGGTGTTTAAGGAGGAGATTGACAGGTATCTAATTAGTCAGGGTATCAAGGGATATGGGGAAAAAGCTGGAAATTAGAACTAGATGGGTGAATAGTTTAGCTCATGGGGGAGCTGCGGAGCAGACTCGATGGGCTGAATGGCCTACTTCTGCTCCTTTGTCTTGTGAACCCGAGCTAAAGTGTAACAATAAATAAACTGGAACTTCGCACAAAAGCATTTTAACACAAGAACAATAAACAGTACTGGTCATTAGAATTGCAGGGGCAGGCTGTCGATCATGCCCCCACCCAGAACGTCACAGTAAGACGTCACTTTGGACTCTTCTTCCATCTCCATCTGTAGGTAGGCCTCAGCTAAGTCCACTTTGCTGAAGTGTTTCCCTCCAGAAAGGTTTGCAAAGATATCCTCTATCCTGGGCAGAGGGTATTGATCTACTTTCAAGTACTGGGTTGATGGTGACCTTAAAATCATCACAGATCCTGACAGCTCCATTTTTCTTGGCTACTGGAACCACTGGTGTTGCCCATAGACTCCATTCAACCTTGGAAAGAATTTTTTCAGCCTCCATGGCTATTTAATCATGGATGGCATAAGGAACCAGGTGGACTTTGCAAAACTTGGGTGCAGCATTTTCATTTAACACTATTTTACCCTTAGTATCTTTGAGCTTTCCAGTGACATCCTTGAACACTGCTGTGGCATCATCCAGTATTCTTCTTAATTTGATTTCAGGTGGCTTCATTGCAGGGGATGTGGTATGCAAATTGTAAATGGTTCTCCAATCAATTTGAAGTTTTCTCAGCCAATCATGTCTGCACAATGCTGGTCCTTCTGTTTTTATCACATACAAACCTAATGTAGCTTGTTGGTTGTTGTATTTCACAGTTACGAATGTCATTCCCACAGGAATTATCTTTTCTCCAGTATAAGCTCTTAGTTGGATGTCTGCAGGCCTCAGTTTAGAATCTTTGAAATGTCATTCAAACTCATTTCGTGGAATGACTGAAACAGCCGAACCAGTGTCCAATTCCATTTTAATTAATTTGCTATTCACTTCTGGTGTAAGCCATATGACTTGTATATTGTTAGTTTTCACATGGTAAATCTCAAGGCAACTCAGTCCTCTTCACTCTCATCGATACCAGATTTTTCATCAGCAGCATGCAGATTAGTGCTCTCTTTGAAATTGCAACATGACTTCTTAGATTTTTTTCTCCCCTGTGCAGTCCATTTATTTTTGTCTGCCTGACATGCTGTTTGTATGTGTCCTACTTTGTTGCATTTTCTGTAGGTTTTGCCTTTAAATCTGCAATGGTCTGGTGTATGTGAGCCCCTGCAACAATGGTAACGCAATTTGTTTGGCCAGACCAGTTTCAGTTTAGATGTTGCAATTTTGTTCACGCTTACTTTCATTCCTGACTGCAACTCAATTGTGTCTCTGTCTGCTATTCCCATTCATACAACAATTTCAGCTGCTCTTTTAATTGTGAGCTGTGCTTCAGTTAGGAGCCATTTTTGAATGCTTTCTTGTAAGAATCCACAACTAATCAATCTCTCAGTGTACCATTAAGACCATTACCGAACTGACAATGCTCAGACAATCTCTTCAATTCAGCCACGTACACTGAAATGGACTACTGTTCCTCTTGATTCTGCTTATGAAAGCTGAAGTATTCTGCAATCAACAAGGTTTTGGTTCTAAATACTCCTGAATTACTTTCACAATATCAGCAAAGCTTATTTCTGCTGGTTTGGTTGAAGCAGTCAAACTTCAAAGCAAACTGTATGCCTTTAAACCCAATGCACTTAGCAAAATTGGTACCAGTTTCACAGTGACTATTTCATTTGCTTTAAAATACTGTTCAATTAGCTGAGTATGCATGAGCAAGTTACCCACTGAGCAATCAAATGCGTCAATCTTTCCGATGTGGCCAGCCATTTCTGCACATTTTTTTCTAATTATTATCACCCGGTACTCACTCTTTATGAACCTATGAATTCTTCCATTTACTGCCCTTTTTTCACTCAGTACTCTGCACATGCTGCGCTGTCTTTCTGATTCGCCCTTCCTCACTACGCTTTTTTTTGTAACTCACCATTCCTCGCTGCACTTCAACAGGTTGGTAGCCGTCTCAAACTACATTTACTATTGGAGTGTGTATGCAGTATACAGCCCTGAGGTTCGTCTTTCCACAGACAGCCACAAAGCAAAGAAACACCATAGAACCTGTTCAAAGAAAACATCAAACACCCAATGTGCAGAATAAAGAACAAATTGCGCAAACAGCAAAAAAAAAACAAGCGAAAGACACAGAAAATAAAACATCAAACCACAAAGTCATTGAAACAGTCTCAGAATGTTCAGTTCAGTTCAGTTTAGCACTGTGTCATTCATTGACCGCAGAGCCAGTCTACCCCAATCAAAATCATGCAAAATAGTAATTAAAAAAGGAGTAACCAGAAACCAGAAAAATGTAAAACATGAACTGCAGAGTCCAATCCTCAAACCACACCCATATCGAATACCCAAGATTCGGGCACGGTGAGCGGTAATAGAAGTAGTTTCCTGAACTGTGTAAAGGACGTTGCCCTTGGTTGCATTGCTCACTGTCGCCATCTTCTTCCAACACATTTGTATAAAAATACCTCATTGCCACTGTTTGGCTTTGTAACTTCAGAACATTAAATTACTTCAAAGGATGACACGGGAGTCTGAAATGTGAGTCTAACTTCGTGTTTTACTTTAAGCAAGGTGCGCGCGTGTCACGTGGCAGCATGATAACATATACAATTCATGTATTTATACATATAACCCATAATTAATTATTTAAGGGAACAAGAATGCTTAATCAAACAATGTGTATGCAAGATTACTCAAATATTACTGAAATATTAACTACACAATGCATGGGACAGTATGTCTTTATGAAAATGATAAACTAGGTTGGTCAAAGGGACTGGCTTTAAAGAAAAGCTTTGAAGAGTGATAAGGTGGAGGTGGAGTTGTAACTCATGGGGCCTGGATGACTGACTCATCTGTCAATAGGGAAACTAATAGAGGAGTGGCAGTGGCTGGTGGGGGTGAAGCCAGAGAGAATGGACTTTTATGATATTAAAATGGGGGTTAGGTATACATGCAAATACAAGAAGACAGTAGAAACAGAGAAGGAGGAATGAGGTGGCTTCAGAAACTCAAAGCCTGTTTTTTTGTGTTTTACACGTGCAGATGTGAAACTAATGTCGGAGGCTGAGATGGGCGAAATGTTGGTGCAAATTGAATTAGCCATTAAAGATTATTCAGAGGAGCTGATACAGCAACTGGCATTGCGTGATGAGCTAGAGTTTGAGAAGGAAGTGAAAAACAGCTTCATCTCCATCCTCATTGAGGTGCAAAACAAGCAGAAGGAACACCGGGAATCAATGAAGAAGAAAAAGAAGGACAAAGGTGGAGTTCCACCAAGCATCCGACAGGAGAAAGCAAACCGCATGCCTGTGAAGGTGAGACCTTGATCCCCATATGTCAACAGCAACCTTAAGGCTGTTCAATACCAGCCAATCATTATTGATACATTGATAGTCATATATGTTTTGCAGTTATGTGATGTTGTAGAAGAGAGGGAGGTTGTCACTCTGTGATCCCAGCTCAGTTTCTGCTCTATGATGTTGGGCCCTAATTTGCTTCCGTACCATTATTCACATACGGAGAGAAAATATGAATGATATGTTCCTTTCTGACCTGCATTTCTTCCAAGTCAGCATGGTTTCCTTGCCTGACAAATCTGTTGGAATTCTTTGAGGAAATAACAAGTAGGATAGCAAAAGGAGAATCAGCAAATGTTGTTTACTTAGATTTTCAAAAGACCTTTGACAAGGTGTTACACATGAGGCTGCTTAACAAGATAAGAGCTCATGGTATTAGAAGAAAGGTACCAGCCTTTTCTGGTTGGCTGCCGGTGACTAGTGGTGTTCACGCTATATGTCAATGATTTTGATGTTGGAATTGATGGCTTTGTGGCCAAATTTGTGGACGATGCAAAGGTAGGTGGAGGGGTAGGAAGGAGGGAGTCTGCTGAAGGGCTTAGACAGATTGGGAGAATGGGCAAAGAAGTGGCAGATGGAATACAGCGTAGGGAAGTTTATGGTCATGCACTTCAGCAGAAGGAATAAAAGCATAGACTATTTTCTAAACAGGGATAAATTTTAAAAATCCGAGGTGCAAAGGGACTTAGGAGTCCTCGTGCAGGATTCTCTAAAGGTTAGGTGGTAAGAAAGGAAAATACAATTTTAGCATTTATTTCAAGAGGACTAGAATATAAAAGCAACATTGTAATGCTGTGGCTTTATAAGGCACTGGTCAGACCACACCTGGAGTTGTGGGCCCCTTATCTAGGAAAAGATGTGCTGGCTTTGGAGAGGCTCCAGAGAAGTTTCACAATAATACTGGAAATGACAGAATTTACTTATGTGGAGCATTTGATAGCTCTGGGCCTGTACTCACTTGAGTTTGGAAGAACGAGAGGGGAATCTCATTGAACCCTATTGAATATTGATAGGCCTAGATAGAGTAGATGTAGAGAGATTCCTGTAGTAGGGGAGTCTAGGACCAGAGGGCACAGCCTTATAATGGACAGATGTCCAATTAGAACTGAGATAAGAAGGAATTTCTTTAGCCAGAAGGTAGTGACTCTGTGGAATTCATTAGCACAGATGGCTGTAGAGGCCAAGTTATTGGGTATATTTAAAGCGGAGGTTGCAAGTTTCTTTCTACTGCCTTCGTAGTGCATTGAATACAAAGCTAGACAGGGAGTTAAACACCTCAAAAATCACCAAGACAGAAGCTTTCTTTGGATTTTTTATGAGAAAACTTTGTGAAACTGCAGAAAGTTAAGTAAAACATTTATTAGATTCAATACAGAATCATCGTGCACCTGAATATACTAATATTATTGATTAGTGTCATGATCAGGTTATACACATATGCAACATTCTATAGCAATGCCGTGGACTAGAGTGAATTCATGGCGCAATGATAGCTTAATAGTGATGAATGACAGACATAATACTTCTTTCAAAGTACATCTGCTAAATGGTTACCAATACTAAGATGCTCAGGACTCACAGATATTGGTGTTTCAAGGGCATATAAAGCGTGGATGAAGATGAATGTCTTTCTACCATGTGTACTTCAATTGAAACCCAAATTAACCCATGCATGAAATGATGTAAAAACAGCTTATAAACAGGAAGTGACGTTTGTATAAAACAAACTGCATACTAAATGAATACTCCCCTCCTCACATCCACGATGGCAAACTTAACTACTGAAAATGAAAGTCAAATGATTGTTTCATTACGTCTTTGGCAAAAGAATGGACAGTCTCAGAGATTAGACTTAAGCAGTCTTACTGCACAGTCTTTAACCATTTTTGCTTCAAAAATGTCATCCTTGAAGACATACTTGTCTGATGAACAGACTGGTGACACGGTGCTCACCCAGAATGATGATTGGCTGAGGTACCTCTGAAATGAGTTGTGCTCTCTTAATACATCCTTCAACTCACTGGAAATGAGACAGTGCAGGTGACAGAAGTGTGTATAGGGGATCATTTTGGATCTAGTGATCTTAGTGCCATTAATATCAAGATAAAAATGGAGAAGGATCGACCTAGTCCTCGGGTTAAGATTCTAAATTGGAAAAAGGCCAATTTTGATGGTATCTGTCACAACCGTGGATTCAGCAGTGCAACAGATACGGCATTTGCGCTCGTGAATATGCACATGTCAGCTAATTATTATTTCATTGTGGTGGTATTTAACTCTATGGTATTTGGTATTTGGTATATGGTATTTAGCGTCATAGCGCTTGTCGAAACTTGAGCAAAGCACAGCAACATTTTGCTGCCTGTTTGCATTTGGCTTTGCCTGAGAAATTGGACTGTTGAGTCAACTGACTCTGAAGACTAGCGGTATTCATCTTATGTTTAGTTATTCCTTTCAGCTGCAGTGTTGCCTTCATTTTCCATTTGAGAGTTTCAGTTAATGGTCCTGTTTGGCCAAGCGTTTATTGTTTTCTTTTCCCTCTAACGCTGTTCACATTAAAGTCTGTGAACTATCGGACCACTTCAGTGTCTCTCTGGCATGTGGGCCATATCCGAACGTAGTGACAGTATCAGAAAGGATCTGGCAAGTGTGGATTTGGACAGGTTGTTTTCTAGCAAGTGAAATTTTGAGAGTACAGAGTTTGTATGTTCCTGTCAGAATAAAAGGCAAAGATAACAGTTTTAGGAAATCTTGGTTTTCAAGAGATAGTGAGGGCCTGGTTAAGAAGAGGAAGAAGAATATACATAACAGATATAGGTAGGGAGGAACAAATGAGGTACTTGAGGAGTAAGAACAGCAAGAGAACACTTAAGAAGGAAATCAGGAGGGCTAAAAGAAGGCCTGAGGTTGCTCTAGCCAACAAGGTGGAGGAGAATCCCAAGAGCTTATACAGATGTGCTGTATTAAGAGCAAAACAATAGCAAGGAACAAAATTGGTCTCTTGAAGATCATCATGATCAACTGTGCATGGAAAGAGAGAGGGAAAATCTTAAATAAAACCACAAGACATAGGAGCTGAGTTAAGCCACTCAGCCCATTGAGGCTGCTCCACCATTCCATCACAGGTAATTTATTATCCCTTTCAACCCCGTTCTTCTGTCTACTCTTTGTAATCTTTGATACCCTGGCTAATCAAGAACCTATCAACTCTGCTTTAAATACACTCAATGATTTGGCCTCCACAGCTATCCATGGCAATGAATTCCACAGATTAACCACCCTCTGGCTTAAGAAATTCCCCCTGAGCTATGTTCTGAATGGATGTCCCTCTATTCTGAAGCTATGCCTTCTGGTCTTAAATTATTGGAATCATTCTCTCCATGTCCACTCTATATTGGCCTTTCAATATTTGATAGTTTTCAATGATGTCCCCCCTCATCCTTCTAAACTCCAGTGCGTACAGGCCCAGAGCCATCAAATGCTCCTCATTCATTAACCCTCCATTCTTGGAATCATTTTTGTGAACCTCTTCCAGACACTTTCCAAACTTTTTCGTGAGCTGAAAACTGCTCACAATACTCCAAGTGTGGTCTGACCAATGCCCTATAAAGCCTCAGCATTACATCCTTGCTTTTATATCCTAGTCCTCTTGAAATCAATGCTAACATTGCATTTGCCTTCCTTACCAATGACCCAGCCTACAAGTTAACCTTGAGGAAATCCTGCACGAGAACTCTAAAGGATCCCAGAATAAACAACAGGAGGAGCACATCAATAAATACCTAACCACCCACCGACCCCTTTTTCCATTGCTTTGAGGTGTCTGATATAGGTAGTCCATTACTCTGCAAGGTAGCTTCTCCATGAGCTTTGTGCCTGGCTTGCGGTCTCCTGCCCCACATACGGCAAGCTCTAGAAGTATCCCATTAGCCTCATTTGCTATCTCAGAAAGCCAGAACTGGAATGGAAGCATGTCATTCTCAAATAATAGCTGTTTCTTTATGAACTGTCATATTTCCAGAAGACCACAAGATATAGGAGCAGAATTAGGCCATTTGGCCCATCGAGTCTGCTCTGCCATTTCATCATGTTATATTTCCTTATGATTTGGGTGGCACAGTGACATACCTAGTAGAGCAGCTGTCTCATAGCTCCAGTGATCCAGGTTCAATCCCAATCTCAGATGTTGTCTGTATAGAATTAGCATGTTCTCTTTGTAACTGTCTTAGCTTCCTCTGGGTGCTCCAGTTACCCCACCTCCACATCCTAAAGATGTGTCACTTGATAGGCAAGTGGGCTGTAAATTGTCCTTACCGTGTTGTAGCGGTAAATTCTGGGGACATTGATGAGTATATGGGAGATTTTTTGAGAAGGGGCCATTTGGCCCATTAGGTCAGAGCCTGCTCTCAGACGAGTGCTATCCCTCAACTTATTTCCTTGCAACCTGTTCTTTCATATGTGACCATTAACCCCTACTTTCCCCAATTCTCTGACCGGTCATCAACACTGATGGGTGCAATTTCTAATTCTCCTCATGGACTAGGGCTTGGAAGCCATGGTGACACTGGGCAGTTATGATGGTAACTAATCCCTGCAGGTAACTTCACTGCAATGGGCAATACCCTCACTTGATGTCAGCATACTTACTCTGCATATGATAACTAGAAAAGGAGCCTTATTCGAGAGACACTTATTCAGCACTGAACTCATCCTCAAGGTGCAATTGTCATATTTTCTGTATTTCTTAATGCAAATATTTTTACCTTTCATCCTTTAGCATTATTTCTATCGACTGTATTCAAATAAAAGTTTTTCCCACACAATTCCACTCAGTAAATTCCTCCTGTCAGTGAGGGCTGCCCAGGTAAACATCAGCCTCACTGAGAGAGATGTGACACCAAGGAACATCAGATAACCTGTGTTGTTCTCTGATACTTTATAATGGCGTCAGCCTGGGGAGTAATAGAAAATTCAGCACACCAGCTGGGAAATATTCTGCCTCTTTAGGTAAGGATAAGCAGGATCTTTAAATCTTTAGTGATCTTTAAAGAAACAAAAAGATTTCAGTAAAAATGCCTTTGACAATATATGGGTATCTTAAAGCATTCACAGACCTCAATATGCTTTTATCAATCTAATCAGTGTTTGTAATTATAATCACCGGAGTTTTTAATTTGCAGGTAGCATACTCCCACAAACAATGTGAAAAATATGATTGGACTCTTTTTATGTTGATTGTGGGATAATATTGCTCAAGGTGACTGGCACAGAACTTCTCATGACCACAAGAGCTGGCACCAAAGGGACAGCCTTAACATTTTTTGAAAGACAGTGCACTCTCAGTAGTTGTCAAGTTCAGACTTTGTGTTCACATCCTACTCTTGGCACAGCTTAATGGATGTACAGAATAAAATAATATGGAAGACAGTCCACGTAGTACTTGCAAACATCGGCATCTGAGCAGCAGAGCAAGTTTCCATTATGTTAGTTTCTGGCTTAATTAGATTTTGTTAAAAAATGACATTAAGTGGTTGTGGTATCATGTAACTCTTTCCACACTGTGACTACTGATCGTCTGTGGTAAGTTTGCTTAGGCATATTAATTATTGGTCGTACAAATTAATAGTATGAAAGTTAAATTATTTCTGATTTGGGAAATCAGTCATGGCTTGAGTTGCAAAGTCATTGATCATCGTGGATTTTTATCGATCCACCATTCATGGGGTACCTTCAGCTGCCAAGGCCCAGAATTCTGGTAGAACTTCCGTAAACATCCCTGTCTTGCCTTTTTCCTTTAGTGCTCTTGACACATACTGTTTTGGTCAGTTTTTGGGGAATTTGCATTAAGAATCTCCTTGTGTGTATCAAAATCTCCTTGTCAGTATCAAAATGACTTGTGTAACACCTGTGTAGTGCTGGTCTTATCTCATGTGACTTGTCGTGGCACTCTTGATAAGAAAATCAAATTACATAGTAATCCACTGGGTGCTAGTTGTCATCAGAAGCTCTAGGTATCAAAAGGAGGCAGTGAATAGAACGCAAACAACAGGAATTCTGCAGATGCTGGAAATTCAAGCAACACACATCAAAATTGCTAGTGAACGCAGCAGGCCAGGCAGCATCTCTAGGAAGAGGTACAGTCGACATTTCAGGCCAAGACCCTTCGTCAGGACTAACTGCTTCTCCAGTTAGTCCTGACGAAGGGTCTCGGCCTGAAACGTCGACTGTACCTCTTCCTAGAGATGCTGCCTGGCCTGCTGCGTTCACCAGCAACTTTGATGTGTGTTCAGTGAATAGAACACACACTTCTGGAGTTAAGTTTTATTTATAAAGAAAACAATATATACAAAATATTTACATGAACAAGAACAAATCAAAATTCCAACATTCTGTTTAGTTTTTAAATCTCAGATATCAAATGAAATCCAAATTCCTTGTTCGTTAGAATCAGTGAGATTCATTAGAATAACCTTTATTACTCCAATTTCTCTTATTAGATCTAGTATTATTCCCTGTTTCAAGGTTTACGGACTAACCTTTCCTTTTTATTTATCCCAAGTTAGTTAAAAAACTAATTAAATTTTTATTCTTAAGTATTATGGTTAACTTCAGTTTCAGTTCCAGGTCAGTGTGTCTACAAATTTAAATTCAAATTTTAAAAAATTATATATATATATAAATATAAACTAGGAGCTATATATATACAGCTTAACTCCATCCACGACAATTCTCCAACATCACAACTTTTAAACAAGATAAATCTCATTCAGTCACTTAAATCCTCTACTTTAATGAAACATTTCATTCCTATGCTGGTTCTTCGATCTTGGGTGGCTTATCATCTTGTTTCTTGGTTCATTGGGTGAATTGGTGGGTCTGTCTGTCTGTATCTTGTTTTACGGCGGTTGGCATCCAGCTTAATGGTGCATTACTGCCACCCTCTGCTCCAGAATGTGCACTAGACATACATTCTAAATCCCTTCACCCAATCGCGCACGTGCACACACACACACACACACACACCACACACACACACACACAAACCTACACTTCACCCTTCCATCTTTGACGAATTGGTGGGTCATCCACAGAAAGTTGATTCACAATACTTACACAAAAAAAAACCAAATCCATTGGTATGATTTAACAAAACTAATTTCTATGACATGGTAGAGATCTTGGACACTCATCTCTACCGATATTGTCTCATTGTAGCTGCTGCTTGTTATAGCCATAGCTTCAAAAACTCTTTTATCACTATTGTCTCTCCTCCAGGGGTTTCACCCCGAGGTTTTCAAGTAAGTAGGGTAGAAATACTCACTACTAATTCCACTTTTAACAGTTTATATCTTTAGTTTCTCATAGTTTGCTTCAATTCTCCCGCTTGTCAATGCCTGCGTCAGTAATGCCTCATTCTCACATAGTTTTATTTTCCCCAAGTTCTCTTCTTTTTTAAATTCAGTGAACCTCATTTTCATCCCTTCACAGGTGGAGCTTTCTAACGTTACATCTTTTGGGTTTAATTAGCCTGGGTTACACCTGGGCTGTGCTGTTTCTATGATAAAGGCATGAGGTGAGTCCACTGTTACCATTGTTGTCTGTCGCCTGTAAGTTCTCCTGATAACCTCCACTCCTCTATCAAACAGCGCTTCAGCATGGAAGGAATCTCCAGTGTCATCCAGAGTGGCATTCGGCAGACCTTTGGAAACTCCGGCAATGAAAAACAGGTAACTGCCTTTAGTGCCATTTCCCTGTTATATTGTCCAAATTTCCTATTGAGCTAGATTTGTGAACCCATAGAACTGGAGTCTCCAAGAATTAGAGATTGATTTTCTCCCACAAGCCAGAAGAAAAATCATAAAAATAATAAAAGGTAGAAGATTATCATTCTCATTTTTCATAAGTGACTAAAATGCTAATTAGTAACTAAAATTTTGAGGACAGAGAAAAATGCCTGTTTGAGTGGGCAAGATGGTTGGAGGTGGAAAGTAAATTTATCTAACAACTCTGTAACATTGGATGATAAAGAACAATAATTAGGTCAGCTGAAACCGCAGCAGTAACCAATATCTTTCAAAGTCCACCTACTAGGTAAGTTTATTGATTCTAACTGCGTGTAACATTTGTTGACATACTCAGCGGTATTATATTGTGGGGATGACTCCAAGAAATATCTGCTTATTCTCAAATTGAGTCGGTCCAAGTTAAAGCCATCCTTCCAACAGTAGAATGTAGATAGAATAAGTGCATCATAAACACAAGAGATTTTGCAGATGCTCAAAATCCAAAGTAACACACACAAAATTGCTGGAGGAAATCAGCATCTATGGAAAGGAAGAATCAGGCAGAAAATTCAAAAATCCAAGGTGTAAAGGAACTTGGGAGTCCTTGTGCAGGACTCCCTGAAGGTTAACTTGCAAGTTGAGTTGATGGTGAGGAAGTCAAATGCAATGTTAGCATTCATTTCAAGAGGACTAGAGTATAAACACAAGGATGTAATACTGAGACTTTATGAGGCACTGGTTAGGCCTCATTTGGAGCATTGTGAACAATTTTGGGCCTCTTATCTCAGAAAGGATGTGATGACATTGGGTTCAGAGGAGGTTCATGAGAGTGATTCCGGGAATGAAAGGGTTATCGTATGAGGAGCATTTAATGGCTCTGGGCCTGTATTCCCTGGAATTTAGAAGAATGGGGGGGGGGGTGGTCTCATTGAAACCTATTGAATGTTGAAAGACTGTGATAGAGTGAATGTGGAGAGGATGTTTCCTATAGTGGGGGAGGTCTAGGACCAGAGGCCACAGCCTCAGAATAGGGGGACGTCCATTTAGAATGGAGAAGAGGAGGAATATCTTTAGCCAGAGGGTGGTGAACCTGTGGAATTCCTTGCCACAGGCAGCTGTGGAGGCCAAGTCATTGGGTATATTTAAAGCAAAGTTGATAGGTTCTTGATTAGTCAGGGTTTGAAAGGTTATGAGAGAAGGCAGGAGATTGGGGTTGAGAGGGAAATGGATCAGCCATGATGAAATGGTGAAGCAGATTGATAGGTCAAATAACCTAATTCTGGTCCTATCTCTTATGGTCTTAAATAGTCGACGTTTCAGGCCAAGACCCATCATCAGGACCCTATATAGTATTACATTTACAGAGAAAGTGCACTGTACTTAGACAACTAAGGTGCAAACAGACAGTGCAAAAGGAATTCAAATGTTCTGGGAGAGGGATTAGTAAGCCTTAATTCATGGAATGAAGAAAGTTTAGGTTGAAAGTGAATGATGAAAGTGAATAGTTCTACTTTTACCCATCTGATGAAGGGCCTTGGCCCGAAATGTCGACTGTTCATTCCTCTCCATAGATGCTGCCCAACTTTCAGAGCTCCTCCAGCAATTTGTATGTAGAGCAAATGATAGTTCACTATCATTGTTGTTTCACTCTTTACATAAATGAAGCAGGGTACTGAAAGAACACTTGCCTTTTCACAAAATATATGTCCCATTTATTTCTAAACACCAGCTTTACCATTATAGTGACAGCATAGATTTGTCAGTTTGTTTGAAAGAAATCTCAAGTGTATATATGTTTGAATATTTTGTAGGTATGGTAGCCGTTACTGCTCTGAGACTTTTGAATTGGGAGGATGAGGATCCCCCAATGGTACTTGGACTTCCCTTCTTGTCACTTTGGGATGGTCCGGTAATAAGGAGTTTTATGATAAAGCAGATGTTACCATTGCCAAACCTTAGATTCTACTATTGGGCGATTATTATTCGTTATTTAAAATTTTGGACATGGAGTTGGGATACAGTTCCAAGTCCACAATGGGTTAATCTTGAATGTAATTCTGTTTCAGGATTTTCATTGGGTTCTATTTTAGGGACCCCACTTCCTTTTGACTTTTCTAAACTGGACAAACAAATGGATAACCCAATAGTTAAATATACTCTTCGAATATGGTTTCAGTTTCGAAAATTTTTTGGACTGAATCAATTCATTTTAACTAGCCTTATTATATCTAATTTTCTTTTTCAACCTTCTTTTTTGGATCAAGCATATCTGGTTTGGAAAACAAAGGGTATAATACGTTTTTCTGATTTATTTTCAGATAATTGTTTTATGATTTTTGAACAATTATCTAATAAATATATTTTACCTAGATCACATTTTTTTAGATATCTACAGATCAGAAACTTTTTAAATACTGTTCTTACTTGCTTTCCGATTTCATATTCTGTTGATATATTGGAAAAAATTTTGGATTTAAACCTTTTTCAGAAAGGTTCAATAGCAATTATTTATAATATGATAAGGACTGGGAAAGGTAACTTACTACCTACTGAGAAATGGCAAAAAAAATTTCAATTAGTTAATTCTTCCTCTATTTGTGCTAAACATGCGTTGATACAGTTTAAAGTTGTACATAGGGCTTATATGTCTAAGGATAAATTAGCTCGTTATTACTCTCATATAACCCCTATATGTGATAGATGTCATTCGGAGATAGCTTCATTAACTCATATGTTTTGGTCTTGCCCTTTATTGAAGGCATATTGGGACAATATTTTTGATATTATTTCCACTGTTTTGAACATTGATTTACAACCTCATCCTATTACTGCCATTTTTGGTTTACCAATGATTGAAAAACATCATTTGACCCCTTCAGTTTGTCGGATGATTGCTTTTGTTACTTCAATGGCTAGAAGATCTATACTATTGAATTGGAAAGAGATTAATCCTCCTACAACATTTCATTGGTTTTCTCAAACTATATCTTGTTTAAATCTAGAAAAAATTACAAGTGGTATTTTTGACCCATCTATTAAATTTGATGAGACTTGGAGACCATTTATTCAATACTTCCACATGATGTAATCTGTCCCTTGCCAATCTATTTTGTGATTTCAATATATAGGGAGAGGAGCGGAAGTGGCGACACTATTGGTTCTATCTGAGATATCATAATAGCCCTTTCTTTTATTTTTTTCCGTAGTTTTCTTTAGTTTGGGTAGTTTTTTTTAGGGGATTTTTTTCCTTTTTTTTTACGATATTTTATATTTTATGTATACTCTTTTTATATTTTGTTGTTAATCTGTGTGACTTTGGGATGTTTCTAACTATGTGCTACCTGACTGTAAACTTTAATAATTATTATCGATTAACATAATCCCAATTATTATGTACTTTTTGTAACGTGTTTGTTGTTGAAGCTAATAAAAAGATTGAAAAAGAGAAAAGATAAAGCAGATCCTTGGCTAGTCATGAGATGGAGAAAAAGCAATGATGTTTCTTTCACTTAATTAATTGCGCTTGTTTCCTGTATCTAGTACCTAACTACAGTGATTCCTTATGAAAAAAAGAGCACTCCTCCAACTGTTGAAGATCTTCAAATACTGACCACAAGTGAGTAACATGAAGTTCAGCTGCTAGCTTCACTCTATTTGGATAGGTTTTTTTTGGTCAAATTGGCATTGAGAGGTTTTGGAAGGCCTTGTCAAGATTGAGGCATAAGGTTCTCCGTTGTCTAATAATTTTAAAAATTCACACACAGAACTGGTCACCAATGACTTTAAATGGCTTTTCTACTTGCCCTTTGGCACATAGAGAAATCTTTGATTTCTAGGCCCTGGAAATAGTGCAGGGCAGATTTATTAGAATGGCACCAGGGATGAGAGACTTCAGTTACTTGGAGAGATGGTTGTCCTTTGAGCATTGAAGATTTAAGAGAAAATTTGATGGACATGTTCAAAATAACGAATAGTGTAGATAAGAATAAAATGCTAAAGCATCACTTTCAACAAATAGAGGATATACAAATAGAGGAGCTAAAGCATCACTTTCAATGGCAGAAGGATCAGCAAATAGAGGATATGAAGGTGATTACAAAGTATCTGCAGGTGACATAAGAAACCACATTGAGTTCTACACTGTTTGAAAGAGTCGTGTGGGCAAATTCAGTTGTGGCATTCAAAATTATTAACTGCAGGGGTAAAACGTCAAATATGCTGGGCCATGGATCAATAGCTGGGAAATGTGATTAGCCTAAAGTCAATTTGATGCCAACATAGATACGATCAGCTGAATATCTTTCTTCTGTTCTACTTCATAAATTTCTATGATAAATCGTCCAGTGTGATATTAATTTGGTGGCTGCACTAAAACATTATCACAGGGGTAATGGTCAGCTTCTATGGGTTATCATTCCATATTTCCATCATGTAGCTAGTGATATCAGCATGATAAACAATAAGACATTTGGCTCTTCGGTTTTAAAGTAAGAATTCTAGTAGACACTGTACACCTGGCAAACTCCCACAAGCAGCAGCATCATATTAACCAAATCATCTATTTTAGTCGTCATAGAATTGTTACAGCAAGGAAGGTCATTCACCCACTGAGTCTATTCTGGATTTTAGTAGAACAACTGTACCAGTCCCATTCTTC